>NC_042619.1:29503268-29816223 GCF_901001135.1 Rhinatrema bivittatum | reverse complement strand
TACAGTAAAACATACATAGTTAAAACAATACTATTCATGCATACTAAAACACACAGTTAAAATAATGTATTGATAATTTCTACAAACTTTAAGCCTCCTGTTATCTCACAGCCCCTAATGGTGAGAATCCGTATACGGCAGGAAACTCTGCTATACGAAGAACAGTTGCATCATATAGGAGTTTAAAAGTTAACAGCACACGGCTGCCTTGACCTCCTGGTGATTTAGTGATGCTAGATGATAGCTGCAAGAATGTGGAATGGCAAAATTTCTTCAAGGGATAGTCCTAAGTAAATTCAATTTCTGGCAGCTGGCATTCACCTCACTATGAATTTCAGTTTTTAACTTGAAGCACAGCAGATCTGTCTGCCTGGTTAATAGCATAGTTTCCCAGGGGACTCCTCACAGATCAAATGAGTACTTTTGTTCAGGATCCCACACTCTCCTGGTGGGGCCATATAGTTGGTCAGAAACAAACTTCTGAAAGCTGCAAAATCTTGGACTTGTGCAAAGATCCTGTCTGTTTACTTGTACTCAGATGGTGAGTTAGTATGGATCATTTTTGTAAGTCCCACTTGCATCCCTCTCCCTCTGGATCTGAGGAAGGAGATGGAAGGCAGTAGCCTCTGGGGCTTAGGCTGAACCTCGTAAACAGAAATTTCTTCTTTGCTACCTCTGTCCTGAGACACTGTCTCTTCAAACTGCAGCTTTTCTTTTATTTTCTCATCTGGCCTTTTTTTGATCTGCAGAGGGAGAACCTCTTCTACCTCTGCTTCTGTTCAGTCCCAGACACAGAGTACAAAGAGAAACATTATGACATACCTTCCCCAGCTTATAAAGGAATAATCCCAAATTCAGGGGAGGCTCCAAATATACCACCTGAACCCATCCTGTGCTGTCTTACACTCCTAATAGTAAATTTGTTTACATTCAGCCTATAGAACTGTTACATCTGAGGCAGAATTGTCCATTATCCCCTGTGTTTTAGGGATTTTCGCATTTATGAATGAAAACGAAAGCAAAAGACTCTGCATGTTGCATTTGTTTTTCTTAGCACCTTTGTGAGTGTCAGTTTGATGACAATCTGAAATTTAAGAATACTATTAATGAAGAGGATTCTGATGCCATGCGCCTACAACCAGTTGGCCGAGATAAAGATGGCCTGATGTATTGGTGCCAACTGGACCAAGACCACAATATCCGAATGTATATAGAGGAGCAAGATGATCAGGATGGATCTTCATGGAAATGTGTTGTCAAGTAGGTTCATTCACTATATTTTTTTCCTTAGCATGTAAATGGTATTTTTAAATTTTATCTGGGGCCATAGACTCTGAAGCATCAATTTTCAAAGACCTGCTGAATGGGTAAGATACTGCAGTGAATTTTAGGAATTTAATCTTTTGGCAGATTTTAGCTGACTCTAATTGCCTAGAGCTGAAAATTCTCCTAAATCTAGCCAATCAAAGTTTGGCTAAATGGTTAGAATTAGGATTGCTGTTTGTAGGGTTGGGTTACATGGCTCGATTTAGCCTGGTAACTGTACTTAGGGCTAGATTCATCAAAATATCGCATGTGATAAGAGGGGCATGTTTTATGGTAATAGCCTATTTTCCTAGCGTGTAACCAGATGGACTCAGGACTAGTGGGTTATGTGCTCTTCTGTTAATAGATGGGAGACGGAGTCAGATTTCAAAGCTGACGTCACTCTAGATATACCCCTGCAGTAACCTCATCTCTTCAGTATCTCTCCGTCTCCTAGCAGATGCAGACACTATCCCACACACTAGAATAGTGTTAAGAATTACAACAAAGAAGAAAATTAAAATTTACCTTAAAGAAGATCGAGCCTCGCTCTCCTGTGGTGATACCTAAGAGTCCCTTCCCCAGTTGAGAATTCCTGAGGTGATTTCCGATAACCCTCAGAGGTGTGTCTTGGTCCGGTAGCCGGTTCCCGGCATGGATTTAGCCCCCAGAGTGGCTGAAAGGCAGCAGGTGCACAACCGAGTGCGGCGGTGAAGGTAAAGCTCTCTCCCTCTGCAGCTGGAGACCGTCCCGGCACTTGATCGGTAAGCGCCGAGGCTCGGATCGCCGTACCGATTCTTTTTCTCTTCCAACTAGGTGAAAGGGAGCACCGATCGGGTTGAGCAGCCCTGGTTGGGCTAGGCCCCGATCCGGTGCTGGGGTAAACGTGGAGTCCCTTGGTGGGGCACCATATTATGCGCGGGGGGTGTCGGTGCCATCTTCCCTTCTCGACCGGTGGTACGCGCGGGGTACGCCGGGTGGGCGATGCTCCTAACTTGTGTGCGTCCAATACAGATGCGCGTGCAACCAAGCGAACAGCCACGTTTACAACTGCAAGCACGCATTGAAGCTAGAGGCAATGGCACCGGCACCAAGAAGGCCAGAAGGTACTGTCTTTGCACAGCCAGCCACATAAGAGCCACGCAGCCTGAACTGGAGGTCCCGCCTGTGTCAGCATTGTGAGGAAGCCCAAGGGGAACCAAAGCCTGGTCCCTCACTGTCTGGGGATGGGTCCGGTACTACTATAGACGATAGCTCCCCGGATCTATGCATCTCTGAGATGGCTTCTCCACAAGAGGGGGCACCTCAGGGGCTCCTACTCAGATTCCCCCTGGGATTAAATGGACCCAGGGATCTTCTCCTGGTTAGAATTTTTCCAAGGGCTGCAAGCCTTGTTCAGGCACAATCAGCCCTGGCTGCGCACCGGGCTCAACCCCTGCTGAAAGCACAAGATCCTCCCTGCCCTGCTCAGATGCCTCGCCTAACAAAGAATTTCCCTGACAGGAACCCAGACACCTCAGATGATGAGGGCGGCTCCCTGGAGGAAGGAGAAATTTCACCAGGCCTGGAACCCATACCAAACCATGCTTCGCTTCTTCCACAAGGATGAATTATCAGCCTTTGTTTTCCAGACCCTGAAGACTCTGGGTATTCCAGGCACGGACCCTATGGCAGAACCAAAGAAGAACCCTATCCTGGTGTCCCTTCGTAAAGCCTCATGCTACTTCCCAATGATGGAAGCCATAAAGGAATTGATTGACCTGGAGTGGGATGCCCTGGAGGCCAGCTTCAAAGGGGGTCGGGCCTTGGAAGCCCTTTACCCTCTGGAACCAGTGACCAAAGGAACACCTGTGTTTTCTGAAAGTGGACGCCATGGTCTGTGCCGTCTCAAGGCGAACAGCCATTCCCGTTGAGGGAGGGGCTACATTGAAGGATACTCAGGATAGTCGATTGGAATCCATTCTTAAGCAGGCCTTCAATGCAAGAGCAATGACACTATAGATTGCTTCCTGCTGCACACTGGTGGCACATTCCTGCTTGCTCCTCTTGAGAGAAGCAAATAACTCCGGAACTTATACTGGTGAGATGATGGAACCTGCGGCAGAAATCCTAACAGACACAAGCTCAGATCTGGTGCGTACCTCAGACAGAGGAGTAGCCTCGTCAGTGGCAGCCAGAAGAAAACTACGGCTGTGAAATTGGTCTGCTGACGTGACCTCTAAAGCAAATCTCACAAGAATGCTTTTTAAAGGATCTCTCTTATTCGGAAGCGAATTGGAGAAGTTAGCCAGCAAATGGGGCGAATCCCCAGTGCCTCGGCTACCGGAAGACAGGAGTAAAGGATCTCAGTGCCCCTCCCCCAGAAGAGCCAAGAGCAGAGGCTTGCAACGCTTTAGACTCTAAAGGAACTCACAGTTCCAGGCACCTCGTCCCTCTGGAAGATCCCAGCCCTTTCGGAACTGACAGACCAAGAGAGGAACAGGCCCGGGGGCAGGCTCCATCCGTGCTCCCCAATGAGAATGGGCCGACCCATCCATAGGAAGAGGAAATAGGGGGTCGACTTGCCCTCTTCTACCAAAGATGGGTCAAGATCACGTCGGACAAATGGGTACTAAACATCATTCTAGAAGGTTACTCTCTGGAGTTCCGCAGCATCCCTCCAGACAAATTTATGATGTCACCCTGCCACTCCCACACAGAGACTGGCAGTGGAAGACACGCTAACAAGACTACTCAACCTGAAGTCAATAACTCTGGTTCCTAAGCCCCAACAAAATACGGGGTGCTATTCCATCTATTTTATTTCCAAGAAAGAAGGATCATTCCGACCCATCTTGGATCTCAAGAACGTCAACCGTCATCTGTGGATAGTACACTTCCGCATGGAGACTCTTTGTTCCGTGATAATGGCAGTACAACCAGGAGAGTTTCTAACCTCCCTGGACCTCTCCGAAGCCTACCTTCACATTCTAGTACATCAAGATCACCAGCGCTTTCTATGCTTTGCGATACTGGGTCACCATTACCAGTTCCGAGTGCTACCTTTCGGCCTAGCAACCGCCCCCAGAACATTCACCAAAATTATGGTGGTCGTGGCAGCAACACTAAGGAAGGAAGGGATTTTGGTACACCCTTACCTGGACGACTGGCTGATAAGGGCAAAGTCTTCGGAAGAGAGCTGGCAGGTGACTAGCAGAGTCAAGAACCTACTGCAGGAACTTGGGTCGTGAACACGGGCAAGAGCAGCCTGCAGCCCTCTCAATCTCTAGAGTACCTGAGGACCCGTTCCGACACCAAACAGAACAAAGTCTTCCCTCCCCTGAGGAGAAGGAAACTGAAGGAACAATTATGACGATTAATGACCAATGTATGCCCCAAGGTATGTGACTATCTTCAAGTCCTCTGCCTCATGGCATCAACCCTGGAGGTTGTCCCATGGGCAAGGGCCCACATGCAATCGCTCCAGCGCTCCTTACTCTCACATTGGAACCCACTGTTCCAGGACTACTCGATTCGCCTTCAACTACCAGCAGAGGTACGTTCTCAGCTTCAGTGGTGGCTACAAGAAGACCACCTAAGCAGAGGAGTAAACCTATCCCCACCGAACTGGATCTTGCTCACCACGGATGTGAGCCTGTGAGGGTGGGGAGCCCACTGTCAGGAACTGAAGGCCCAGGGACAATACAACAAGGAAGAAGCGGGATGGAACATAAACCGCCTGGAAGCTTGAGCAGTCAGACTAGCCTGCCTGTGATTCAGCCACATACTCTGAGGCAAAGCGATTTGGGTAATGTCTGACAATGCTACAACGGTAGCTTACATCACCCGCCAGGGAGGAACCAGGAGCCAGCAGGTGTCTCTGGAGATAGACCCTCTCATGGCATGGGTGGAGATAAACCTACAAGGGATCTCAGCCTCCCATATCGCGGGAAAAGACAATGCCTCAGCAGACCTTCTAAGCAGATAGAACCTGGACCCGGGGGAATGGATGCTGGCGACCACAGCTTTCCAAGTGATAGTAAATCACTGGGGCCTCCCAGCCATGGATCTACTGGCCACCCATCTCACTGCCCAAGTCCCCAGGTTCTTCAGCCGCAGACGAGAGCCACTCTCCCAAGGGATCGATACTCTAGTCCAGACTTGGCCAGAGGAAGACTTGCCATACGCCTTCCCCCCCATGGCCACTACTGGGCAAGATCATCTGCAGGATAGAACATCATAGGGAAAACACAAAAATAGATGCCTGGAGCTTTTTCAATGTTTATTAAAACAGAGACATATATTAAAAAACTTGCCCGACTCTGGCCGAGTTTCGCGGCTCACAAAGCCGCTGCCTCAGGGGCTACAAACAAACAAAAATCAATATCAATCACAACAAATCAAAAGTTAATAATTAACAACATCATTAAGATCTCAGAAAAATTAAAAAGTCTTTAATAACGTTTAAATACCTTTTTAAATTTTCACTAAGATCTAAGATATTGACCAAAACTAAAAATTATGAATAATCTTAAAATGAAGACAAAATTAATATGATGCCAAACATACCAAAAAATGAACTTCCTAAGTATAATGCCTGATATCTACTTAAAAAATATATCAAATACTATATATTGTCCTTTAAAAATCAAAGTAAAATTGCTTTACCTTCAACACTTCACAGCTGCAAATAACACTCAGTAGTGCAGTTTCTTCCAACATACAATCACTGATTGTCAGCAATACATAAGGCAACTGGAAAAAGTATATTTATTTATTTATTTAACATGTTTTTCTATACCGAACTTCATGACAAGCTTCATATCAGGCCGGTTTACATCGAACTTAGGGGTTAACTGAACAAAACCATATAACAGGAAGGCCGAGGTGCAGATACAAATAACAGGGAGCAAGAACTTGGGGGCTAGAGTAGCCAGGAAATAAAGGACAGAAAAACTGGAGCATGAGAACTTATGAATATATAGTGGCTGGGTCGGTCATTTAGTCTATTGGGCAAAATGAACGAACTGTTGTAGTGTTTGGCTTATGGGAAGGCTTGGATGAAAAGCCAAGTCTTGAGTTTTTTTCGGAAGGTAATCAGGCAGGGTTCCAGTCTTAGATCAGTCGGCAGGTTGTTCCAGATGATGGGGCCAGCTGTGGAGAATGCCCGTTCTTTCGTGGAGGTTAGACGAGAGGATTTAGTTGGGGGAACTTGAAGGGTTCCTTTGTGTGCCGCTCTGATGGGTCTTGCCGATGTGTATAGTTTGAGTGGGAACTGAAGGTCTAAAGGTAGTTGGTTGTGTATGGATTTGTGGATAATGGTGACTGCTTTGTGCAAAATTCTGTATTTAATAGGTAGCCAGTGTAGGTTTCTAAGTATAGGAGTGATATGAGTTCTCCGGTTGGTGTTGGTTAATATCCTGGCTGCTGAGTTCTGGAGCATCTGTAGTGGTCTAGTGGCAGAGATCGGGAGTCCTAAGAGGAGAGTGTTGCAGTAGTCAGTTTTGGAGAATAATGTAGACTGAAGGACAGTTCTGAAGTCCTGGAGATGGAGGAGGGGTTTGAGTCGTTATCAATGGTGACTCCTAAATCTCTAACTTGAGTGGTCTGAGGGATAGAGGTTGTCTGATCATGGCTGGAAGAATGGTCGGTGGAGATGAGAAGGATTTCAGTTTTGGCTGCATTGAGGACCAGGTTCAGGCTGGTGAGTAACTGGTTGATGGACTTAAGGCAGTTCTCCCAGAAGGAGAGCATTTTTGGAAGGGATTCTTTTATTGGGATCAGGATCTGAACGTCGTCAGCATATAAGTAGTGGATTAGGTTAAGGTTTGTGAGGAGCTGGCAAAGAGGCAGTAGGTATATAATTGAAGAGGGTGGGGGATAGAGAGGAGCCTTGGGGAACACCTAAAGTAGATTTGAAGTTAGGAGATTCTTTGTTATTGATAGTGATTTTGGAGCTTCTATTATTGAGGAATGAGCTGAACCATTGGAAGGCGTATCCGGATAATCCAATGTCTGAGAGACGAGTGAGGAGGATGCTATGGTTTACGGTGTCAAACGCTCCGGAGATGTCTAAGAGAACTAGCAGGAACGAAATCCCTTTATCCAGGCCCATGAGGATATGGTCTGTTAGCGAGATGAGGAGGGTTTCGGTACTGGAAGACTTGCGGAAGCCATACTGGGAGGGGTATAGGATTTTGTGTTCCTCCAGGTACTCCGAAAGCTGTGTGTTTACCACCTTCTCGGTGAGTTTAGCTAGCAGCGGGAGGTTGGATATGGGTCGGAAGTTGGAAGGCTCGTTGGTGTCCAGGTTGGGTTTCTTCAAGAGAGGTTTAATAGAAGCTGTTTTAAGGTCATCTGGGTATACTCCTTGGGCTAGGGAGCAGTTAATGATGTCGGCCAGAGATCTGGAGATGGTGCCTGGGATAAGGAGCAGAAGTTTCGTTGGGATGTGGTCCATCGGGTGGCTGGATGGTTTCAGCTTCTTGAGTGTTGATTCTATCTCCAGGGGGGTGGTGGGCTCGAAGGAATCTAGGGTAGCTCTGGGGGAGCATGTGGTGGTGAAGTTTAGAGCTGGTGGTGTTGGGTTGGTAGGTAGAAGCGCTAGCGTGTTTGCAATTTTATCTTGAAAGAAGAGTGCGAGTTCATTGGCTTTGGATTGAGCCTGATCGTCAGGAATGGTAGGGGCAGAGGGTTTAGTGAGTTGAGATACGTAGGAAAACAGGGCCCTAGCGTCAAACTGAATATCATGGATTTTGCTGGCGTAATAGTCCTTTTTTGCTTGTAGAAGAGAGATCCTATAGAGATGCATGTTTCGTTTGTAATCGTTTGTATATAAGACAGCTTAAAAGATTTTCCTAAAACCCTTCATTAATCTCTAGTGTGATTCTGTTAAAAATGAACAAGTGGCAAAAAATCGATTTAACATAAATAAATCATAGGTTGAAGGCTAATTTTTAATATAAGCATCCCCATCCTTTAAAAAATTGAAACATTGCAATATTTGATAAAACAGCAAAAAGTGGCTTTAAATCACTGATCGCTAAAAAGCGCGATCATTTTTTTAAAAACGCAGATTTTTGCCCGACAAACCCTTGGCAACCAAAACGCTCACAAAATATATGGGGTGGATGCAAATAGACTATATATTTCACTCTCAAATCAATTAAAATCAAAATAAGCGCTGTTAAATCTTTAAAGTCCACTGGTGGCAGCTAGAAAAGCTTTACGGAGCAAATTCAGTATACCTTTGTGCTCTAATGCAATGATAAATCGTTAAACTGATTGTGAGAAACAAGTAATAATTTAAAACATGATTCAAAAAAGATCAATTAAATTATTGAACAGTTTACTTCTCGCACTGACGTGCAGCATATGTAGTCTCTGCTTCTATGTTGTTCAGCACGTCGAATCCTCCATTTTAAAGGGACAATTTTGGCGCCAAAATTTAAAAATGGTTTTCAAAAATACTGCTTATAACAAGGATCTTTTAGACATGCAATGATCTTTTCAATTTGCAAAAAAATATTTTATAATTATTAAAAAAGTCAAGGGATTTCTGTTTTAAATTAATAAAATGGGCGTTACTGCATATGTCAATCAATCTCGTGGGTGTGTTTACTGATACACTTATCGGCTGTCAAGCAAAATAGTCTGCTCGTATAGCCCAGTTTAAATGCTGAGTTTTACTATTCAGTTCATCAAGTTATTAAAAAGATCCAATTTGAACAATGAAATACTGTATAACCAAATGATGAAAAATTTAAAATAAATTACGTATATCTAAAAAATATATTTACACTATAAAAAATATCTTACCAATTAGTGTAAATTCATGATCTAAAATAACAGATTTCAATAAAGCCACTATTGTTCTTTAAAAATGGTTAAATTGCTGATGAATTTATCTAAAAAATATATAAATAAATAAATAAACTGATCAAAAGCCACCTTTAAATAAATACAATCCATAAAACTTCATGGTTATAAACTAATAAAAAAAACCCACCAATGAATAAATATAGTCTATAAAATCTATGTTAGTTAATAATAAATTATAAGAAATGTTAAAACTATTTAATTGCCACATGTAAGAAAATGTATTGTGCTGTCTTATCATATGTAAAACAATTTAAAACACACAAAGAGTAATATAAAACCACGAAAGAGATACCAGCATTCGATCATTGCTAACATGCCGTTTAAATGCGCAAACAGAATTCCATGAAATATGTTGTAAAAGTTACCTATGGAGTACATTATCACAAAAAACAGACTAGAGGAATACAGATAAATCAGTTTCCATATTCAAACCATTAGGTGTCATTGTGTTGAACTCATATATGTATTTCTGTTCGATTTGCAATAGTAATTTATCCAAATTTCCCCCTCTCCAGCTAAGACTCGGTTGCTGTATCACACAAAATCTATAATGCTCAAATTTGTGATTGAATTCCAGAGAGTGATCTACTAAGGGTTTCGACCTGACACTCCTTTTAATGCTACTCTTATGTTCCAATATGCGCTTATTGAATTCCCTGATCGTTTTTCCAATATAATATTTATCACACGATCAGTGATTTAAAGCCACTTTTTGCTGTTTTATCAAATATTGCAATGCTTCAATTTTTTAAAGGATGGGGATGCTTATATTAAAAATTAGCCTTCAACCTATGATTTATTTGTTATGTTAAATCGATTTTTTGCCACTTGTTCATTTTTAACAGAATCACACTAGAGATTAATGAAGGGTTTTAGGAAAATCTTTTAAGCTGTCTTATATACTTTTTCCAGTTGCCTTATGTATTGCTGACAATCAGTGATTGTATGTTGGAAGAAACTGCACTACTGAGTGTTATTTGCAGCTGTGAAGTGTTGAAGGTAAAGCAATTTTACTTTGATTTTTAAAGGACAATATATACTATTTGATATATTTTTTAAGTAGATAGGCATTATACTTAGGAAGTTCATTTTTTGGTATGTTTGGCATCATATTTATTTTGTCATTTTAAGATTATTCATAATTTTTAGTTTTGGTCAATATCTTAGATCTTAGTGAACATTTAAAAAGGTTTTTAAACTTTATTAAAGACTTTTTAATATATATGAGATCTTAATGATGTTGTTAATTATTAACTTTTGATTTGTTGTGATTGATATTGATTTTTGTTTGTTGGTAGCCCCTGAGGCAGCGGCTTTGTGAGCCGCGAAACTCGGCCAGAGTCGGGCAAGTTTTTTAATATACGTCTCTGTTTTAATAAACATTGAAAAAGCTCCAGGCATCTATTCTTGTGTTTTTCCTGACGGCTATCATAGATCGCCTACCTCTGTGTTTTCTTAGAACATCATAGGGGACTAGTTCTATTAGTGGCCCCGGATTGGCCAAGACGACCATGGTATGCAGACATGCAAAGACTCCTTGCAGGGTGCCCCCTGTGCCTACCTCCACACAGGGACCTTCTCTGGCAGGGCCCGATTCTTCACGAAGATTCAGCTCGATTCTCTTATGGTCTGGCCCTTGAGAGGACTCACCTGAGGAAGCGCGTTTACTCAAAGGCCGTGATTGACACCCTGCTCCACACATGCAAGTTCTCAACATCTGTCATACATACGGATATGAAGAGTATTCGAAGCCTGGTGCGAGGACCGTGGGATGCTCCCACAGACGGCCAAGATCTCCATGATTCTGGAGTTCCTACAGGATGGTATGTAGAAGGGGTTGTCACTCAACTCCCTCAAGGTCCAAATAGCCGCAGAGCCGAATTGGATGGTATCTGGCTATCAGCTCATCCGGATTTAACCCATTTCCTAAAAGGGGTTAAACAACTCCGGCCACCCCTAAAGTGGCCGGTACCCCTATGGAATCTCAATCTGGTATTAGACTTCCTAGCAGGGGCTTCCTTCAGACCAACGCAAAGTCTATCATTACGTCTCTTAACATTGAAGACTGTATTCCTGGTGGCAATATGTTCAGCTCATCGCACCTCTGAACTACAGGCTCTGTCCTATCAGAAACCTTTCCTTAGGTTCACTCCTGGAACCATACAGCTGTGCACCGTCCCCTCCTTCCTACCGAAGGTGGTTTCCAAGTTTCATTTGAACCAGACCATCTCCGGAGGAAAATAAGGACTCTGAAGACTCACGCCTTCTTTGCCATCTAAATGTCGGCAGACTCCTCGTGCGATACCTGGAAAGACCAGAACTGGTGCACAAAATGGATCACTTATTCGTTCTTCACAGCAGGAAGAAACAAGGAGAAGCGGCCTCGCGGGCGACCATAGCTTACTGGATCAAGGAAGTAATCAAGGCAGCCTACATAGAGGCAGAAAAGCCCTTACCACTACAGGTGAAGGCTCATTCTACTAGGGCCCAGGCAGTTTCTTGGGCAGAAACTAAGCTGCTGGTGCCTGCTGAGATCTGTCGGGCGGCGACATGATCCTCCCTACACACCTTCTCCAGGTTCTACTGCCTGGATGTTCAGGCCCGAGAAGACGCAGCCTTCGCAAGGGCAGTACTAAGTGGGCCACGAGCAGCCTCCCGCCCTGTCTGGGATTAGCTTTTGTACATCCCACTAGTCTTGAGTCCATCTGGCTACACGCTAGGAAATGGAGAAATTACTTATCTGATAACTTTGTTTTCCTTAGTGTAGACAAATGAACTCAGCATCCTGCCCACGGCTGCCCCAGAGAAAGAGGACTTCTGAAGCAAACCTCGAGACTAAGCAAATACGGGTAAGCTATTGCCTACCCCTAGTTTTAAGACACCCACAGCTTGTCCGGTGTCTGCATTAATTGATTGAGAGCACTGGCAGTCTCCAGTTTGAAATCAGTTCAATCAGTTCAATCAAGTTTAATCGAGTTATTTAAGCAAGATATATCCACAATGGCTTTTCGAAGAGAATACTCAATTGCTGAGGTTACTGCAGGGGTATATCTAGAGTGATGTCAGCTTTGAAATCTGACTCCATCTCCCATCTGCTAGCAGAAGAGAATATAACCCACTGGTCCTTAGTCCATCTGTCTACACTAAGGAAAACGAAATTATCAGGTAAGTAATTTCTCCATTATCGCAATGTATGTTATCTTAGTACTTCGTATAGGTATTACTGCAAATTACTTTAACTTTTCGCACTTTGCGTTAATACCACAATTATTGCATTTCCTACCTGCAAACCACTGGTGGGGAGAGAGAGAGAGAATAACTATAAGGCCCTTGTAGTAGTTAGCTATTTATGCTACTATATGAGGCCCACCTAGTAACTCGTGGTGAGGTTTAGGTAGTAGTGTAGGGGTTAGGGGCCACTTTGGCATGCAGAGTGAGACGTACGAACAGAACAGTACAGTCTTGTGAAGACTGGATGACCTTCAGAGTGAGGAAACTCACACAACGCTGAGATTTGTACAGTGTTCTCTCAACCTAGCTAGATGTTACCCAGGTAGAGAGTCAATCAAGCTAAGTTGAGAGAATATTGTACAAATGTCATCGTTGTGTGAGTTTCCTCACTCTGAAGGACATCCAGTCTTCACAAGAGAGTGTACTGTTCTATTCGAATGTCTTAACTATGCATGCCAAAGTGGCTCCTAACTAACCCCTACACTACTACCTAAACCTCACCTTGAGTTACTAGGTGGGCCTCGTATTGTAGCATAAATAGCTGCTTAATATGTTGCAACCCCCAGAGGCGCTCTCCCTCCCTCTCTCTCTTTTTCTTCCTCCTCTCTCCCCACTTCTCAGGCCCGTCCCCAGCCTAAAAATGCCCAAAACATAATTTCTAAAAAATCACAGTTTACGTTATGGGCATATCGCATAGCTTAACGCCAATGAAAAAGGTGTAGTTATTTTCGGCGTTAAAATTGTGCGATATCATGTGTATGGCTTCGCGAAGCCAGCCCACTTTTACAGAAATCCTGCCCTGACTCTGCCCCAATTCCTCCCCTTTTAAAAATTAGCTTCGAACCATGCATTATGGTGCTTTTAACACATTTGAAAACGCCGTAATGTGAGTTGGAAAATGACCCCTTTAGTGGCTATCTTTATTTAGCTTGCTGTTTTATCCCAGCTAATTGTATTTGTGTTGTATTTACTGGAAAAGTTCATGCAAAATTTGCATATTTAAAAAAATGTATCTAGCCGGATAAAGATTACTAATTAAGTAAAGATAATCTTATCCAGTTAGCTAGCTGAACTTAGGCCCCGGACATGAGTATAAAATGTGTGCCAAACTTCAGTGCATATTTTCTTTACTCTTAGTTTTTTTAAACACAAGTCCAATGCAAAAAGCTAATGGTATGCTAATGTGTCTGAAGTTACCAAAAAAAAAAAGCACTAACCCAAAACTGTGCATACAAAGGTTTATGCACATTGTTGTGTGCAGAAAACAAGAGTTAGGAGCTTAAAAGTCTCCTAAAAGTTAGGAGCATAAAGATTGTGCTTTTAAAACGTAGGAGCACAAAACGTGAGTTAGGAAGCAAGATGTTTTCCGCGCATAAAATTCCAAGTGCAGACCCCCGAGCACCATGAATTTTGGGTTCAGCCCCATAGACTGTCACTACCCCCAGAAACTTTACCCGCACCTCTCACCAGGTGTTACATTTCCAGCCTTAATAAAGCTTACACACCTCTCTGCATTGGGGAATAATAGCTAATGCCTTGATTAACATGGGATTTGCATGGAGGAGCACTGCTTTGTGCACACATTTTTATTCTTATTGGTGTGCATATTAGTGTGTGCTAAACTCTTGTTAAATTGGGAGTAAAGTTGTATGTACAAAAATATGCACAGAACTGCGTGCTAACATGCAAACACAGCCAAGTGCACATTATGATATTGGGGTCTTAGCTGATTAGCACTGCTAAGTCTTCCTGCCTCAACCAGGCTTTTGGCACTGACTAATTTAAGCTACATAATGAATCTAAAATGCTCCAGTTGAGCTGCTTGGTCAATTTTCAAAGGCTTTGATTTAGCTGACTAAGTCTTTCCTTAGCTGACTAGATCCCTTTGAAAATGGATCCCTGGTGTTTAATGAGTTTATTCCTTGCGCAAACAGTTGACTTTAGCTCTTAAGCTGAATCTGACTTAAGAGCAGCCTCAATCGCCTTTTGAACTTTCAAGCTTTGTATGTAGGTTGAGCTAGGGTTTAAAAGTGTTCGGCCACTGCTGGAAATGATACAGCTGAATCAGAACTAATTTTCTCATTGAGTGAAACTGAAAAAAGCATTATCTTCAAATCTTTTTAAAAATGATTGTTTTTATCTGTAATGACCCCAGTTTTTAAGCCTAAAATGAAACTAAATTACCAAGTGTTTTTTTATCCTGCTCTATAAAGAGAGAAAAAAATAAAAATGAATCTCATTTTTTTCCATAGATGAAAGGTTTAAGCATATCTATTATCCCGCCTCTCCTGTGAAGGGATCTCAGGTTTATTCCCACACAACTGAGTCTTAAGTGGACTCCATAGCATTAATACCATTTCATGTAAATGTGACTGATTTTCCTATTGTGTTTCTATCTAGTGTGATGAATAATGAAGAATCCCAATTTTTGTTTGCTTTATTAAATCCCATTTCTTCCTCTCTTACTGAAACCCAGCATCCCAGACACCATACACGGGTAACAAGTGTCCTAACCAGTCAAGAGGAAAGATCCCCTTCTTGACCTAACCTCATTGTCACTCACACTTGCGTGGCAGGGGTCACTGAAGAAGTGGCAGTGGTCTTCCCACCCTTGCCGGGATTTAGTGTATTATCTCCATCACATACCTGACCCTTGCCAGCCCCATGAAGGCAAGAGATAAAAACTAAAGTCTTCTGTGCCACACAGTACATGGCCAGCCAGTGAGTTTCCCAAATGTAATAGTAATACCCTAATAGCAAAAAATCCTTTTATACAAAAATGACAATTTTATACTGTTTTTCACACAAAATGTAAAAAGCCCATTTACTTTGTGATCAACTATTTTTTTTTTATTTTAAGACTTTTTGAACTATTAATGGCAGTTTGTGTTGAAAGTGCATTTCATGAGGGCAGGTGATCTTACGAGCCTTTGAACAGGGTGGGAGAAATCCTGGGTGCCAGGTCACCATGGCATCTAAAAGCCACATTCTGGTACCTGGGGTTTGTCAGGGAGAGAAACCAATATCACAGGATGGCCCCAGCAGCAGTGGGAGATGCAGGGCCACAAGGTGAGAGAACTTCACAGGGGAGGTGGGGGGTAAGTGAGCCACACAGAAGGGAAAGGAAGCAGATTCCTGCCTGGTGTCTAGAGGGGGATCCTAGATCTGGCCCAGATTTGCCCAGCTCTGTCTTTGAAATTGTACAGAACTTTTGGATATTAAATATTAGATTGGGGGGTTTTTTTTATTTTTACTTGAAAATGTAAACTAGTACTACGCAGTACACAGCTGCCCAGTAATAACTTGTGAAGAACTGTGAAACCACAGTATTTCTACAAAGCGATGTCAATATGCAGTTGCATACGAAATGTTAAATTATTTCTCTGTCAAGGAGCCAACCCTTCCCCATTTAAGGGAGGGGCCACAACCAGAGTGGTGCTCTGCCTCTGATTATTAAAGGGTGCAGACTAGGGGAGAGGGTGGGTGGTCCAATGACTGGTATATTAGTGTGGGCCCACCCACACTAATATAGTAGGATTTCTGCATGCTCATAATCTATAATTTTTACATAAATGAATATATTTAAAATATGGTTCTTAAGCTGTTGGGCCCCATTTTTGTTGAAACCGAAGTGATATGTAATTTCTTACATGAATATCGGTATATAAAAGTGTTAAATAAATAAATAAGAAGATCCCATGAGGAGTGCTTTAACAACCTTAATTTGTAAAATGATGTATTTTGGAGGTTTTTAAAGTGCCCATGATATTGTATGCTGGTTGTAATTACCCCAACTAGTGCATCATCCACTGATGACTTTACATATTTTATTAAATTGACCAGCCTGGTGGCTGCATGGATAGTGTTGTGTACTGCTATTTGGAAGAGCTGAGTTCAATTCCTAGGGCCTGGCTTCTGTTCCCTGGTCCAGCCAGGGCTGAGAATGCTGTAGAGGCAGCGTTCATAGTCCCTAGGGAGGAGGGAGTAGCCGTCGCTCAACAGCAACACTTAGTAACCAGACTTGGGTTGCATGCATACTGGATTCTGGAGGGAGCTAAGGACTTGCAGCAATGGCTGGGCTAGGTTGGGATTATAAAACAGGGGGGAAATCCCTGATAGATGTGAATGGAGACTCATGACACAGCCCAATGGAAGCCCAAACTAGCAAGAGGGAAATTGCAGGACCCAAACTATGTAGATAAATATATTTTAAATACATTTGAGGAGCCTCATTTTTATTAACTTAGAAAGGAATTTATAACATAACTGCTCTTTTTAATAAAACAGCTTTTTCTAGCCAAATGTTGACAACTAAGAATTTTTACCATTCTTTTTTTTTTTCCTTTTTGTTTTTTTTTTATTGTTTAGAAATAGAAATGAATTGGCTGAGATACTTGAACTCCTGAAAGCACAGATAGACCCAGCATTGCTCAAAAAGCCTGACCAACCGGACACCTCTTCTCGTGACAGCCCCAGTCTTGAGGAGGAAGAAATCAAGAAGGAAGGAATGCCGTTACAAGGTCTCTAGCTGATCTCCAGTTATTTAGATTGTTCTCACTTCTGAGAATTGAGGAGGAACCCAAACCCTACTATAAAGGCTCTGCAATTTCATAGCAAATATGCCAGTCCATTACACTTTTGCATATACGTATTGCCTCTTGTTTGAACAGGATTCCAATGCCCTAAAGAATAAAATGCATTCCAGAAATGTATGCAACAGCTACATCTGGAGTATATGGTCTGGCAGAATGTTCCGGTGCCTGGGCCTCACATTAGGCTCTACAAGCAATAAAGGGAAATTAATATTACCCAGTTACACGATCATAAACAAATGTACAAGAGAAAGTGAATTGTTGATACTGTACATCGCTTTGAGTGATACTGTACATCGCTTTGATACTGTACATCGCTTTGAGTGATTTGGTTTAAATCTGGAAAGTGATTCATACATTTTATTAAATACAAAAATGCTGACAATGGGGCATCCAACTTGCATTTCAAGATTTTGCTTGGCCTTGACTAAACTGTACTAAAGTATAAATTTTAACTGAAAAGGCCTTTATAAAAAGTCTTTTAGAAAAAAAGGTTATTGGCTTTGTGTTTTTGTTTTTTTTAAAATACTGATATATATTTCCTTCATTTAATTTTACCTTCCCATTTGCCCATCTAGCAACACTATATGAATGAATTTGGGAATAATTGTAGATAGTATAAAGGTAAATGGTTTGGGATTTCTATCTGCATTGTCTCTTACATATACTTTGGGTCAGGGGTGGCCAACTCCAGTCTCAGGAGCCACATATGGGCCTGGTTTTTGGAATTTCATTAATGAATATGCATAAGATTGATTTGCATATGGTGCCTCTATTGTATACAAATCAATCTCATGCATATTTATTGAGGATATCCTGAAAACCAAACCCGTTTGTGGCTCTTGAAGACCAGAGTTGACCATCTCTGCTCTACGTATTGCCTGTTGGTAGTTTTAATAAAAACATTCTCTGAGGATAAGTAATTCATCCATCACACAATTGGGTGACGTCATCCTGACGGCATTGAACCAGACAGCTTCTTCCAAAGCTTCAGCTCTTCTGGGCATACTCAGTCTTAATATTTTTTCTTTCCTACTAGTTTCTTGCTAAAAAAAATTAGTTATGCTTATTTTTGTCATTCCTGTATTGAGCCCATTTTTCTCAGCTCACTGTGGACCTTGTGTCAACATCCCCTTTTTCTTTCAGCCATCTTTCTTTTGACACAGTCATCTCTTGTTTTGATTTTGCTTCTGTTATTTTTTCTGAAATGTCTGAGGGGAGGACCAGTGCCTTCAAAAATTGTCCAGACTGGTCAGATGATGTCCTTACAAACCGTCACACGAGTTGCTTTAAGTGTTTGGATGAGGGCCATGTCACCAACTGCAGCATGTGCACAAGGATGTTGCTGAGGGTCATCAAGTCCTGCAAAAAGAGACTTCACACCCATCTTGCGCTCAAGGAAAAGTCCAGTTCCAGAGAACAGGCATTGAAGCACAAGGACCATGGAGCAGTGCCAACAGCTGGAGGCGAGGAGCTGCCGAAGGATGCCTTGATTGCTTTTGCTAGGCCAAAGGAGATAATCTGCTCTTGCTGTCCCAGCTTGCATGGTCCAGAAAGTTCTAGTGCCCGAACATAGAACCAAGATCTGGCATCAAGGGGCCATTAAAGGATAAGGATCATCAACTCCAACCTCCTTCAGTGCATGCTGTGAGAGCATGAGAGCACTATTTGTTACTGAAGCACTTGTGCTTCTTAGATAGCTCTTCCTCTCTTCAGGAGTAGTTGTCACATCTGTTTTCATGGATCTTTTACTGTCCTTAAATGATTCTGAGGAAAGTCATTCCAATTGCTAGGTCCTATTGACTCTTTGCTTCAGCTGCCTTGGAGGAGAGGACCTCAAGAAGCAAATAGGAGAGGTGGTCATTCAACCCATGAAGAGCATTGAGCAGTCTGTGTTTGTCTGGCTTGACTGAACTTAATTTGTCGACTGAGCCTTCTCTTGTGTTGCCTACTTATGTGTTGAGCAGTGAAAGTTGATGTTCAATGTTGACGCATGCCATGCCAGGCTGCAGTAGCTTGCTTATTTATTTAAAAACCTTGTATCCCACACTATCACGGTTCTAGGTAGGTAACAACTAACGTACATTATAAAATAGGAAAGGGAAGCTTCCCCTTCTGTTTTTCAACACTCAGTGACCCTTCTCCAAGCGTCTCCAGTCCCAAGAAGCAGTTGACGTGGGGTTCAGCCCAACTTCTACAATCCTGTCTAGTCTTTGAGAGTAAATCGGAAGGTTCTTGGGTTTCATCCTTTAGATCAGCCAACATTGACTCTGAAGAATATTCTTGATCTCCCTTCTGAACTCTGTCCTCCACAGCCTAGGAAAAACACCCCACTTGAGAACCTCTCATTTTCTGATTTTGTTGACATAATGGCAAAGGCCACTCCCCATTGAATTGCAGGTTGAAGTAGAGCTCAGGTATCCCTTTTTGTCCTCCTCAAGTACCTGGATGCATGAAAGATTGTGGTAGTACCTGTCCACTCTGTCTTCCAGGATGTGTGTGAGAGGTTGCAAGAAACTGCACACACCATACTTCAGTAAGTAGAAAGGTGGATGTGAAGTATAATGTCCAGGTGGTTAAAGGATTCAACAAATCCCAACTGCCGTACCCGTCTGATTATCAAATCTATCCTAAAATGACCTAAGAAGTCTTTTGCTCATGTTGCGGTGCCCCTAGGATATGACCGCAATCCTGAATTGCTTTGGGAGAAGGCATTATCAGAATCATATGCTCTAATCCTGTATAGCATCCTACCAGAACTACATGATCCAATACTTTTACACACTGTTTTTGAGAAGGCACATAGCTTCACTGAGCACCTATTTCAAGAGATTCAGGCACAAAGAGCGGAGTGCTAAAAGTGTGTTATCCACTTGGAATATGATGCTTTTGACACAGTACCTAGGACCTCTGCAGTGCCTGTTGATGAGCACAGACTCTCATGGCTGTGTGCATCAGACCTGTGTGAAGATATGCAGTAAAGACTTGCTGATATACCATGTTCAGAAGGTAATCTCTTTGAGATAAGGTCAAAGAGGCTGTGAATCTTTTCAGAGGCCACCATTCTATGCTTCAGGCCCTCTTTACCATAGTCACCTTCTTCAGAAAGTACTGTAGTACTGAATAAATAAAGCATTTTTATCAGCAGAGGAAATGATTCCAGGGTTCAGCACACCCCTTGTCACCAGAAGGGCTTCAAGCCTCATGAAAGCAAAGGCAGAAGCTCTAAAGCCTAGAATATTACAAAGCCAATAGCAGGGACAGAATTTTGACTGAATCAAAGTATAGCTAGTATTTTAATCCATGACCCATAGTCACTCTCTGTTGGAGAGAGGCTGAGGTTCTACATGAACCATTGACCCATTATACTCTCTGACAGGTGCTTCAGATAATCTTGCTTTGCCACCAGATCATTCACCGGAGGAGTTTTACCTCCTAACAAACTCCAGGACTTACTGAGGTTAAAAATTTCTTCCATCTTGGAGACTCCACCAGTCGAGTCTGTACTATCATAGAGAGGACAGGAATTTTATTTAAAGTATTTCCTAGTCCTCAAGAAGACAGGATGCTACCATCCCATCCTTGACCTAAGGGCTTAGAACAATTTTTAATGAAAGAGAAGTTCAAGGTACTTTCCATGAGCTCCTGTTAAAGTAGACGTGCTGTGTTCTCTGGATTTTAAGGAAGCATACACCCATATGAAGATACTTCCAGTGACATGGATGTATCTCAGATTTCAAGTATGGAAGCACCATCTGTGGTATCACGTTTTGCCATTTCAGCCCTTGAGTTTTCACGAAACATCTAGCAGTGGTAGCTGCATATCAATGCAAAATGTGGATGTGTATGTTTCTCTACTGCAATGATTGAGTGGTGAAGGGCATATCTCAGGCAGAATCAGAGAGGTCAACCGCAGTAATTAGATGTTTGTTGGTAAGTGTAGTATATAAGATTTTAAAATAAAAGTAAATAAATCTCAGCTCAACATTTTGGCAGGAGTCAAGCTATGGCTTTCTTCCTGACCCAACAGTGTTACGGACATCATGTCTACAGTGGAGGAAATCAGGTGCAATAAGCACAACACATATATAAGTCTGGTACATGTTGAGGATGTTGGGTTTTATGGCCTTAACAGATCATGTTCTGCCTATTGTGCATCTCCATATGAAACATGGTCCATAGACATTAAAATCCCAGGGGTCCCACAGTACTTGGGATCTCCAAGTATGCCTTCCTGTCCTAGTGTCTATTCTAATTTAATTTGACAAAGACCATGTCCTTCCAAAATCAGCCAAAAAAGTCAGGGTGGATGAGTAATGACCTCACACAAGGAAATATAATCTGAAACAGAGGTGTGAGGCTTAATTGCCAATATTCCATAGTGTGAATTTCAAGTAGCTTTTACTTTTATAACAACGCTATTCCAATTAGTCAACAATGTTCCAATATTGTAGATAAAGGTATAAACAAGCTTTTACTCCCAAACAGGTGAAGGGACTCAGTTTCTATACCTTCTGTTTGGGAGTAAAAGCTTGTTTATACCTTTATCTACAATATTGAAACATTGTTGAAGTGTTGATTAATTGGAACACTATTGTTTATTTAAAAAAAAAAACAAAAAAACCAGTTAAGCCTCACACTTCTGCTGTTTCAGATTATACTTCCAAAATCAGCCCCATTCAGTTCTTCGAACCACAGATGCATTCAGTCTGGACTAGAGAGTTTAATTAGACAAACTTCATACTCAGGCCTTGTGGTCTCAACAGGAAAGGAGATTTCACATTAACCTCCTGGAATTGCAATCTATTTGTTTATGCACTAAAGGTTTTCAGAAATCGGGTGACCAGTCAAACTCTGCTAGTGCAAGCCAACAACCTGCTAGTAGTGTTCTACCTGATCAAACTGGGTCAAGCTTACTCCTGTGTTGGGAAGTTATGACTTTGGGCCCACTGTAGGGGGATGACTTTAAGAGCATTGTACTTTGCAAATGTTCTGGCAGATAGCCTGAGTTGCCAAATGGATCCTCACAAATGATCCCTGGCTCAGAGCCTAGCAAATGAGATTTTCTCCCAGTTGGAAACTCCTGAGATATCTGTTCACAACTGTTCAGACCAGAAAGATGCACTCTGTTGCAAAATGAGATCAGAAAATACTACCTGAACGTAATCCGCTTTCAGGTGGCTGAAAGGTGAAATATAAATAAAATAAAAGTCTGGCTGTAGATGCTGTCTCCCTTCACTGAGGGATGGGGATTCTATATATTTATCATCTCATATCTCTAGTGGGAAGAAACTTAATGCAATTTAGATGAAAGACATGACATATTTGTGTGGAAGGATAATATTTGGGAAGGGGGACGGGGTGGGCAATAAAAGAAGGAAAAACTGCATGACAATAACACAGGTTTGAAATATATTTAATATTGAATTAGTAATGTTGGAACTTGCTCAATAAGTAAATATACAAATCATCTTGATTATGATTCTGGGCTCATGTGTTCTGTTTGTTTCTTGTTCTGTTGCTCAAATAAAGAATTAAAACAGAACCCTCTTAGCCTGAGGGTTTGATGGTGTCTGCCAGAGGTGTGAACCCAAAGCCTGGAGCAGGAGTCATGCATCTTCTGCCTGTGGCAGCCACCTTCCCCTCAGATTGAGCCTTTAGGTGCTGATGGCCTGCAGGACCTGGATAGGAACAGCAGAAAACACAAGGAACCCACTAAGACAATACAGAACCCAAACCTGGAGACATTCAAATGCCCACAGAAACAGAGAACTGAGCTGGACCACTGCAGGAAAATTTGGAGACCTGAAGGCGCCCACAGAAAGTGTAAGACCACTTCAGGAGGACTGGATAGATGAAGCAATCTAGAAATAAACAGGAACACAAAATATAGGACCGTGTCTGACCATGAAGACCAAGCTCTGCCAAAGTGCAAACTGTGAGTCTTCAATATAACTGTGTCCAAACAGGAAGAAGATGGCTGCCAGCAGGAAGTGTGAGCCATAGACCTGGGAAGACTAACCAGATGGTCCAAGAGGCTCACTGAGGCCCTCTACTGGTCAGAGGTGAGAACTGCCCATCAGGGCCTCTCAGAGAATTATGATTCTTATAATTCCCTCTGGGCCCTCTATCCATTTGAAAACCAATCAGGTTGGACAGTTTTCTATCCCTCATACCACAGAACCAGGGAATGCTACTTCTTCCCAGCTTCCAGTCCTGCACCCTTATAGCTTAGATGTTGAGAGTTAAGTGATGTGTTCCTATGGTCCCTCTGATTCAGTGTCTTAAATTCTTTTGGTTCGTAAAAAAGAATGCACTAGAAGGGCTTATTATTGTAAATGGAAGAGATTTGCTATCTGGTGGGAGGGCAAGGTCTTAAATCCTTTTTCCTGCCCATACGAAAACTGCTTGAATACTTTCTACATATTTCAGAGTCTGGGCTCAAAACCAACCCTTATTGTAATTGGTGGATGCTGCTTTTATATAAAGGGAAGACCCATTTCTCTACAGCCCTTAGTGATGTGATTCATGTGGGGTTTGCTTCATTTGAAGACTCCCATCAAGCCATCTGCTATGTCATGGGACCTCTATGTGGTTTTAACCCAGCTGATGAAAGCCCCCTTTCTGCCTCTGGCATCCTGTGGGCCTTTAAAAGATCCTATTTTTGGTGGTGATTACTTCAGCATGTAGAGGCAAGGAACTTGAGGCCTTATTAGCTTATCTGCTGTATACTAAGTTTCATCATGACAAAGTGGTACTTCACATGCACCCAAAGTTCTGCCCAAGGAAGTGTCAAACGTCCATCTTCATCGTTGTCCAATGTTTTTCCCGAGGACTGATGCCAACAACACTTTCAATTGCAAGAGTCTTCTCACTTTTTACATGGAACAAATTAAAGACCTTAGCTTTTTGTTTCTTTTTACCCAAATAAAACAGGGATAGCCGTATCTCAGAGGACTTTAACTGAATAGCAGATTGTGTATCCTTTGCTTATTCTCAAGTGGGTTTAACATAGAGAGATATGTCAGTGCTCAAATTTTATCAGTGCTGTGGCTGCAGCAGTAGCATATTTCAGCCTCTATTGAGAAGCTATGGATGACTGTGACATGAAGTTAAGTTCACACATTTAAATCCCATTACTGTTTAACCAATGATTCACAAAGAGCCGGGTTTGGGTAGTCTCTTTTCTAGAGCTTACCTCCAGTCTATTTTTTATTATTTTAGGTTCTGTTAATGGAAAAAGAGTTCTAACCCACCAAAAATAATTGACCTGCCTTATTGGCAGGTGGTGGTGGTTTTTCTGTCTTCCCCTTTTTTTGAGGACAGCTCTTAGCTAGGAGGTCCCAATTGTGTGATAGGTGAACTTCTTGTTCTTTGAGAAAATAAAGCTACTTACTGGTAATAAGTGCTCTTTAAGGACAGATCACCAGTTGTTACAGTTGGATAACAAGGTTACTAGGTGGTCTGAAGACAGCAGTTCACCAGTCACAGAAACCCACACTTCTCCCCCTTCTGCAGTTGAGCTGATTAGCTTAATGACAGGACTTGGGAATACAAGGGGCATGCAGCTGTACAGGAGCTATTGCACATGTCTAGAAGAGCTAAAGATGTTCTTAGAAAGCTCTGGAAGAAGATGTATGGTTCAGAGCCATCAGGATGACATCATCCAGTTATGTGATTGGTGAACTGCTGTCTTCAGAACATCTGTTACAGAAAAGTAACTTTGTTGTTAGATTGTAATAACAGGTGGTCTTTTTTGTAGACTGCAGTTGGGGTTGCCATAGCTTGTAGAACAAAAAAACAATGAGTAAGGAGGCAGGCATTGGAGTTAGTGTGAGTTACTTGTATATTCAGGCAGACAACTGCATTGTGTGATGGGTTGACTATATAACATATTTACCATTCTGTTGCATTTATTAGCAGAATGCTTTATATTGAACATAAATGAATGCAGGGCTGGCATGACCCATTATGCAGACTGTGTACATGCACAAGATAGCTCCAAAAGAGCAACATCACACAGCTGACCCTGCCTATGGAGTCTAAGAAGTGTAGAACCTGGCTTATCCCGTTTACTCTCCACTGCACTCTTCCCACATCTGTCAGGATGATGCTTAACACAGCATTAACTTCCTGTGCTGTGAAGGACCAGTCTCATGGTATGATGCACAAGGTCTATGGGATTTATTACATTCATACCATGAAAATGGCCCTGCACAGGAAGGTAAGCTCTGCGCCTTCTGCCAAATGGGGAGGATCAGAGGGAGGGTAGGCCACACTGGGGGTCACAGGTAGAGAGGATTAGAGGGAACTGTTTGGGAGCTTTTGGCGAGGAGAACTGTGAGGACAGCTTTCAGGGGTAGGGGAGACGGTGGGGTTGTGGAGGCGGGATGGGGACAATGGAGAGCACCTTCTAGGAGTGGAATGGGGATTTGGGAACAGCTTTTTGGGGGTCAAGGGGAGGGAATGTGGGGACAGCATTCAAGGGATTGAGGAGAGTGAATCTGGGGTGGGGGACAGAGAGAGAGGACATGGAGATTAAGAACTGAGAAAAAGGACCCAGGATGGAGGGGGGGGGGGGGGGGGCAGAGACCAGGCAGAGCTGGAGACTGAGGGAGAAAATAGCCTGGCTTGGAAGGAATGAGGATCAAGGGAGAAAGGACCCAGAGTAGAGAAGAGGACCAGGGATGCAGCTGATACAGAGAGAGGACTCTAGATTTGATGGTTAGGAAGGTTTGCATGAAGATAATGTGGGGAAATGATTGGAGGAGAGGCAAGGAGGCAGGAAGAATCTGAAGAGAAAGTGTTAAAGAAAGGAGTGAACTTAGAAAAGAATAAAGGACACCAGAGAGAGAACAGAAACAAGAACGGAGCATGTTAAAAAGAGATATGCCAAGCAGAAAATTTAAGCCAGAGACAGCAAAAATTGGATACTGTTTTATTATCTGATAGAGAATATTAATGATATCAGTTTAAAATACCTTGGGACCCAATTCAAAGTCTCTGAGCTAGCTAGCTATGTCTCTCACACAGAATTTAAATGTTGAGAACAGCTGGATTTTGTTGCCTGATTTGATTCTTTTTCTGATGCATAATTTTAGAGTATGCTTTTAGATATATTTTGAGAGTAGATTGCTACAATTTTTCATCGTGTTAATCCAGACAACACCTCCCTCATCCCCAAATGAACTGCTTGGTCAATGCTGGCACTATTGTGAACAAGTTTCCCAGATTCACCTAACAGAAATATGGCAATCTATAAACAGTCAGTTATTTGGGGGTGGGGGGAAGCCCATGAAGGATTATGTTAGAACCAGTGGGGGGAGCATGGTAATTACAGCAAAATAGCACCAGCCCTGAGTGAATGCTGAAGTTTCCTCGTTAACAAATTTATTCTGTAAAGTGCATATATTCTTTGTCATTTGATTACAGGACAGATCAGCTCATTTACATGAAACAAAGTTTAGAAACATACTTAATCAGCTTGTAATGAAGATTTAATGATAGAAATTTGAGGTTCTAGATTAACACTTTGTACAAAAATAGAGCAGCCTTGTGTCTAATCAAAAGCAGATGGAGTCAAAAGTAGATGGGCCAGATATTCTTGTTTTAGCCTTTTATTTGATAAGTAATTGTTGATTTTCTGTGCATTATTTCAGTAGAGGGAGAGAGGCACATAAAGGAAGAAAATGAAGATGGGCAAATAAAGGAAGAAAAGACAGGGGGACAATTAACAGGAGAAAAATTAGATCAACTAAATGAAACAAAAGCAGAAGAACAATCAAAAGAATTAAGAAACATAACACCCACCTGCCCAGATGAAGGAAAAAATACAGTGAAAAGTGAAACAGAAGAAAAAGAGTCTTTAAAAACAATTCTCAAAATCAAAATAGGGAGAGCTTCAGGAAATGATGATGAAAAAAAGGTAACCAAAGAAGAAAGTGATTCCTTTAAGGAAAATGTCAAGCCTGTGAAAACTGAGATTAAAGAAGATAAAATGGAGACAAAAGGGTCAAAAGAGGTGAAAGTCAACACTGATAAAATAATTGTTCAGGAACTGGAGAGGCCTGAAATACGTGTAATTGTCAAGCCTCCTCAAGATATCATTGAGAAAACAACAGAAGAAACAGAGAAACTTAAAAATGATCAGCAGGCCAAAATACCTCTGAAGAAGAGAGAAATTAAAATGACGGAGGATTATGACAGTCCAGTTAAAGGATCTTTTTGTAAACCTGTGACGCCTACAAAGGATGTGGTGAAAGAAGAAGGGAAGCAAGAAGACGAGGGTCTAAAGCGCAATCATGCAAGTTCTACTTCAGGAGCTGATGGAAAACAAATGGTGAATGGGGAAGTGAGCAGTGAAAAAATCACTCTGAAGAGCAAAACGGAATCTTCTGAAACAATTTCCAGCAGCACAAAGGACAGTAGTATTGGGTTCTCTAAGGAAGAAAATGGCATAGCTGAGGAGAAAGTGAGGCTGGAAATCAACAAAAGCTTAGTTGAAGAAAAAATAAGCTCCAGTACTAACACAGTTTTAATAGGAGAAAAAATTAGCTTGGATGTTAACAAAAGTGTAGATAATGGTGAATCAGAGAAAGATGTGTTACCAGCAACAAAGGATATAACTTTGGTGGGCTTGGAAAAATCAAATCAAAAAGCTCCTTCAAAAGAAGAAACTGGCTTTAAAGAGAAAAAGAGGTCAGCTGGCAATGCTATTTCTGAGAAAGCAGTGGAAGTTCCTGTAAAGGCAGACCTAGGGGTGACAGAAGAAGTCTCCAAGGTGACCACCTCTTCAGAGATCAAAGATGGAGAACAGACGCCCCTCATGGAAAGTTCAGAAAAGTCCTCCACGACGTTGCTGTCTTGTAATGAGCCACCAGGACATGGGCAAAGTTTGAAAAGCAACTGTCAATCTGGTACCAAGTCAGAGAAAGTTTTAAAGAATAAATGCAAGTCTGAGAAGAAACCAGATTTTGTAGATGCCACAGAAGCCTCTGTTGAATCATCCCCTCTTCCCGTTGTGTCTGTGATAGAAAAAGAGAACTCCAATTCAAAGAACAGGAGCCTTAGTGAGAATAAGCCACTGGAAAAAATAGACGCTGAGAAAATGAAAGAGAAAGCTGAGGTAATTGTGGAAGAAAAGAGTAAAATTGATAGTGCCCAGGTTTCAGAGGAAGAGGAGCCTTCAGAGACCACAAAAAAAGCTGCTGTAGTGCCTAGGAGTAAAATGAAATTTCACTTGGTATCTGAAGAGGAAAATAGTGGCTCAGAAAGTAAGGAAATAACTTCTGAAAGGCAAAAGGATGGAATCAAGTTAACCATAAGGATATCCAGTAAAAAGAAAACACCTGAAGTACCTCAAAAATCGCAGGACACAGAGGCCAAGGAAGAGCCAGAAGATGTAGAAACGGAGGTCATCCTTGGTCGTACTTTGAGGAGGTCTCCTCGAATTTCAAGACCGACTGCAAAAGTGGCTGAAATCATGGAGCAGAAATCAGAGAGAAAACGAGCAGAAGAGGAGGAGAAACAAAATGCGCAAAAGCCTGAGAGGAAAGATGACGAAAGGATGCCAGAAAAGGAATCCTTTGCTAAAGTAAAGGTAAAATGGGGAATTAATCAAAGAGATGTAATACAATACGCGTTGTAGGGGAAAGTTTTGTCCTGCTATGAATGTTGATAGCATAGGATTAATAATCTTAGATATGTGCAATTCTCACTTAAAACGTAAATTGTTTTAAATAACCTAAGATCCCTGTACATACCCAGATCAGTCCAGACTCCTGTTTTGCCTCCCTTCCAGCAGATGGAGACAGAGTTTCGCTGAGACTGGCACATAACCTGGTGTGCCACCTGCAGTCACTTAGTATTTCTCTGTCTCCAGCAGATGATGGCAGTGGAAAACCTGCAGTCTGAAGAGTTTAAAAAAAAAAAATCAGAAGTTAGGAGTGGCCTAAATCCTCCCAGAAAGTTGGCAGGTCCTGGTTGGACCAGCCCTTCTGATGCTGAGCTGAATGAGCAGGGAATTGTGAACCCTTTTATGGCTCGGTCTTTTCTACCGTTGGTGGGGTACAATTCGTGGGGCCAGTTCCCTCCCCCCCCCCCCCCCCAAGAGGATACCTGAAGCCTGCTGTTGCCCTGGAGACTGTTACAGCCCTTCAGGAGTCAGTCCTGCTACAAGGGTTTGTTTAAGTTTAAAAAAAAAATTCAAAAGACGACTAGGTAAAATTTCCTTTCTTTGTTGCTTTCTAGATGGCGTGGGCAGTTTGCGGGTTGGGAGGAAAGGCAGGTGGGCCATCAGACTTAACTTTTTCTTCTTTTAATTTTTCTTTTCTTGGCATCTTCCCACCGGCGATGTCTGCATGTGTCGAGGGCCATGCCGCGTGGCAGCTGCTGTTTGTGTGGTCAGTCATGCCTGTGGCACGCTCAGGCCGGCATTTGCTCCAGTTGCCTCTCTGGGGGAGAGGGTAACTCAAGCACGCTGGCAAAAGCAGTGGGGAAGCTTCGGGCCGCTGCAGGGTTTACGGGAGAGACCAATTTGGCAGCCGACCACCTTTCCACTGCACCGGGAACGGAGGCCATTTTGAAAACTTTTCAAGCTGCGACTCAGGCTATTGTGGAGCATAAGGCCCTTCCCCCACCACCTTCCCCAGCTAGTGCTAGGCCCAGGGGGACCAGGGAAATCCTCTCAGGGGATGAGGTTGATGAGAGCCTCCTGGGGGAGGATCCGGAGGACCCTTCAAGTTTCTCCCCCGGATTTTGTTCTGTTGTTTCATAAAGCATATATGGCCAGGAAGGCAGCAGGCCTGCAAGAGCCGTGTTCTTCCAAGCGGCCCAGAAAGGTGCAGCCTAAGGTGGCTACCAGAGTTTGAATCCTAAGGCAGCCGGAGCATCCAGGAGACACGAGCAACTCTTCAGAGGAGTCTGAAATCGGGGTTCCTCTGCCTGAGGATCTTCCAGTGCCAGACTCTTCTCCGGACCATCAAGGTTCGAATAAGGGACAAGGTCATGCCCTGGCTGTGAAAGGAGGTGACCCCAAAGTGGTCTGCCTTTTCCACAGGGAGGACTTGTGATCCTTGATTCTATATGTGCTCGAGAAGATTCCAATCATGAGGAGGTGGACCTGGTCATGGAGGACTTGTGAGGTCCGGCGAAGGCCTTCCCTTTCCATAAGTCAATAAAGAAGCTTGTGTTTCGTGAATGGGAGACCCTGGAAACTGGTCTGAAAGTCAGCAGGGGGTTGTGGATAAGTTGTATCCGCTGCCAGAGGACACATTGGAGTTGTTGCGGCTACCAAAGGTGGATGCCTCAGTTTCAGCTGTCACAAAGAAGACTACTATTCGGTAGCTGGTTCGGCGGCGCTGAAAGTTATGCAGGACGGGAAGTTAGAGTTCCACCTCAAGAAGATTTTTGAGGTGTCGGCCTTGGGAATTCAAGCTGCTTTATGCAGCAGTTTTATGCTTTGAGCTGGTTTGCGCTGGGTTCAGCAGCTCCTGTCTGGTAAGGCGCTGGCAGCATCAGAGGCTAAACAGGCCGAGCAGCTGGAGGCTATGGTTGCCTATTGGGGGGGGGGGGGGATGCCTTGTATGGCCTCATCTAGACGTCCTCCAGAACTATGATGTCGGCGGTTTTGGCCAGGAGACTCCTCTGGTTGAGGGCCTGGTCAGCGAATGTTTGGTCTAAGTTGCAGCTAGGTGCATTACCTTTTAAGGGGAAGATGCTCTTTGGTAAAGACTTGGAGGAGCTTGTGAAACTCCTCAGTGAGAACAAAGGCCAAGATTACAACACACCAGTGGGTCCTCAGTGTGATAAAACTTGGCTATGCTTTAGAATTTGCTCATCTGGTAAAAGATCTCTTCATGGTGGCTCCTTGCACATACGCAAAAAAGAGGCCATTGACCGCCTGCAGATGCTGGGCGCGATTGTCCCCCCATTCCTGTAGAAGAGTGAGGCAAGGGAAGGTACTCTATTTACTTTGTGGTTCCAAAGAATGGAGGGACTTTCCGCCCAATCCTGGATCTGAAAAAAGTGAATGTGGCTTTCAAAGTTCCACATTTTCGGATGGAAACCCTGTAATATGAGTGATTGTGGTGGTACACAAGGGGGAGTTTCTGGCGTCTCTGGATTTGACCGAAGCTTACTTGCACATAGCAATTCGTCCGGATCACCAAAGGTTCTTGAAGTTCGTGTTTCGTGGAGATCATTTTCGGTTTTGTGCCCTGCCCTTCGGGTTGGCAACGGCCCCAAGAACCTTCACCAAGGTGATTGTTGTGGTGGCAGCTGCTCTCCAGAGGGAGGGCGTATTGGTTCACCCATAGCTCAACAATTGGCTTATCCGGGGGACGTCAGCAGATTTGTGCAGTCAGTAGCAGTGGTACTGCAGTGTTTATGGTCCCTAGGTTGGATTGAATTTGTCCAAGAGTCAGCTGGTTCCTTCTCAGGTGTTGGAGTTCCTGGGGCTCGCTTTGACACAAGGGTCGGGAAGGTCTTTCTCACCTCGGAGCAGATCGACAAGCTACAGAGATAGATTGGCGTCTTGTTGGATATCACGGTTCCCAGAGTCTGGGATTACTTGCAGGTTCTCGGCTCCGTGGCTTCAACGTTGGAATTAGTTCCATAGGCCTTTGCTCATATGAGGCTCTTGCAGAGCGCTCTGCTTTCCCGATGGGACCCATTCTCAGAATAGTTTCATCTTCCATTGCCTTTCAATTATTACAGCCCTGAGTATATGATATTATTTATATATTTGATAGTATTCAGTCCTGAGTACATGTTACTATTATAGTCCTGAATATATGACTAGATATTATTTATTTCTGAGTTAGCCATGCCTCTGGCTCTTCCTCCTCCCAGTTCAAGTGCCCCTGTTTTATTGTAACTTTTGTTCACTTTGTTCTCTCTTCGCCTACTGTTCATGTTGATGTTAATGTTATTGCACGATTGTTTCTTGTAAACTGATATGATATGGTTGGTATCACGAATGTCGGTATAAAAAAAAAAGCCCTAAATAAATAAATAAATAAGATGGAGGAAGCAAGGTCCAGTCTCTCTCAATGGTTTGGTCAAGACAACTTAGCTCAGGAGGTACCTTTGGATGTTCCAAATCAGATGTAGTCACAATTGATTCCAGCCTTTCCAGTTGGTGAGTGGTGTGTCTGAGCCAGTTGGTACAGGGCCAGTGGCCACTGGAGGAGTCATCCTGGGCTATCGATCACTTAGAGAGAAGGACAGTGCGCCTCGCGTTGAAAGCTTTTCTCCCTCTGCTTCGCAGATGACCAGTCAGAGTTTTATCTGACAATGCGACCACAGTGGCCTACATCAACCGACAGAGGGGGTACCAAGAGTCAGATGGCTCAGGAGACACAGGAGTTAATTCACTAGGCGGAACAGAATTTGGAGTTACTAGTGAGGCCACATAGCCAGGATAGAAAACGCTCAAGCGGATTTCTTAAGTTGCCAACAGCTGGACCCCAGAGAGTGGGAGTTGTCTGAGGAAGTGATGCGACTGATCTGTTGCAGGTGGGGAGTTCCCTGTCTAGACTTAATGGCGTCTTGGATCAGTGCCAAAGCTCCGCAATTCTTCAGTCACAGAAGTGAATAAGGAGGGGAGTGAGTTGACTCCTTGGTGCTTCCATGGCCATCTAAGATTCTCCTGTATGTGTTCCCACCATGGCCGCTGGTGGGCAAGGTGTACAGGCGGATAGAGATCCATCCGGGAGAGGTGATTTGGGTGGCACCGGAGTGGCCTCAGTGGCCTTGGTTCACGGACTTAGTCAGTCTCGTAGTGGATGGTCTGTTATGTCTCGCTCACCTGCCCAATCTTTTGCATCAGGGTCCTATTTTTTTGGATTAGGCAGATTGCTTCTGTCTTGCAGCTTGGCTTTTGAGAGGAAGCGTTTGAGGGCCAAAGAATTCCTGAGGATGTTATCCCAACCCTGTTGCAAGCTAGGAAGACCTCAGCATCCTTGGCTTATGATAGGGTGTGGATAGTCTTCGAGACCTGGTGCATGCAGTAAGGGGTTTTTCCCCCTTAGGCGTTGGTGGCGCACATCTTGACTTTTTTACAGCAGGGTCGGGTGAAAGGTTTGACCTTTAACTCCCTAGGGTCCAGGTCGCGGTATTGGGCTGCCTTAGGGGCAAGGTCAAGAGGGTAGCGTTAGTGTCGCATCCTGATGTGGTACATTTTATCCAAGGGGCCATTTGTTCCACTAGGAGAACTTCAGAGCTACAAGCTCTGTCTTGAAGGGACCCTTATCTCAGGATTACAGATGATGGTGTCTCCTTGCATACGGTCCCTTCTTTCCTATCAAAGGTGATATTGTCCTTTTCATTTGAATCAGTCTGTGGAGCTGCCAGCCTTTCCATTCCTGGATGAAAAGGCACCCCTCGCAAGAAAGTTGATGCTTCTGGATGTAAAGCGGGCTTTGCTCCGTTATTTGGAGGCACTAATAATTTTCGGCTGTTGAATCATCTTTTTGTTTTGTGGAGTGGTGCGAAGAAAGGGCATAAAGCTTCTGAGTCCATCATAGCACAGTGGCTGAAAGAGGCTATAGATTCGGCATACATATGTAAAAGGTCATATGGTTCCTGAAGGATTGAGAACACACTCCACTTGGTCGCAGGCTGAATCCTGGGCCGATTGTCAGCAAGTATCACCACAAGAGATTTGTGGGGCGGCTACTTGGAAGTCATTGCACACTTTTGCTAAGCATTATCACTTAGATGTTCAGGCTTCCAAAGCCATTGGATTTCGTGAGAGTGTGCTTTGAGCAGGACTCTTGCAGTCCCACCCTATTTAGGGAAGCTTTGATACATCCCAGGAGTCTAGACTGATCTGGATATGTACAGGGAAAGGAAAATTCAATTTTCATACTTGTAGTATCACAGATCAGTCCAGACTCCCACCCCAGTTACCGCGGGAGAAGTTTGGAGAGTCTGCTCGATCTATTGTTGTAAATAGGCTGAAGGATGACTCAGGTTCTATTTGGTTTCCTCTGTTTAAGGTTGGAAAGGATCTTTTCCATTTTGGGATTACTCATCCCACTGCTTGTTCAAGGGTATATGTTAGGATTTGTATGTAGAATTAGTTTTCTATGGTATCTTGGCTTGGGTACAGGTCAATACTGAGTGACTGCAGGTGGCACACCAGGTTATATGCCAGTCTCAGCAAAACTTTCTCTGTCTCCATCTGCTGGAAGGGAGGCAGGTAAGAACCAACTTTCCTCTTGATTAGATTTCTTATGTTAGTCCTGTATAGTTTTGTTTCTAATTCCCCAGGTAGTACAATTCAGGACTCCCATGAAGTGGTAATAATGCCAGGCAGTAAAAGGACAGAGAGCTATTGCTGCAGCATGCTTACAAGTTAACAAAGGGAAGCAAAGATAGCTGGTAACCACATCCCCTCTTAAATCAGTCCATGGATGAACAGTGCTTTTTGTCACTCATTCTGGATATGCTGTATCCAGATTCCTCAGCAAACGTTATGTGTGGAGGAAGACCACAGTGCATAAAGTAAGCAGTCTGAAGGACCACAAGCACAGACCTATCTGGGCTCCCCTAAACTGGTAAATCTAAAACTTGAGCCATGGGTTTGTACCATGATTAACATAGCATGTAATAACTTGAAAGCCTTCTGTGCATAAGTTCTTGCTTCATGATTTCCTGCACCAGTTTAGTTGTTCTTGCTTCATGATTTCCTGCACCAGTTTAGTTGTTCCAGTTCTATGTTTAATGCACAAACTGTTCAATGTAAACCGGTTTGATGTGACCCCTGGTCGTGAAAGCCGGTATAGAAAATAGTCAAATAAATAAAATAAATAAATGATGAATTATGCTGTTGGTTTTCTCTCTGGTGTTGTATTCCACTGGGTTGCTTGTTATATTTTGTATTTTTATTCCATGTATGAAGAAATACTTCAGTAAATGGAGTTTAAAGAAACACAAAAATAATAAACAATATTTTTCTCTGCTGGCTTTAAGGTGCCAAATATATAATACAACAGGAAAGCGATAAATTCAGAATAGCTGCCTTTCCCAGTGCTGAGAGGTAAAGATACACCATATTTTCTGGTGTATAAATCACATCTGTGTATCTCACACCCCTGTATAAACTACCATTTTGACGAAAAGGTTGGTAGATCAGTCACACCTGTTTGTACTGTGAGCTTAACAGTACAAGCTGAAGGATGATGAGAGAGATTATGACAGTATATGTTGCACCGATGTATAAGTCGCAGTCACTGAAATCGCGAAAAAAAAAATGCTACTTGTACACCTGAAAATACGGTACATAGTGTAGGACAAAATCAGAAAATTTTATCGAGCTTTGTTTGGAATAGACGTCTGCCTTTGTTTAGGTAGGTAAAGTTGGCCATGATTTTCTAAAATGCTGTTTTGTTATGCAAGGCACTTTATTTGGTAGTGGAAAAACTTTTGTTTTTACATCTGTTAATCAGCAGACTAAATCCAAACGTCGAAGCAGAGCTCGATGGACGGGTTCCCGGTCACGCCGTAGACGGCGATGTTCTAGTGAAGATGACAGTGAGGATTCTGATAGCGAAGAGAACTCGGAGGAAGGTTCAGGAGAGGAAAAAGAGAATGCGGCAGCAGAAGACGACGAACCTTGCAAGAAATGTGGTCTTCCCAACCACCCTGAGCTGGTATGTATTTAGTCTGTAAAAATAAATGTTTAGCATCAGCATGGCTGTGTATTGTTTGTGTGCTCTGTCACTTGCCAGAAGTCTAAGAAGTAAGATGGGAGAGTTAGTGTATAGCAGCAAACAATGAGATTGACATAATTGGCATCACAGAGACTTGGTGGAAGGAGGATAACCAGTGGGACAGTGCTATATCAGGGTACAAATTATATCGCAATGATAGGGAGGATCAACTTGGTGGGGGTGTGGCACTTTATGTCCGGGAGGATATAGAGTCCAACAGGATAAAGATCATACAATAGACTAAATGCTCAGTAGAATCTATATGGGTAGATATCCCATATGTGTTGGGTAAGAGTATAGTGATAGGAGTATACTACCATCCACCTGGACAAAATGATCAGACAGATGATGAAATGCTAAGAGAAATCAGGGAAGCTAACCAATTTGGCAGTGCAATAATAATGGGAGATTTTTCAATTACCCCAATATCGCAATGATATTGTTAAATTGTTAAATGTTTCAATGTAAATCGCCATTGAGGCGACAGTTTCTTTCTTGTAAACCGGTGTGATATGTATACTTTACAGGAACATCGGTATATAAAAATTAAAAATAAATAAATAAATATTGACTGGGTAAATGTAACATCAGGACTTGCTAGAGACATAAAGTTCCTGGATGTAATAAATGACTGCTTCATGGAGCAGTTGGTTTAGGAACCAACAAGAGAGGGAGCTATTTTAGATTTAATTCTTAGTGGACTGCAGGATTTGGTGAGAGAGGTAACGGTGGTGGGGCCACTTGGCAACAGTGATCATAACATGATCAAATTTAAACTAATAACTGGAAGGGGGACAATAAGTAAATCTGCAGCTCTAACACTAAACTTTCAAAAGGGAAACTTTGATAAAATGAGGAAAATAGTTAGAAAAAAACTGAAAGGTGCAGCTGCAAAGGTTAAGAGTTCAACAGGCATGGACATTGTTTAAAAATACAATCCTAGAGGGGCAGTCCATATGTTTAAAAATACAATCCTAGAGGCGCAGTCCATATGTATTCCACACATTAAGAAAGGTGGAAGGAAGGCAAAACGATTACCATCATGGTTAAAAGGTGAGGTGAAAGAGGCTATTTTAGCCAAAAAAAATCCTTCAAAAACTGGAAGAAGGATCCATCTGAAGAAAATAGGATAAAACATAAGTGTAAAACATTGATAAGACAGGCGAAGAGAGAATTTGAAATGAAGTTGGCCATAGACAAAAACTCATAATAAAAACTTTTTTAAATATATCCGAAGCAAGAAACCTGTGAGAGAGTCGGTTGGACCATTAGATGACCGAGGGGTTAAAGGGGCTCTTAGGGAAGATAAGGCCATTGCAGAAAAACTAAATGAATTCTTTGCTTCTATGTTTACTAATGTGGATTTTGGGGCAATACCAGTTCCAGAGATGGTTTTCAGGAGTGATGAGTCAGACGAACTGAACGAAATCACTGTGAACCTGGAAGATGTAGTAGGCCAGATTGACAAACTAAAGAGTAGCAAATCACCTGGACTGGATGGTATGCATCCTAGGGTACTGAAGGAAATTTAAAAAAATGAAATTTCTGATCTATTAGTTAAAATTTGTAACCTATCATTAAAATTGTACCTGAAGACTGGAGGGTGGCCAATGTAACCCCAATATTTAAAAAAGGCTCCAGGGGCGATCCGGGTAACTATAGAACAGTGAGCCTGACCAGTGCCGGGAAAATAATGGAAACTATTCTCAAGATCGTAGAGCATATAGAAAGACATGGTTTAATGGAACACAGTCAACATGGATTTACCCAAGGGAAGTCTTGCCTAACAAATCTGCTTCATTTTTTTGAAGGGGTTAATAAACATGTTAATAAAGGTGAACCGGTAGATGTAGTGTATTTGGATTTTCAGAAGGCGTTTGACAAAGTCCCTCATGAGAGGCTTCTACGAAAACTAAAAAGTCATGGGATAGGAGGCAATGTCCTTTCGTGGATTACAAACTGGTTAAAAGACAGAAAACAGAGAGTAGGATTAAATGGTCAATTTTCTCAGTGGAAAAGGGTAAACAGTGGAGTGCCTCAGGGATCTGTACTTGGACTGGTACTTTTCAATATATATATAAATGATCTGGAAAGGAATACGACGAGTGAGGTTATCAGATTTGCGGATGATACAAAATTATTCAGAGTAGTTAAATCACAAGCGGACATTCCAGGAGGACCTTGCAAGACTGGAAGATTGGGCATCCAAATGGCAGATGAAATTTAATGTGGACAAGTGCAAGGTGTTACATATAGGGAAAAATAACCCTTGCTGTAGTTACACGATGTTAGGTTCCATATTAGGAGCTACCACCCAGGAAAAAGATCTAGGCATCATATAATACTTTAAAATCGTCAGCTCAGTGTGCTGCAGCAGTCAAAAAAGCAAACAATGTTAGGAATTATTAGGAAGGGAATGGTGAATAAAACGGAGGATGTCATAATGCCTCTATATCGCTCCATGGTGAGACCACACCTTGAATCTGTGTACAATTCTGGTCGCTGCATCTCAAAAAAGATATAGTTGCAATGGAGAAGGTACAGAGAAAGGCAATCTAAATGATAAAAGGGTGGAACAGCTCCCCTATGAGGAAAGGCTGAAGAGGTTAGGGCTGTTCAGCTTGGAGAAGAGACAGCTGAGGGGGGATATAATAGAGGTCTTTAAGATCATGAGAGGTCTTGAATGAGTAGATGTGAATCGGTTATTTACACTTTTGAATAATAGAAGGACTAGGGGGTATTCCTTGAAGTTAGCAAGTAGCACATTTAAGACTAATTGGAGAAAATTCTTTTTCACTCAACGCAAAATAAAGCTCTGGAATTTGTTGCCAGAGGATATGGTTAGTGCAGTTAGTGTAGCTGGATTCAAAAAAGGTTTGGATAAGTTCTTGGAGGAAAAGTCCATTAACGGCTATTAATCAAGTTTACTTAGGGAATAGCCACTGATATTAATTGCATCAGTAGCATGGGATCTTCTTAGTGTTTGGGTAATTGCCAGGTTCTTTTGGCCTGGTTTGGCCTCTGTTGGAAACAGGATGCTGGGCTTGATGGACCCTTGGTCTGACCCAGCATGGCGATTTCTTATATTCTTATGTTATTGTAGCCCTGCATAGCAGGCTCTGATCATTTTCATAATGCTCATGTTGACTGCATGTGAATGGTGTCTGGTGAAATTAGGGAAAAGATTCAAAAGTAACAAATACCATTGGTCATGTGCAAGAAGTTCTAAGTAGTGCTGAAAAAAAATATGAGATGAAAGTGAATTTATCTTTGCTGCTGGTTTTAATTGCTGAACAGAGGAGTTCACATAAAGAGGGTTGTTTTCCGTCATGAGGTAATGACTCTAGATGGGTTTTTTTTGTACATCACACAATATAGGCTCTTGCACACCTTGTGTATTCCGGGTACCTCAATTGTAAACAATACCTCAAAATATTGGTACACCCAGTGTTTTCTTGGAAATATAAAGGAATAGCTACAAAATATATTTGTGGGACCACTCCTCACAGGGTCAAGGTATTTTAACCAGACTCTCTCTTATGGGTTTTGGTCCGTTTTACTTTGTATTTTTTTCAACATTTTTTAAAATTATACAACATACTTTCAACACATTTTTTCGTGATTTTGTTCTATTTGTGCCAAGCTGGTGAAAAACTTCAAACATAGTCCCATACGAAAGTCTTTAAATTGTCACTTTTTTTCTTTCCAAAGAACAATTAATTCAGCAAAAGTACTTATCCTGCATATCCCAACACGATCGCGTTTCGGACCCACACTCTTGAGGTCCTGCTTCAGGGGACAAAAATTTTCATCTTGTTCTGTGACAAACCAACCAGTAAGAAGTCTTCAATAGCTATCTCTAATTATTTTTTATAGACGCGATCCCCGCTCGGAGTCGCCTTTCTTTGAAACATGGCTCATACCGGATGGCTTTTAAAGAGCTGGAAGCTCTTGTACATACCATGACGGAAATGAACATCACTTGTTAGCAAGAGTCTGTTAGGTATGACTTATTAGTCTCTCAAATTTACTACTAGTGCATGTCTCAAAGCTTGCACTGTACCAAAGAGAGCTGCCTCCTTGAGTTTGTAGGGTCTAGTATGTACAGTCAACATAGCAAGGTGCTTGGAAATTCTTTTTAAATCCAGCCAGTGGGCCCAATACAGTTGAGACTATATTTGTATCTTTCTGCAACATTTTCTTGATCTCTGAGTGCATCTTTTTGGTACTTGAAGAGTTTCTCTTTCTCCATACACAGTACAGAATAGTTGCTTGGTACTGACACTTCTGTTAGTAATGCCGTTCTAGAGTTTTTCTTCTTTATATATTTAATTTATTTATTTAACATCTTTTCTATACCTACATTAGTGGAAACATCATGTCGGTTTACATCAAACTAAAGGTGGAAAATACATAGAACAGGGAGGGGGAATGGGACTACAAAGGACAGTAACAAGAGTAACGGGTAACATAGTACTGAGGTTTTTAACTTTTTCTTGAATTTGATGGTGCATGGCTCGAGGCAGAGATTCGTGGGTAGTGAGTTCTAGCGGGAAGGGCCTGCAATGGAGAGGGCTCTCTCCCTAGTGATGATGAGGTGAGAATTCTTCAGGGAAGGGATGTGGAGGGGTACCTTTGAGGGATGCTCTGGTGGGGCGGTTGGATTGTGTGAAACGGAGGGGCTCGTCGAGCCAGCTGGAATTGTGATTGTAGATGGATTTGTGTATGATGGTGAGTGTTTTGTAGAGGATACAGGAGGGTATCGGGAGCCAATGGAGGTCCTTAAGGATGGTCAGATTTGCGGGCATTGGTGATAGTTCTGGCAACGGCATTCTGCAGCATTTGGAGTGGTTTTATAGTGGAGTAGGGGAGGCCTAGAAATAGGGAGTTATAGTAATCCAAATTTGGCTGATAGGGTCGCTTGCAATGACTGTGCGGAGATCGTGGGTGTGAAGTAAGGGTTTGAGTTTTTTTATAACTTTGAGCTTGAAGAAACCTTTCTTTAGGACAGTGTTAATGTGCTTTTTCAAGTTTAAATGTTGGTCAATCTAAACCCCAAGGTCTCGTACGAAGGGTTGTGAGGAGAGAACACTGTATGTAGGGTCGCTTGAGAGTGCAGGCTTGGGATGTTGGGGGTTGGAAATAAAAAGCATTCAGTCTTAGACGAATTTACCACTATGACCATTTTTTTGAATCAAACTTTTAATCGGTTGGAGTGGGAGTGTGGCAGGTGATCACCAATGGCATACAGTCATGACTTTAGAAATCAGGGCAGCTGCTCTTGTTGCCTGCAGTTATTAGAAGCACATTTTTCTGAGTTAGTGCTTCCACTGTGCTGAATTAGTGACAGTAATTGTGCAGGTAATGCAGAACAGAAGCAGCATTCCCCGTGTTGCAATATATGCTGGAAAGACTTCCTCATGGCAGAATGTCTCCTGGTTTCCTCATTTTTTTCATTCTGACCTTCTGACCCTCACTTGATCCAGTTGGAAAACAGTGCGCAAAACAATACTCACTGATTGGTCCTTGGAAAAGAGATCCACCAAGATGCTGAGTATATTGGCCTTAGCACACATGAGGAATAACCCTGTGTTGTTGTAGCAATTGAGAGATCTTGCTTAAGGAGTAGACAATTGGTGCTTTACGTGTAGTAGGTTTTCTTCTGCTTTTCATGAATCAGTCCCAAAGTACCAAGATGGCTCTTCGTTACATTTTGTAAACAAGTAGTGGAAATATTATTATTAGAATCTATTCAGCTCTGCTGTAAGTTATTTTTTTTATCATTTTTTTGACTCTGCCAGATCCCTGCAGTCAGATACAGCAGATATTTTCTTTTCCTCCCTACAGATTCTGTTGTGTGATTCCTGTGACAGTGGTTACCATACGGCCTGCCTTCGCCCTCCTCTGATGCTCATCCCTGATGGAGAATGGTTTTGTCCGCCTTGCCAGCATGTAAGATGCAGCTAAAATGTACTGTTATCGGTGCTACCACAGGCGCGAAGACAAAAATGACTTTTCTGGACACCAGCTTGGCCCCTATCTGCCTTCCCTTTTTAAGCAGGGGTTCTTGGTTGGCCTGATGACTCAGTGGCAGTGCTGTAGACAGCCAGACTGAAGATCGGGGTTTGATTTCAGACTCCTGCTTTTGCTCTTTGGGCCAATCAGGGCTAGGGATGCTGTGGAGACAGTGTTCACAGCCCTTCAGGGTGTAAATTTCTTAGTATTGCATTGCAAAAATAACATGATACATACCCCCTTTATTGTGAATCAGTATCGCATTTTTCTAGCAGTGTTGTGCAGTGCAAGTTACTTCACTTCATGGAGCTGTCTGCTAACAGGAACAGTGCACTCTTCTTGCCAGTAGATGGTGTGGGAGAGGAAGAGCTATTCCAAGCCACCTGAAGCTCTCCTGTCTTTCCCTACCCCAGTGTTTCCCAGCCTTCTGGAGGCACACCTATCCAGTCGAGGATCCAGATTACTCTGGAGACCCAGGGTATGCAAATCTATCTCATGTATATTCATTGTGGCAAGACCGAAAACCCAACTGGGTAGGTGTGCGTCCAGGAAAGGGTTGAGAAACGGTGCCCTCTGTCCACAACCTGTGTTTCTGCTCACCGTCTGCCCATGCCCACAGCTCCCAACACTTCTGGCTCTGTTGATGTGAGGTGCTGTGACTTGTGGTATATACTTTTGAAACTTCAGTGGAACCTGTGAGAAAGTCTAAATGGATCACAGCACCTTTTACTGGGAGAGGTGTTGAAAACAGGGGTGATGGGCTCTTATGGCTTTTGAACTGGTGGGGGAAGGAGACTGGTTGAGAAGCAGAGGGGAGAGGGATTGTAAATTGCAGGGAGGGTTGGAGGGAAAGGAGAGAGGCATGGGGAAAAAGATGAGGGGAAGTCTGCAGTATGGAAAAGGGAGAGAATCTGCCATGGGGCCGAGAGAAGGTTATGGGGGGAGGGGGACAGAGAAAGAAAAGATTATGGAGAGAGAGAGGGAAAGGAAGGGATTGGGGGAAAGAGAAAGCAGAAAGGGAACAAAATACGCGGGATCTAATGGAGGAGTGAGAAACAAAGCAGAAGAGGCAAGAGGAAAGGTGGATAAAGGTATCGCACGGGAAAGGGGGGAGGGTTCTGTAGGGAACGAAAAATGGAAGAAGGTTGCTTTGGGAAAGGGGAAAGAAAAGAGAGGGATGATAGGAAGCAGTAAGACAAAGAACAAAAGAGGAGTTTCAAGGGAGAAAATGATTGAAAAGAGAGCAAAGTAGGACAGGAGATGAAACAGATGGGGGGGAAATGCCAGACCCGCTAGAAAACACGTTTAATTCAGTATTCTTCCTCGTTTTAAATTTGCTACGCAATTTTGACTCACTGCTACACAAAGTTTAGTGTTCCTGCGCCTGCTGTGCAAATATTTAGCCGTAAAGTACTCTCTGTGATTTGGTATTGAACTTTATAGTTGAGTCTGACAGATGTAATATTTCTAAATCAGAAAAGACTGTCTTTCCGGATTTAGTAGATAAAAAGATCTGGAAAAAGAGGAAGATTTTAATATCAGTAAAATGTCATTGATTGTTTAATCTTGTATTCTGATCAAGCGAATAGGTAAAGCTCACCAAATTTAAATATGCAAAGGAACAAAGTATTAGAAACATAACAAAGGCCATATGAACTGCTGAACAGAGGGAGACTAGAATTGGGGGTACTTCCTTTTTGGCATTTGGGAGTACTTTATTAAAACATTGTCACTGCAAGCTGTAAAATGCCTTTAGAAGCATGACATGGCAGGATTGTTTTGGGGGGGGGGGGAGGGTCTGTTGATTCGATGGAGAGAGCATTGTCAGACAGTGAAAAATATTTTTTCTTATCTAGGGTAAGGGAGAATGCCTATCTGGGGGTGCAGTGACTTGGTTCTGGCTGCTGTGGGTACAGGGAAAAGTTGGCTTGATTATTTTTTTTTCTTCCATCCTCTCTTTTTCACTGTCTCGGCCAGCAGCGGGAGCAGAGAGAGAATGGGGGGGGAAAGACCCAGGAACATGGCTTGACAGGGCTGAAAATGGCTGCAACCCAGAAGGGAAGGTTGTGCAGCTGCTTAAGCCGCTGTAAGAGTGAATCTGAAAGGAGAGAGAGAAACAGAATAAGCGGCAGGGAGCTCGCATAAGTTCCCTCCGCTGTAGCCGGATCATGTGGGGGATCTGCCTGTAACTTGCAGCAAAATCCAATGCCTGGGCACTGCTGTAAAAAAAAAAAAAAAAAAATAAGTGCAGCATACAAACCGAACCGGGCTGGAGACAAAACTTGGGGGCCAGAGGGTTCCACAGCTGGAGGAGAGTCAGTTCTCCAGTACTCATTTTCAGCATGATCGGCATGTGGTCCGTGGCTCAATCCTAAGCCAGAACTCACAATTTGGAAGACCGTTGTAGATTGAAGGGACAGGAGCAGTATTGAGAGACTGCTGCTCTGTAATGATTAAAATTAGATGTTTAAAGAGAAAATTGCTGAATTCAAAAGCAGTCTATATAAGGCCCGAGAGAGCCTGCACTGGAGAGCTTCTGTCTTAAAGTTCTGGGACTCAAGTTAGGAATATTTTAGTGAATGTGTGAGAGCAAGATTTACCACAGAAAGAGAAGTATTGATGAAAGAATCTGAACCAATGACTCTTAAGTCACTCAAGGTAAGAGAAAAATAGATTTTTGAAAGTGAGAGAAATAAATTATAATATTCTTGAGCAGATTTGTGGCAAATGTAAAAGTAATTAATCTGCTCAAGGTAAGAGAAATAAATGTGCGAGAGGATATTTCCAATGGAGTTTAGTTGGTAATACAGGTAATGCCAATATTTGGGAGAAACTGGTAATACTGACCTGAAATAGATTTAAACCTTACAGATCAGAAATAGAAGGTTCATACGGATCTCACTGTACAGTCAGTGACAGTGTGACACTGGCTGCATAGTGGAGCTCTGAAATTCCATCTAAGAAGCTGAGAAATAAACAATATTTTAAAACTAGCGATTCCCTGAAGGAGAGAGTGAGTGTGTTGACAGGAAGAGATGGATTTGTTTTGTGAATGTGAAAAGTAGAAGGTTATGAAAACACCTTCCCAAACAGCTGAACCACAGGATTTAGGGAAACACAGCAATGTTTTTTTAATTTTATACTAGTTAGCTTATTCAGCCACCAATGAATCCTGAAGAGTGAGAGAATATACTGAGACTAGTCTGCAGTAGAAGCAATAAGTTGTCAGAGTAGATAGCTTTTGTTTTGGATTCCCTTAAAGGAAAAGGAGACAGGTATATATTGCAAAGCAAGAGAACAGAGCTGTGGCCAGTCCATTTGGCACCTATGGCGAAGTGAAAGTGTGCCCTTACTCTTAATGCAACACACAATACCACGGGTTGGGAGATTCAGTTAAATTTAGGGCAATTTAATTTCTAATTTTATCTGGCAGTTTCCTCTTGCTCCTTTGGGCTTCCAGCTCAGTTGGAACCAGTATGGGGATCCTATCGCCTTTAGCCTTATTTATTTATAAAAATGTATAACTCATTCTATCTACAGTTTTAGGTAGGGTACAAAATGACATACATATTAAAACTTATAACCATCAAAATATTTACCAAAAATATACATCCATGCATCAAATGCTGTTCACCATATTTACATTAGTTAGGTTTCTAATGTTGGAATAATGAGCATGGACAATATTTTTCCCCTAGGACAAGCAGGATGGTAGTCCTTACACATGGATGACATCATCAGATGGAGCCCAGCACAATGAGCATGCCACTATCCACGCATCCATGCGGGGTCCTTCTTCAGTCTCTCTTTTTCCACGAAGCTAGTAACTCGTGATTGTGGACTCGTGCTTTTTTTGTGGAAAACTTTTGTTTCTGTCCCGAGTCCTGTCAGGTCCCTCTGCACTTTCAGGATACTTTTTGGGCATCATGGTAAGTGCTCCGTTGTTTGCGGTCATTTACCGAAGGTGCCATTCCTCGGTAGCTGCCGGGTATCGACCGTGCGCCGTGCTCTTTTGCCCATGGCGTCTGGTTTCTGCTGTTGCCCCCAGTGCCCCCAGACTATGTCCATCATGGATCCCCATGAGGTCTGCATTTTGTGTCTGGGGGCTTCGCATGATGTCCAGGGTTGCGATTTTTGCACCCAAATGACTCCTAAGGGCCATCACATGCACCTGGACAAAATGGGAAAATTGTTCCATGCCAAAGTGTCTGAGCCCTCAACTTCGGCATCGCGGGCATCAACGCCAAAGGGGAAGGAGATGTTAGCGACCCCAGCAGCTTTGACATCTCCTCCACTGTCAGGTTCCTGGATAGAACTGAGTGCGGGGGATTGTCTGATGTCGGTTTCTTCTCGTTCCAGGTCCGGCTCCTCATCATCCACCTCGACGCTGGGGAAAGACCGGGCTGAGCATCAAGAGAACTCAAGAAAAAACATCGCCATCGATCACCATCATCGCATGGCTCCAAAATCAGGAAGGCACTGAGCGAGCTGCCCCTGAAACGGCCCCAGGCCGAGGAAGCATCACCTTCCATCAAATCCGAGGGACCGAGATGATAATCCCCACCGGTTCCAGTGGTGGGCACAAATCCCTTCGGGGCTGCAGGGAAGATCTGGTTTTGCCACCTCTCCTCAAGCTGTCCTGTCCTCCTCAGCATTCAAGGAGAAGTTGAAGTGGCGTGTGCGGCTGGCAGTCATCCAGGCCCTGCAGGGCATCGAGCCCCGGGTCCCGCTGGTGCTACCGCAGCCACAGGAGCTTGCTCCATTGGTGCTTGCACCTTTACTTTACCGACGCAGCCTCTCCCGATGCCCCAGGCACCTTCGCTGCCACAAGGAGCTTCGGGGCGGCTTTCATCTGAGACTATCCCGATGATTGATTCCTCCAATGGGGGGGGGGGGGGCATTGGGATCGGTGGTGCCGGCCTCGCAACCAATAACCCAGTTGGCGGTGCCCCTCCCAGATCCATCAGACATGGTGTGTTTGGGGCTGCCGGTTCCCCTGGTAATCATGCTACCCATGACACCACCAGGGCTGGAGTACCCTTCGATTCCAGCGGTGCCCATGCCTCTGCCTTCGGAGGTCTCAGCACAAGAGCTCATTGGGGGCTCCACCTTTGATGTCCCTGGATACAGAGAGTGAGGAGAATGCCCCTATGATCCTTAGGAGTCCCTGTCCTCTACTGAGGACTCTGAGGATTTGCCCTCCAAACCCTCCCCTCTGGAGGAGAGGTGTAAGTCTCCACTGGAATACATAACCTTTGCCGGGCTCATGAGGGCCCTGGCGGAATCGGTGCCTTTTCAGCTCTTGACTGAGCAAGATTCCAGGCATAAGATGCTAGATGTCCTCCAGTTTGTGGACACCCTAAAGGAGGTTGTTGCAGTACCGATACACAACATCTTGAAAGATCTGTTTGTCCAATTGTGGGAGCATCCCATTTCCATCCTTCCAGTAAACTGAAAAACTGATGTGGTCTTACTTGGTATAACCCACCATGGGATTTGAATGCCGATAGCTACCACACCAGTTGATAGTGGTGGAATCCACCTTAAAGAAGGCAAAATGGTCACGGACCCAATCTTCAGCTCCTCCAAGTCGTGATCACAGAGCCCTGGACACTTTAGGAAGGAAGGTCTTCCAAGGATTCATGCTGGCAGCCCAGAACCTCTGGAAACATGTTCAGGATCTGGTGGAGCGCCTCCCTTAACATTCCAGGAGGACTTCTTGAAAGTGATCCAACAAGGATTGGAATGTGACAAGCATGAGTTCAGGTTGTTTTTCAATTACTTTGAAATGGCTGCAAGGGTGGTGGCAGCAGGCATAGGAACTTGACGCATGGCCTGGCTTCAGGCTTCCAACCTCTGGCCAGAAGTACAAGAACAAATTGAGGACCTCCCCTGTACGGTGGAAAATCTTTTCAGAGACAAGATCAAGGAGGTGGTAGCACAGCTTAAGGATTACCATGAAACCCTTCAACATCTCTCTGCCACCTCCTTGGATCCACAGTCCACGGGCAAAAGGCTATCACGGCAAAGCTCGAGGTGCCCCTTTTACCGCCCAAGGAAGTATTATCCTCCAGCTAGTAGAGGCCTCAATGTATGTGAGCTAGACCACAAATAAGGCAGGTGCGCACCCCTCGGCCGCCACCAGCCTCGCAGGAGAGCCCCATTACAGGGTTTTGACTGGTTGCGAGGGAGCTTGAGCCAGCAATCCGTACCCTCGACGAACGACACCCCCCCCCAAGTGGGAGGCCATCTGCAAAGCTTTGCAGACCATTGGCTCTGTCACCTCAGACTAATGGGTCCTATCCATTTTTCATTGGAGGTACAGATTAAACTTCCAGTGGGCCTCCCCCAGAATCCCCTCTTGGAAATTTTTAACAAACAAGCAGATACTTCGAGTAGAGCTCTCCACCCTCTTAATGGCCCGAGCAGTCGAGCCTGTCCCACCAGATCAGTGAAACAGCAGGTTTTATTAGAGGTATTTCCTGATTCCCAAGAAAACGGGGGCCTTCATCCTGTCTTAGACCCGAGGGCTTTGAACAGGTTTCTCGTAAGAGAAAGGTTCAAAATAGTTTCATTGGGTGCCCTAATCCGTCTCCTGAGGAGAGGGGACTGACTTTGCTCCCTTGACCTAAAAGACGCCAAAGCTCAAATCTCCTCCTCTCGAGTTTAAACTTGATATTAAATACAGCTAAGACGGAACTTCTTATCATCTCACCAGAAAATAGTAACCCATCTCTGAGTCTTCCAACCATCCCACCTACCACCCAAACAAGGGACTTAGGAATAATTATCGACAACCATCTCAACTTAAAATCCTTCATCAAACAAACTACTAAAGATGGATTCTACAAACTCCAGGTACTTAAAAGAATCAAACCGCTCCTTCACGTGCGAGACTTCAGAACGGTCCTTCAAGCAGTGATCTTTTCTAAGATAGACTATTGCAATTCTATCTTACTAGGTCTGCCTTCCGCTTCCATCAAACCCCTTCAGATGCTCCAGAACACAGCTGCGAGAATTCTGACCAACACCAGGAGAAGAGATCACATTTCCCCTACTCTCAAGAACCTGCACTGGTTGCCTATACACTTTAGAATCATCCACAAATCCATCACTATTATCCACAAGGCTATACATCATCAAGCAACGCTCGATTTACAAATACCACTCAGACAACACACATCCACTAGACCCATCAGAGAAGCCTACAGAGGATCACTCCGCGTTCCCCAAACCAAAACCACTCACTACCTAACTTTCAGAGACCAAGCCTTTTCCACAGCCGGTCCTTCATTATGGAATTCTATCCCTCCGGATCTGAGACAAGAACCATGCCTACCGACTTTTAGAAAAAGGCTTAAGACTTGGCTATTTAAACAAGCCTTCCCAGATCCGATCTAAATGATAGCAATTTTATAAGAGATAGCAAACTATACAAGAGACTTCACATTATAATGTAAATAATGTAATCCTTACTGTTCGGCTCTCTTATTCTAATTTCTCTTCCCAGTTTAAGACCCTTGTTGTAATGTAACTTTGATCTCCTTGCACTTGTTTATGTTTCGTTTCTTGTTCTCACCCCTTGTTGCATGTAAACCGGCATGATGTGGTTTCTAATCATGAATGCCGGTATAGAAAAACGCTAAATAAAATAAATAAATATTGCGATCTCTCGCAATCATCGACAGATCCTCCGTTTCCTGGTGGGAAAGGAGCACTTTCAATATCGGGTGCTACCTTTTGGGTCTTGAATCCACGCCACATGTCTTCATGAATTGCCTGGTGGTAGTGGGAGCGTATCTCAGGATGCGACGAGTGCAGGTATTCTCCTACCTGTACGATTGGCTCATCAAGAGCAACAACAGGCAGGGGTCGTTACGGTCTCTCCAATATATCTTCCGGATCCTGGAGACGTTGAGGTTTCTGAACAACTACCCGAAGTCCCAGCTTGTTCCATCCTGATGCCTGGACTTCATTGGGGCCAGGTTCAATACGGCCCAGAGCAAGGCTTTTTTACATAAGAACATGCCATACTGGGTCAGACAAAAGGTCCATCAAATCCAACATCCTGTTTCCAACAGTGGCCAATCCAGGCTACAAGTATCTGGCAAGTACCCAAAAACTAAGTATATCCCATTCTACTGATTCTAGTAATAGCAGTGGCTATTTTCTAAGTCAACTTGATTAATAGCAGGTAATTGACATCTCCTCCAAGAAATTATCCAAACCTTTTTTAAACCCAGCTACACTAACTGCACAAACCACATCCTCTAGCAACAAATTCCAGAGCTTAATTGTGTGTTGAGTGAAAAAGAATTTTCTACGTTTAGTTTTAAAAATGCTACATGCTAACTTAATGGAGTGCCCCCTAGTCCTTCTATTATCCGAAAGAGTAAATAACCGATTCATATTTACCCGTTCTAAACCTCTCATGTTTTTAAACACCTCTATCACAGACTCTTCTCCAAGCTGAACAGCCCTTACCTCTTTAATCTTTCCTCATAGGGGAGCTGTTCCATCCCCTTTATCATTTTGGTCACCCTTCTCTGTATCTTCTCCATTGCAACTATATCTTTTTTGAGATCCGGCTACCAGAATTGTACACAGTATTCAAGGTGCGGTCTCCCCATGGGGCGATACAGAGGCATTATGACATTTTCTGTTTTATTCACGATTCCCTTCCTAACATTGTTTGCTTTTTTGACTGCCGCAGCACACTGAGCAGATGATTTCAATGTATTATCCACTATGATACCTAGATCTCTTTCCTGGGTTGTAACTCCTAATATGGAACCTAACATCATTTAACTACAGCATGGGTTATTTTTCCCTACATGCATCACCTTGCACTTATCCACATTAAATTTAATCTGCCATTTGGATGCCCAATTTTCCAGTCTCACAAGGTCCTCCTACAATTTATCACAATCTGCTTGTGATTTAACCACTCTGAATAATTTTGTATCATCTGCAAATTTGATTACCTCACTCGTCGTATTCCTTTCCAGATTCATTATAAATATAATGAGAAGCACAGGTCCCAATACGGATCCTTGAGGCACTCCACTGCCCACCCATCTCCACTGAGAAAATTGACCATTTAATCCTACTCTGTTTCCTGTTTTTTAACCAGTTTGTAATCCACAAAAGGACATCATGACCTATCCCATGACTTTTTACTTTTCTTAGTCGCCTTTCATGAGGAACTTTGTCAAATGCCTTCTGAAAATCCAAGTACATTACATCTACCGGTTCACCTTCATCTACATCTTTATTAACCTATTCAAAAAGTGAAGCAGATTTGAGAGGCAAGACTTGCCTTAGGTAAAGCCATGCTGACATTGTTCCATTAAAATCATGTCTTTCTATATGTTCTGTGAGTTTGATCTTTTGAACACAAGTCAAGCTAACTGGTCTGTGGTTTCCCCGGATTGCCCCTGGAGCCCTTTTTAAATATTGGGGTTACATTAGCCATCCTCCAGTCTTCAGGAACAATGGATGATTTTAATGATAGGTTAAAAATTTTAACTAATAGATTTGAAATTTCATTTTTTAGTCCCTTCAGAACCCTGGGGTGTATACCATCCTGTCCAGGTGATTTACTACTTTTCAGTTTGTCAATCAGGCCTACCACTTCTTCTAGGTTCACTGTGATTTGGTTCAGTCCCATGAAAACCTTCTCCGGAATGGGTATCTCCCCAACATCCTCCTCAGTAAACACTGAAGCAAAGAAATAATTTAATCTTTCCGTGATGGCTTTATCTTCTCTAAGTGCCCCTTTAACCCCTCGATCATCTAATGGTCCAACTGACTCCCTTGCAGGCTTTCTGCTTCGGATATATTTTAAATAGGTTTTACTGTGAGTTTTTGCCTCTCTGGCCAACATCTTTTCAAATTCTCTCTTAGCCTGTCTTATCAATGTCTTACTTTTAACTTGCCAATGCTTATCCTTTATCCTGTTTTCTTCTGTTGGATCCTTCTTCCAATTTTTGAATGAAGATCTTTTGGCTAAAATAGCCTCTTTCACCTCACCTTTTAACCATGCCGGTAATCATTTTGCCTTACTTCCACCTTTCTTAATGTGTGGAATACATCTGGACTGTGCTTCTAGGATGGTATTTTTTTTAACAATGTCCATGTCTCTTGCACACTTTTTACCTTTGAAGCTGCTCCTTTCAGCTTTTTCTAAATATTTTTTTCATTTTATCAAAGTTTCCCTTTTGAAAGTTTAGCACTGGACCCGTGGATTTGCTTACTGTGTCCCCCTTCCAGTCCCCTACCGTCAACTCTCTCACTAAATCCTGTGCTCCACTGAGAATTAGATCTAAAATTGCTCCCTCTCTCATCTGTTCCTGAACCAATTACTCCATGCTGGTAATCGTTTTGCCTTCCTTCCACCTTTCTTGCTCCGAGACCAAGCGCTGGCCCTGGTGTCCCTGGCGCTGGTGATCTCTCAGAGCCACTGAGCCTCGGCGCACAAGTTCCTGTGTCCTTGGGACACATGGCGGCAACAGTTCTTGTTACGCCATTTGCTCGGCTCCACATGTGCAGAACACAGTGGATTTTGCGCTCCCAGTGGCGACAGGCCACCCAGGACCTTCAGGCATACGTCCTAGTTACCACACCACTTCGATAGTCCCTATCGAGATGGGAGACACTATCCAACCTAGATGTGGACATTTCTTTCCAGGTTTCTCCCCCTCAGCTTACTGTCACTACAGATGCATTCCACCTGGTTTGGGGAGCCCATGTCTGAGATCTCCACACCCAGGGTTGATGGTCCAAGCTGGAACAGCGTTTCCAGATCAATTTCGTGGAGCTCCAAGCGATTTGGTACATTGTGGGAGTGTTCCAGGAGCACCTGGTCAACAAGAATGTCTTGGTTCAGATTTATAGCCAAGTTGCAATATAGTATCTGAACTAACAGGGAGGCATATAGACGGTGCAGATGTAATCATGGGCACTCTTGCAGGGCATCCTCCTTTGAGCCATATACCTGCCAGGGACCAAGAATGGTGACAGTGGATGCTCTGAGCCATTCATTCCGCCCTCATGAATGGTCCCAAAAACAGGAGGTTGCGGATCTGATCTTCCGCCTTTGGGGAACTCTGGACTAGACCTGTTCAGGTCCCTGTGCAACAAGAAAGTGCACCAATTCTGCTCTCTGTTCAGGACGGACAGCAGGCCAGCCTTGGATGCCTTCGCTCGCCATTGGAGCACCAGTCTCCTATATGCGTATCCACCACTTCCACTGGTATTGAAGACCCTTCTGAAGCTCCAGCAGGACCAAGGGACCATAACCTGATCCCATCATATTGCCCGCGACAGATCTGGTTCCCACTTATACAGGATCTGTCCTCCTGGACTCCGATATCTCCGGAGACCTCTCTGGACCTGATTGGCTCTCACAGCTTGGATGTTGACTGGATGACCCTGCAGAACCTGGGCCTCTCGGAAAAGGTGTCTCAGGTTCTGGTAGAATCCAGAAAGCCTTCCACTAGGAAATCTTACAATCTCAGTGAAAGAGGTTCTCGGACTGGTATGAGGGACATGGTTTGGATTCGTTCTCCTGCCCCACCTCGAAACTTCTGGATTACCTGGTACACCTCTTCGAGGCTAGCTTGAAGACCACTTCCATGAAGGGTCCACCTCAGTACGATTGGGACTTATCACCAGGAAGAGGATGGCTTGCCCATCTCCATTCTGCCTTTCGTGGGCCACTTCATGTTGGGACTGCTCCAGCTCAATCCGCCGATCCATCCTCTGGCAGTCTCCTGGGACCTCAACGTGATTTTAACCCACCTTATGAAGGCTCCATTTGAGTCCCTGCGATCATGTGACCTGAAATACCTGTCCTTGGAAGGTCCTTTTTCTGATTGCAGTCACTTCAGCACGCAGGGTTAGCGAGCTGTAGACTTTGGTGTCATACCCACATTATACAAAATTCTTTCATGACAAGGTGGTGCTGTATACGCATCCTAAGTTCCTGCCGAAGGTGGTGACTGAGTTCCATCTCAATCAATCAATCATCCTGCCCACCTTCTTTCCAAAGCCACACTTCCTACCAGCGTGAGCGAGCACTGCACACGCTAGAAGGTAAAAGGACCCTGACCTTCTACCTGGACCGTACAGCTGACCATAGGCAGTCTACACATCTCTTTCTATTTTTTGACAGAAACAGGTTTGGTGTTGCAATGTCCAAGCAGACCTTGTCCAACTGGCTAGTGGATTGTATATCTTTCTGTTATGTGCAAGCTGATCTGCAGCTTGAGGTCACATCACAGCTCATTCTGTTCGAGCCATGGCAGCTTTGATGGCCCACTTGCATGCGGTGCCCATGGACGAGATCTGCAGGGCTGCGACTTGGAGTTCCCTCCACACCTTCACCTCTCATTACTGTCTGGACAAAGAAGGCCAACGCGACAGCAGTTTCGGTCAGTCGGTCTTCCATAACATTTTCCGGTCGTGAAAACCAACTTTTCCTGCCTCGGGCCTTTTGTTCGAGTTCAGGCCATCTCCCTCTGTAGCTGACGGCACTGGGGTTGTTGTGCCCATTGGCAACTGGTTGGATGTCAATCGGTCTTGCTGTTGTTCGGGAGCAGCCTGAGCTAGGTATTTACCCATGTGTGAGGACTACCATCCTGCTTGTCCTAGGAGAAAGCAGAGTTGCTTACCTGTTCTAGAACAGCAGGATGTTAGTCCTCATGAAACCCACCTGCCTCCCCACAGAATTAGGGGTATTTTGGGGTTTTTTAATTTTATTTTTCGCAAACTCTATATTATAAGACTGAAGAGGGGACCCTTCGTGGATGCATGGAAAGTGGCATGCTGGGCATGCTCGTGTGTTAGTCATAGTTTCTAGAAACTTTGACATAAGTTTTCCGTGCCAGGCTCCATCTGATGATGCCACCCATGTGTAAGGACTAACATCCTGCTGTCCTAGGAGAACACCTGTTACAGGTAAGCAACTCCCCTTTAACTGTATCTTAGGGATAGATCAGAGGATTCACTATCATCAGACATAGCCAATATAGATAATGTAAGAGACTAGGAAACTGCCTGCAAATTTCTTTTTGGAATCTGGGGGCCACCTGGACGTGTGGGTGCTTGTACACCCACAGACTTTCACCTGCTTTGTAGCAGGTTCCAAGTCAACATTAATCAGCACACTCAGGAATTTCAAAATGAAATCCAAACATATTGCTTGCCAGCTCCACTCTCCCTTTTACAGTCTTGTATCCCCCCCTGCCCCCAGTCGTGCCCTCCAAACATATAATTTAAAATTATTCATTTATAATAAGATTTTATATGAAAACATTCAAAGTACAGTCTTCTGAGACTAAAAATCTCTTGCAGCTTGTATATTATATTTACATGCACTGTTGTGATGCCATTCAGAAAATCCTGCTAAAAAGTGAAAAAAATATTTGGAACCTATATGGTGTTAGGCCTATGGCGTGTTGGTTGTGGTCTTGGCTTGAAAAAGCCATGAGTAAACTGAATTACAATTACAATATAATAAACCCCAATACCAAAACAACACTAACCACCAACACTCAAATAGTAAAAATCCTACCTATGAAAAGGCAACACTATAATTATTACACCAGGCCCTAAAACACTAGGAAAATAGAAAAAGCCAAGCTGCTATAGATCCCTACAGAAAATACCTCAAGGTCAATCACACAAGCAGAACACAGAGCGATCCTCACCAAATACAGATAAAGAGATCATAAAGTATAAATAGAAATGAGTAGACTAAAACTTAATTGGAAACCGCAAATAAGCCAGTGTCTACGCAGTGCAACAATGGAAAATCAGAAACTTGCTCACAAAAGGAGAGGAGGAGTAAAAATCCTCAAAAACAATTACAGTATTTTTCGCTCCATAAGACGCACTTTTTTCCCCCCAAAAGTGGGGGGAAAATGTCTGTGCGTCTTATGGAGCGAATATAAAAAAAAATTAAAATCTAACAAAACCCCCGCCCCCTCCTGACCACCCCCCAGACCTTCCAAATTAATTTACTACAACCCCCCACCCTCCTGACCCCCCCCCAAGACCTGCCATAAGTCCCTGGTGGTCCGGGAGCGATCTCCTGGACTTGGGCCGTCGGCTGCCAGCAATCAAAATGGCGCCGACGGCCCTTTGCCCTTACTATGTCACTGGGGTCGACCAATGCCAGCGGTAGCCCCTATGACATAGTAAGGGCAAAGGGCCGTCGGCGCCATTTTGATTGCTGGCAGCCGACGGCCCAAGTCCAGGAAATCGTTCCTGGACCACCAGGGACTTTTGGCAGGTCTTGGGGGGGTCAGGAGGGTGGGGGGTTGTAGTAAATTAATTTGGAAGGTCTTGGGGGGGTCAGGAGGGTGGGGGGTTGTTGTAAATTAATTTGGAAGATCTTGGAGAGGGGTCAGGAGGGTGGGGGTTGTAGTAAATTAATTTGGAAGATCTTGGAGAGGGGTCAGGAGGGTGGGGGGTTGTTAATTAATTTAAAGGGTTGGGGTGGGGGGTTTTTTGGGGGGGGAGGGTTTCCCACAGAATTAGAAAGACAAAAGTTTTCTGATCTGGGGAATGGACCAAAATGGCCCTCCCCAGACCCAAAAACAAAATGGGGAGAAAAAAAATGTTATGCACTCCCCTAATTTGCTCCATAAGATGCACAGACGCCCGGGGACAGAGCCAGTTTAGCACAACTTTTTTTTTTTTTTTTTTTTTTTTAATTTTCCTTTCCCCCTCTGAATCCTAGGTGCGTCTTATGGTCAGGTGCGTCTTATGGAGCGAAAAATACGGTATATCCAAAAAAAATATTTAATTCACATTCAATTATTGCCACACAGTTTGATTTAGATTTTTAAAGAAGATTTTTACAAGTCATTCCATCTTAAATGAGAAAAGGTTTATTTAGAAGACAAGAATAATAAGCTATTCCATTTTTAAAGAACGTTTGTTTGTTGATGCTGTTTTGGGGACAGTAAAGTTGTTTTGGTGAACACTTTCTGAGACATTAAAAAGTTGCTTTTTCTCCATCTGAAAACACCATTTGAAAAATCTGAACACATTGGGCACGTAATGATTGTCAGAATACAGAGTTGAGAGCATAAATTGCAATCTCTTGCCATTTGATGCCTTTTAATCTTAAAAAAAAAAGTTTAGATTCCTAGCATGTAGCAGATGGACTCAGGATTATAGTGTGCTCCTGATAGCAGTTGGAGATGGAGTCAGATTTCAATCTGACATCAGCACTACATATACCTGTGCAGGAAGCTCTGCTCTTCAGTATTTCTCTGTCTCCTTAGCAGTTCGGGACTATACACACGCTTGCACAGCGTTAGAAAATCCAAACCAAAGAAGAAAATTCCAAAACGATGAAGAAATAATCTTACCTCTAGAGACGAGCCCCGCTCTCCTGTGGTGATACCTAAGGGCCCCTTTCCCAGTCGAGAATTCCTGAGGTGATTTCCGAGATCCCACAGAAGTAAGCCTTGGTCCGGTAGCCAGTTCCCGGCGTGGACTTAGCCCCTAGGAACGGGAGTGGCTGAGAGTCAGCAGGTGCAATACCGAGCGCGGCGGTGAAGGTAATTTTCCCTCTTCCCCCGCAGCCGGAGACCGCCCGGCACCAGAACGAGAAACACAGAGACAAGGTAAGGTAGAAAACTTTCTTAAGCCTCCGGTCTCCGAGGCTCGGATAACTGTATAGATCGCCAGCTGGCATCTGTCCCATTGGGTTGATCAGCCCCGTCCAGGCTAGACCCCGATCCGGTTCGAGGGTCCTCCCACGTGGAGACCCTCTGGGGGGGGGTCGCCATCTTGCTCGCATAGTCGCCGTTGCCATTTCCCCCCGCTATCGCCGTACTGTCCGCCTAACTGAGCCGTGCGCACAGCGGCGCGCGCATCAGCGCCGGGCACACAAGTTGCGCGTGCCACCATATCTCCGTAAGCGCACATACCAGCCTGCGCGCATTTCTAAGCCTCCCGGCGTGCGCATATAAACGCACAGACCGGGTTTGAACGACCCTATGCGCACAAACCATGGCACCACCGGCCACGAAAGCCAAGACACAAGCCCTCTGCCCAGCTGCCACGTAAGAGCTGCGCAGCATGAAGAGGCTACTGCCCTGTGCCTCTGGGAGAACCAGGGCAAGGCCCCCCCCCAGCCAGTACAGGAATCTGCTTCACCGATAGTACCCCGGACCTCTCTATCCCCAGCTCAGCCCTTCCTCAGACGGGGCCCTCTGGGAACGCCTCTGGGCTCAATATAGACCCAGGAACCTTTTCCTGGGTGGAATTCTTTAAAGGTCTGCAAACCTTTATCCAGGCGCAATCGGTGCCACCAGTGACACAGCCACAGCCTCCACCAGAGGACCCAAACCTCCCAGGCCCCTCTCTGCCTCCCAGAGACGTGCCTCCCCCGGACAAAAGCCTCACCTTAGGGGACACGAACACCTCGGAGGAAGATCAAGACTCCCTGGAGGAAGGGGAAATCCCTCCAGGAATGTAACCATACCGAACCATGATGCGTTTCTTCTCCAAAGACAAGCTACCAGACCTCGTGTCTCTGAGCCTGAAGGAGCTGGTCATCCCAGGCTCAAGCGCCACAGCGGAGCCAAAGATGAACCCTCTTCTGGGCGGGCTCCATCAGGCCTCACGCCATTTCCCATTGCTGCAAGCCGTACAACAACTGATCGACCTGGAATGGAATGCTCCGGAGGCCAGTTTCAAAGGAGGACGGGCCCTAGAAGCCCTATATCCATTGGAACCCTCAGCCAAAGAATTCCTGGTGTTTCCCAAAGTGGACGCCAAGGTCTGAGCTGTCACAAAATGCACTACCATTCCAGTCGGAGGAGCGGCACTCAAGGATGCTCAGGGCAGACGTCAGGAATCTATCCTTAAACAGTCATTTGACGTAGCAGCTGTGACTTTCAGATCGCTGCCTGCTGTGCCGTGGTGATATGTCTGCTTGTCACTTGCCAGGAATGCTACCACGCCCGTTGAAACATTAGAACCAGCAATATCCTTCCTCACGGATGCGACCTGCGACCTGGTGCGCAACTCAGCCAGGGGCGTCTCATCCATTGTGGCTGCCAGAAGGCAACTCTGGCTCCGAAGCTGGTCAGCCGACGCGACTTCCAAGACGAAACTCACAAGAATGCCCTTTAAAGAAACCCTCTTGTTCGGAAGCGAACTGGAGAAGTTAGCTGACAAATTGGGTGAATCCCCAGTACCTTGGTTACCAGAGGACAAGAACAAAAGAAGCCAACGCCCCTCTCCCCGAACATCCAAGGGCAGAGGATCACAGTGTTTTAGATCGTACAAAAATACATACCAAGCACCTCTCCCCACAGGTGGGGGCCAGTCCTTTCGGAACAAACACAACAAGAGAGGAGCCAGCCCAGGCCCCAGCCGCACCCCACAATGAGAATCAACTGACCCATTCACAGGAAGAAGCCATAGGGGGCAGGCTTGACCTATTCTACCAAAGATGGGTCGAGATAACATCTGACGAGGGTCGTAACCATCATTTGAGAGGGATTCTATCTGGACTTCCACAGCATCCCTCCAGATAAATTTGTGAAATCCCCTTTCCACTCCCCCCTTCAAGAGGCGTCAGTGGAAACCACACTGACCAAATTGCTTGCCTTAAAGGCTATAACACCGGTGCCCACGCACCAGCAAAATACTGGGCACTATTCCATCTATTTTATTGTCCCCAAGAAAGAGGGAATGTGCCGGCCCATCCTGGAACTCAAGTCTGTCAACCACTACCTGAGGGTACCACACTTCCAAATGGAAACCCTACGCTCAGTCATAAGGACGGTACAGCTGTGAGAATTTCTGACCTCTCTGGATCTGTCAGAAGCCTATCTGCACATCCCGGTCCATGACAATCATCAGCGCTTCCTACACTTCACGATCCTGGACCATCACTACCAGTTCCGGGCACTACCCTTTGGGCTAGCTACAGCCCCTCGGACTTTCACCAAAATCATGGTTGTAGTGGCAGCGACACTGAGGAAAGAAGGAATCCTCGTACATCCATATCTGGACGATTGGCTGATCAGGGCAAAATCTCCAGAGGAAAGTCATCAGGCGACCACCAGATTCAAGAATCTACTGGAGAACCTTGGGTGGGTCGTCAACACAACCAAGAGCTGCCTGCAGCCCTCCCAATCTCTAGAATACCTGGGAGTCTGGTTAGACACCAAACAAGACAAGGTCATTCTTCCCCCTACAAGGAGAAGAAAACTGATGAACCACTTGCGAAAACTGCTGAGATGTTCTCGCCCTAAGGTATGGGATTACCTCCAAGCCCTCAGCCTCATGACATCAACCCTGGAAGTCGTCCCATGGGCAAGAGCCCATATGCTACCGCTACAGCGCTCCCTACTGTTACGATGGAACCCGATGTCCCAGGACTACTCCGTTCACCTCCAGCTACCGGAGGAGGTGCAGACCCAGCTCCAATGGTGGCTACAAGAAGATCATCTGAGCAAGGGAATAATGCTATCCCCACCAACCTGAGTCTTGCTCACCACGGATGCGAGCCTATGAGGGTGGGGAGCCCACTGCCAGGAACTGACGACTAAGGGGCAATGGGACGAGGAGGAGTCGGGATAGAACATCAGCTGACTAGAAGCCCGGGCAGTCAAACTAGCCTGCCTACGTTTCAGTCACAGGCTCCGGGGCAAATCTTTCAGAGTCATGTCAAACTATGCCACAACAGTTGCCTACATCAACCGCCAGGGAGGAACCAGAAGCCAACAGGTGTCCCTGAAAATAGACCCCCTAATGGTGTGGACAGAAGCAAACCTACAAAGGATCTCAGCCGCCCTCATCGCGGGAAAAGACAACGTCTCTGCGGATTACCTCAGCAGAGAGAGTCTAGACCCAGGGGAATGGATGCTGTCCACCACAGCCTTCCAGTTGATAGTAAACTGCTGGGGAACACCAGCCATGGATCTTCTGGCAACCCGGTCCAACGCCCAAGTTCTTCAGCCGCAGACGAGAACCACAATCCCAGGGAATCGATGCCCTCGTCCAGACTTGGCCGCAGGAAGACCTGCTGTACGCCTGTCTTCCATGGCCGCTACTGGGAAGGATCCATCTGCAAGATAGAACACCACAGGGGGTTAGTATTTCTAGTGGCCCCAGACTGGTCAAGAAGGCCATGGTACGCAGATATAAGAAGACTTCTGGCAGGGACCCCCCTGTATCTACCTCCACACAGGGACCTGCTCCAGCAAGGACCGATCCTCCACGAAGACCCAACTCGATTCTCTCTTACGGTCTGGCCATTGAGAGGACTCTCCTGAAGAAGAGCGGATACTTAAGGGCAGTGATTGACACCTTGCTCCGAGCATGCAAGTTTTCCACATCTTTAACTTACATACGAATATGGAGAATATTCGAAGCCTGGTGTGAAGACCGCGACGTCCTTCCACGGACAGTCAAAATTCCCATGATCCTGGAATTTTTGCAGGATGACTGGAAGAAGGGGTTGTCTCTCAACTCCATCAAGGTTCAACTGGCCACGCTGGCCTGCTTCAGAGCCAAAGTGGATGGCATCAGTCTATCTTCCCATCCAGACGTCTCCCGCTTCCTGAGAGGGATCAAGCAAATCCGACCACCACTAAAGTGGCTGGTACCCCTATTGGAATCTCAATCTAGTACTCGACTTTCTAGCAGGAACCTCTTTTAGACCCTCACGCGGTCTGTCCCTACAGCTCCTGACCTTGAAGACTGCATTTTTAGTGGCAATATGTTCAACCCGTCGCATCTCCGAACTTCAAGCACTATCCTGTCGGGAGCCATTCCTCAGATTCACATCGGGATCCATACAGCTACCCTCCTTCCTTTCAAAGGTGGTTTCTCATTTCCATTTAAACCAAACCATCTCGCTGCCATCACCAGACGAGCATAAGGACTCGGAAGACACATGCCTTCTACACCACTTTAACGTCGGCAGACTCCTAGTCCGATACCTGGAAAAGTCGGTATCTGTACGAAAGATGGACCACTTATTCGTCCTTCACAGCGGGAAGAAACAAGGGGAAGCAGCCTCGCGGGCAACCATAGCCTGCTGGATCAAAGAAGTAATCAAGGTGGCATATGTAGAGGCAGGCAAGCCTCCACCTCTACAAGTCAAGGCCCATTTCACAAGGGCCCAGGCAGTGTCCTGGACAGAAACCAAGATGCTGTCACCCGCCGAGATCTGTCGGGCGGCGACATGGTCCTCCATTCACACCTTCTCGAGGTTCTACTGCCTGGATGTTCAGGCCAAGGAGGATACAGCATTCGCAAGGGCAGTACTAAGTGGGCCTCGGGCAGCCTCCCACCCGGTTCATAGAAACATAGAAATGACGGCAGAAGAAGACCAAATGGCCCATCCAGTCTGCCCAGCAAGCTTCCCTCATTTTTTCTCTCATACTTATCTGTTTCTCTTAGCTCTTGGTTCTATTTCCCTTCCACCCCCACCATTAATGTAGAGAGCTGTGATGGAGCTGCATCCAAGCGAAATATCTAGCTTGATTAGTTAGAGGTAGTAGGGGTAGTAACCGCCGCAATAAGCAAGCTACACCCATGCTTATTTGTTTTTACCCAGATTATGTTATACAGCCCTTATTGGTTGTTTATCTTCTCCCCTGCCGTTGAAGCAGGGAGCTATGCTGGATATGCGTGAGGTATCAGTTTTTTTCTTCTCCCCTGCCGTTGAAGCAGAGAGCTATGCTGGATATGCATCGAAAGTGAAGTATCAGGCACATTTGGTTTGGGGTAGTAACCGCCGTAACAAGCCAGCTACTCCCCGCTTTGTGAGTGTGAATCCTTTTTTCTTCTCCCCTGCCGTTGAAGTTATGCTGGATATGCGTGAAGTATCAGTTTTTCTTCTCCCCTGCTGTTGAAGCAGAGAACTATGCTGGATATGCATTGAAAGTGAAGTATAAGAATGGAGTGATCAAGCTAGTTGAAAGGCATCAGGAATAGAGGAGGGTGGAGGTAGTAATTTGGATATTTGGTATGGGGTAGGAACCGCCGTAACAAGCCAGCTACTCCTGTCTTTGTGAGTGCAAATCCTTTTTTCCACATTTCCTCTTGCTGTTGAAGCTTAGAGTGATGTTGGAGTCACAGTAACTATGTGTATGTTTATTGAATAAGGGTATTGTCTCCATGCAGTAGCCATCATTCTGGCGAGTCACCTACTCTTCATTGGCGGCCTCTTGACTTTATGGATCCACAGTGTTTATCCCACGCCCCTTTGAAGTCCTTCACAGTTCTGGTCTTCACCACTTCCTCCGGAAGGGCATTCCAGGCATCCACCACCCTCTCCGTGAAGAAATACTTCCTGACATTGGTTCTGAATCTTCCTCCCTGGAGCTTCAAATCGTGACCCCTGGTTCTGCTGATTTTTTTCTTATGGTAAAGGTTTGTCGTTGCCTTTGGATCATTAAAACCTTTCAAGTATCTGAAAGTCTGTATCATATCACCTCTGCTCCTCCTTTCCTCCAGGGTGTACATATTTAGATTCTTCAATCTCTCCTCGTACGTCATCCGATGAAGATCCTCCACCTTCCTGGTCGCCCTTCTCTGTCCCGCTTCCATCTTGTCTTTGTCTTTTTGTAGATACGGTCTCCAGAACTGAACACACTACTCCAGGTGAGGCCTCACCAAGGACCTGTACAAGGGAATAATCACTTCCCTTTTCTTACTCGATATTCCTCTCTCTATGCAGCCCAGCATTCTTCTGGCTTTTGCTATCGCCTTGTCGCATTGTTTCGCAGACTTCATATCATTAGACACTATCACCCCAAGGTCCCTCTCCTGCTCCGTGCACGTCAGCCTTTCCCCCCCCCATCGAATACAGTTCATTCGGATTTCCGCTCCCCGATGCATGACTTTGCACTTCTTGGCATTGAATCTCAGCTGCCATATCTTCGACCACTCTTCCAGTTTCCTTAGATCCCGTCTCATTCTCTTCACTCCTTCCGGCGTGTCCACTCTGTTGCAGATCTTAGTGTCATCCGCAAAAAGACAAACCTTACCTTCTATCCTGTCCGCAATGTCGCTCACAAAGATATTGAACAGGACCGGTCCCAACACCGATCCTTGCGGTACACCACTTAAAACCGCTCTCTCTTCAGAGAAGGTTTCGTTTACCATCACACATTGTCTTCTGTCCGTCAACCAATTTGCAATCCAGGTCACCACCTTGGCACTCACTCCTAAGCTTCTCGTTTTATTCACCAGTCTCCTGTGCGGAACCGTATCAAAAGCTTTGCTGAAATCCAAGTATATGACATCGAGCGCTCTTCCTTGATCCAATTCCTTGGTTACCCAGTCAAAAAAGTCAATCAGATTTGTCTGACAGGATCTTCCCCTGGTGAATCCATGTTGCCTCTGGTCCATCAATTCTCCGGACTGTAGATAGTTCACTATTCTCTCTTTCAGCAGAGACTTCATTACTTTTCCCACCACCGAAGTGAGGCTAACCGGCCTGTAGTTGCCAGCCTCCTCCCTGTTCCCACTCTTGTGAAGCGGGACCACCACCGCTCTTCTCCAATCTCTCGGCACCACTCCCGTTTCTAGGGATCTATTGAACAGGTCACACAGCGGACCCGCCAGAACATCTCTGAGCTCCCTCAATATCCTTGGATGAATCCCATCAGGCCCCATGGCTTTGTCCACTTTCAGGTTCTTTAGCTCTTCCCACACATTTTCTACTGTAAAAGGATTTTCATCTATTCCACTTCCCTCCAGTTTCTTGTTGTGTAGAGATGGTCCTTCTCCAGGGTCTTCTTTAGTGAACACAGAGCTGAAGTATTCGTTTAATATTTCTGCCATTTCTTCGTCTGTCTCCACACATTGATCATTACCACCTTTCAATTTCACTATACCACTTTGGACCTTTCTCTTTTCGCTGAGTAGCTTTTATACATCCCATTGGTCCTGAGTCCATCTGCTGCACGCTTAATGTAGACAAATGGTCTCAGCATCCCGCCCAAGGCTGCCCCAAAATCTGGAAACCTCGAGTGACAATCCCCGAGAGCAAGACAATCATGGGTAAGCTGGACTTTACCCCTAGTTAAGACACCTTATAATTGCCAGGTGTCGGCGTTTCTCGGTTGAGTGCACTGATGGTCTCCAGCTAGAATTCACGTCAACCAGTTCAAGTTAACCAAGTAATCAAGTCGATCGAGTTAACCAAGTTAATCAAGTTATTCAAACACACATATATCCACAATTGCTTTTTGAGGAGAATACTGAAAAGCAGAGCTTCCTGCACGGGTATTTGTAGTGCTGACATCAGATTGAAATCTGACTCCGTCTCCAACTGCTATCAGGAGCACACTATAACCATTGGTCCTGAGTCCATCTGTCTACACTAAGGAAAACGAAATTATCAGGTAAGTAATTTCTCCATTTTAAAAATGTCACTTCTTTAAAAATCTAAATCAAATTGTATGTGCCAATAATTGAATATGAAGTTAATATTTTATGTATCTAATAATTGTTTTGAGGATTTTTGCTCCTATTCTCCTTTTGTGAGTTAGTTTTTTGTGTACATAGCTTGTCTCCTTTTTTTTATTTTTACAAATCAGAAACATGGCCATTCTTCATATACAACAATAAAATCAAGAACTATAAAATCATCAATCATAATAGTAAAACCATACTGATACAAAGAATAAATATTTCACAACAGCTGACAGTACTTAAAAACTCATAAAACCTTTCCAAACACCAATAAATAATTCCCAATAATTAAAACTAATAAGGATAAAAAAAAATCCCCAGCTTTCCATACCTGGGAGTTTCTGATTTTTAGGTACCCCGAGACTCACTCTCAATCACACACATTTACTTGTTCTCTCATATGCCCAGTCACACATTTCCATTTTGTGTCTCATGCTCAGTGTCACACACACACACACACACTCGCTGCTCACATGCTCAGTCACATATACACAGATGTTCGTTCGCATGCTAAGTCATATAAACACACATGCACGCTTACTCCCATGCTTAGTGTCACACACTCACACATTTGTTCTCTCAGATGCCCAGTCACACATTTCCATTTTGTGTCTCTCATGCTCAATCACACACACACACACACACACACACACACACACACACGCTTTCTTACTTGTTCCTCCCCTTTGGAAACACAAGGAGCAGCAGCAGACGCATCTTCTTTCAGCTCATCAGACTTTCTACTAGCCTCAGGCCCAGTTGCTCCTTCTCCTGATTATGGGGAAGGGGGCAGGGAAGATTGTTAGTGCTTCTTTCTGCTAACTAGACGCACATCTCCTCCTGATCCAGAAAACCAAGGAAGGTCGAGTCTTTTTACAACCTGCACCACATCACACTGCTCCTTCCCCCACCTCCACTGCTTGGAGGTAGAGGAAGCCAATGATGCTTCTTGTTGAGCAGCAGCGTGCTCCTTCTGCTCCTGGCTGCCAGAGGGGAAGGAGAGCCAATGCTTCAATTTTCAGTGCCACGCTGTTTTCCTGCTCTCAATTGGAGGGGGAAAGGCGATAATGATTTTTATGGCCCTGTGGGCCATGCTGCTTCTAACTATGGGGCGGGATGAGGGGAAAAGAAGGTCTTGTGCAGGCTGCCTAGGCAGCAGCACTTTCTGATTTGCCCTGTTGGAGAGGGTAGACAGGAAGATCAGGCGCAGCAGCTCTTCAAAGCTTGGGAGGAAGAGCTCTAGCGGAAGGAGTGCAACGGGGCCCCTGAAGCATGGTGGGCCGAGGTCATATCAGCCAATAGGCTAGCTACAGCTCTGCAAGAGAATCCGAAAACGACCGCGTCTGAACTGAGAGACTCATGAGAAATTGTTTTCAGTGTATGGTACCAACAAAAGAAACTGTGAACTCGCCGTACACATGGTACTACAAGTTAAGAGAAATTCTAATCAGAATTACTTGGAATGTTTTTATTAAAGCAGCTCTGGAACACAAATTACTACTCATTCACCAACATTAATGTAGAGGTACATGAGAAATGGAAATATTTATCTGAGTACAGTTTCCTGTGGCAAATTATTCAAGATTCAATGGCAGATTTTTTTAAATTGACAATTGTGTGTCAGATTTTCATAATTTGGCATATGTACATTCTTATTTAATAAAAATAAAGTCCTTTTCTGGCATTTCTGTGTCCAGTTTATTTGAATTTTTTTTTGTAGGGGGAAGGGATCTTAGTGATGGTAGTAGAAAGGGAAAAGGGGAGTAAACAATAGGGGAATCTGGGGGATGGGGAGAGAGAAGGGATCTCAGGCAGAATGGGTAGAAGAATGGGGCACACGAGGAGGAAAGGATGGGGAGTCAGTAATCAGAGGGAGAGGTAAAGGGGATTAAAGAATGGGGAGGAAAAAGAGGGGATCCAGGATCAGGAGAGGGAGGGAAAATTCACTCACATCCCTCCTCTCAACACTGATCCCTTTTTCCCACCTCTTTGTTCCTCTGATTCATAATCCCTCCAATTGCCTCAATTCTCTCACTGCACCCGATCCTCCAAGCCCCTAACCCCATACCTTCTCAAATCTTTCACTTGCCCCCAATCTCTTCCCTCACTCTCCATTTATTTATTTTATTTATTTATATTCAACTTTTCAGGCACTTCAAAGCACACTACATCCAGGTACTATAAGTATTTCCCTATCCCCAAAGGACTTACAATCTAGGAGAGTAGCTTTTAAAAGGCTGTGCGCAGCAGCATATACTCGTGTATGTGGACATGTGTAGTTTTACCTTAGTATTTTATAACATGGTCATATCACATGACTGCATATTATAAAATTCATGTATGTTGGTCAACGCAGGAATTCATGCAATGCATTGAACAACATATTTCAATGCATTGGACATGTGCACTAAAAAAAGATGATGGTGCTTCCATTTACATCTGTGTGGTCTAAAGGGCTTTGATTCAGTCAGAAGAGCGGGACAAAGATCTGATCGAAGACATCCAAAAAGTGGGAAAGAAAAGAGAAGTGTTACCCGTTAGAAATTTTAATCTGCCAGATTAAATCTGCAGAATCTTAGAAACATAGAAACATAGAAATGACGGCAGAAGAAGACCAAACGGCCCATCCAGTCTGCCCAGCAAGCTTCACATTTTTTTCTCATACTTATCTGTTTCTCTTAGCTCTTTGGTTCTATTTCCCTTCCACCCCCACCATTAATGTAGAGAGCAGTGATGGAGCTGCAACCAAGTGAAATATCAAGCTTGATTAGTTAGGGGTAGTAGGGGTAGTAACCGCCGCAATAAGCAAGCTACACCCATGTTTATTTGTTTTACCCAGACTGTGTTATTCAGCCCTTATTGGTTGTTTTTCTTCTCCCCTGCCGTTGAAGCAGGGAGCTATGCTGGATATGCGTGTAGTATCAGTTTTTCTTCTCCCCTGCCGTTGAAGTAGAGAGCTATGCTGGATATGCGTGAAGTATCAGTTTTTCTTCTCCCCTGCGGTTGAAGCAGGATATGCATTGAAAGTGAAGTATCAGGCTTATTTGGTTTGGGGTAGTAACCGCCGTAACAAGCCAGCTACTCCCCGCTTTGTGAGTGCGAATCCTTTTTTCTTCTCCCCTGCCGTTGAAGCAGAGAGCTATGCTGGATATGCGTGAAGTATCAGTTTTTCTTCTCCCCTGCCGTTGAAGCAGAGAGCTATGCGTGAAGTATCAGTTTTTCTTCTCCCCTGCCGTTGAAGCAGAGAGCTATGCTGGATATGTATTGAAAGTGAAGTATCAGGCTTATTTGGTTTGGGGTAGTAACCGCCGTAACAAGCCAGCTACTCCCCACTTTGTGAGTGCGAATCCTTTTTTCCACATTTCCTCTTGCTGTTGTAGCTTAGAGTGATGTTGGAGTCACAGTAACCATGTGTATGTTTATTGAATAAGGGTATTATCTCCAGGCAGTAGCCGTCATTCTGGTGAGCCACCCACTCTTTATTGACGGCCTCTTGATTTTATGGATCCACAGTGTTTATCCCACGCCCCTTTGAAGTCCTATAATCTATAAGAAGAAGAGAGATAGTGGATGCCCTTCAAGCGGCTCTGCTCAAACAAATAGTAATGGAACCCATAAGGAAGGACTTGATACTCACAAATGAGGATAATGTCTCTAATGTCCAAGAAGTTGCCCATCTGAGCACCAGTGTTCATCAGACGGTATGGTTTATTGCAAATAAGATACATAGAAGTTGCACAAAGAACAGAGATTTGAATTTCAAAAATATGGTGTTATGAACCCTGCCCGCGGAGCTAACCCCCGCGAGCAGGCACTGCTTACCTCCCCCCATGCTTCACCCGACTGAGCCGCAGATTTGTTTGTTTCCTGCGGCCCGGGGGCCGCCCATCGAGCCGCCCTTCACCGCGGTCGGAGCCGTGGACTTGTCTGTTTTTCTCTTCGCGGCCAATGCCGCCCCTGAGGTCATTGTGGTCTTCGTGGCCTGGAGGCCGCACCCCCGGGATGGAATAGCGGCTGGAGCCGCCCCCGGGGTCTCCTGCAGCAGCTGGAACCTCTGCCTTCATCGGGCCTGCTCCTCAGGGCTCAGCCTTGCACCTCTGACGCTGTACGGTGCAGGCCGCTGTCCGCGGTCCTGCACAGCTCTTCCTGCTCCGTCTAGGCGTGCGACCGTGCCTCTCTTCTGTATTTAAAGGGCCAGACACAGGAAGTGTGCTGGCCCCACCTCTGATTGGACTTCCTGCTCCGTCAGTACGTCTTTGCTTGCATTGGAGTTACTTCACTCTGGAGGCTCCTGCCTGCCAGAGCTCCGTCAGGTCTTCTTCGTGGAGCTCCTTTTCGTTTTGTCTCATCTCGTCATGTCAAGTCATGTTCGTGCCTGAGGTCCCCGTCCAGGTGTCCTGTTGTCTCGTCATAGATCTTCTGCTTCCTGATGTTCCAGGTTTCTTGGTGTCCTGCTCCTGTGTCCCTGTGCTCGTGAGCCTTCCGTACTGCCGGCCGTGGATCTCCTGGTGACGCTGCTTCGTCTTGGGAGATGCCGGCAGTTAACTCCGGTCCCTGCGCTCCTGAGCTTCATGTCCTGCCAGCCGTTGGTGGAGCTTCGGACGACATCGGCTCCGTCTGAGTTCTGCTTCGACTGGATCCTCTCCTGCGCTCGTCCCATTCTCAGCGTGGTCCGTGACCAGCCTCCTCGGGCTGTGTAGGGCACGCAGTGGGTCAGGGTGGTCCGTGACCAGTCCTGCTGGTGGACTGTGTAGGGCACCCTGAGAGATAGTGCCAGTGTCCTTCCGCCCAATCTCTCGTCTTGTCTGGACTTCGTCATGTTCCTTGTCTCGTCCCGGATGCCATTGCATCAGTCTTGGTATCATGTCAACGTCTTGTTCCTGATGTCGTCGCATCGACCCTGATCCGGGATGCTGTCATATTGACCATTGGTCCGGGATGCCGTCGCATCAGCCCTGGTGTCATGTCTTCGTCTGTGATGCCGTTGCATCAACCCAAGTCTTCGTCTATAATGCCATCGCATCAACCCAAGTCTTCGTCTGTGATGCTGTCGCATCAATCCAAGTCTATCATGTCTTCGTGTCAAGGTCCGTCTGCCCTCATCCTCAGGCCAGGCCTGCTGCTCCATGCCGATCCAAGCGGCAGGTCCGAAAGGGCTCGGAATGGTCGGAGGACCATTCACATTCCAACATCATCCTGTTGTTGGGCTTGGGAGCTTGCAGGCCTGGCGGAGGGTAAGACCGTCTGCCATAGTGGAACACGCCGTCAACCCTCAGTTCGGTCCTGGATCCGTCTGGGATCAGGCTGAGGCCCATGGGCACATTAAAACACCAGTTTACGTAACATATGGACTTTGTCAAAATGGGGATATTCCTGAAGGAAGAGCTAGAAGACTGTGAGAAAATGGGTGAGATGGAACAATAGGGGACCAAATTAAAAGAAGCTATTACAAAGGAAACAAATCTATCTGTATGTTGGAAAAGTAAACAAAAGTTAGAGGAAAAAGAAACACATCTGGTTCTCAAAGATGATGGCTGAAAAAGTAAAGGCAAAAAGAACAGCATAGTGAAATTGAAAAGTGACGGGACTGCATACTGTGCCTGCTGGGCATCCTTTTTTACACTCCTATCTCAAGATCTTCAGGATAGTCTGATTGCTATGGGTTATTCGGATCAATGGTGTGGATCATCACAAAGGCAACTCTAAAGAGGGAAGATACATTTTATGCTCCTTATGAAATGTTCTGTGACATTCTTTCGGATAATAGGAGGACTATGGGGCACTCCATGAAGTTAGCAAGTAGCACATTTAAAACCAATCAAAGAAAATTCTTTTTCACTCAATGCACAATTAAGCTCTGGAATTTGTTGCCAGAGAATGTGGTTAGTGCAGTTAGTGTAGCTGGGTTTAAAAAAGATTTGAATAAGTTCTTAGAGAAGTCCCTTAACTGCTATTAATTAAGTTGACTGGGAATTGCCACTACTATTACTGGCATCAATAGCATGAGATCATCTTAAGTTTTTGGGTACTTTCCAGGAACGTGAAACCTGGATTGGCCACTGTTGGAAACAGGATGCTGGACTTGATAGACCCTTGGACTGACCCAGTATGGCAACTTCTTATATGGTATTAAATCAGCAAAGGGAAACAATAAATGAATTAAGTAAATAAGATTGCAATTATAAGAATAAAGAAAAAGTATTATAGAAAGAATACTCTCCTTGTAGGTCCTCCCTGCTGTGGAATTGTGTATTCTCAAACAAAGGACTGTATGGCACCAGGAACTCCATTTAAAGAGCTATTCACTCTCTTGTTCATGACTCATTCAACAACTCACTGTTACACACAGCTTTTTATATCTTATTTTCTCTGACTTTCATCTATTGACTGCAAGTTAGGTGTTTCAATTTGCACTTTAACAAAAGATTTACAACTAGCTCCCTTCAGTACTAGATCAAAGACTAGTACTGAAGGTTTTTCAGTACTAGTCTTTGATCTTCCCAGTTGTTAAGATACCAGATGTCTTGAAGTTATGTTAACTCATTATCAGCTCATTGGTGTCAGTACTAGTCTTTGAACTAATCAGTTGTTAAGAGACACCAAATGTTTTTTGAGGTTTCTTAATTCTTTATCAGCTCATTGGTGCCAGGAAGTCTCAGGAATGAAAGGAACAAAGAATGTGATAGTGTCATGCCTTTATACAATCCCTGTACTCAATTTATATGCAATATATTGATCCACAATCATGAGTCATTAGAGCCTGTTCTTATCCATCACAAACGGGCCAATTCAGTAAAGTCCACGGGAGAGGCACTCGCCTGTGCGCGCGATACAGTATTTAAATGAGGCTTGGTGGTAGAAACTGGCAAAAGGAGGCACTAGGGACACTAGCGCATCCCTAGTGCCTCCTTTTGGCCCGGAGCGGCGGCTGTCAGCAGGTTTGATAGCTGATGCTCAATTTTGCCGGCGTCTGTTCTCGAGCCCGCTGACAGCCACGGGCTCGGAAACCGGACGCCGGCAAAATTGAGCATCTGGTTTTCGACCCGACAGCCACCGGCCGACTTCAAATTTATATTTTTTTTTACTTTTTTTTACTCTTCGGGACCTCCGACTTAATATCGCCATGATATTAAGTCGGAGGGTGCACAGAAAAGCAGTTTTTACTGCTTTTCTGCGCACTTTCCCGGTGCCCGAAGAAATTAGCACCTACCTTTGGGTAGGCGCTAATTTTTGAAAGTAAAATGTGCGGCTTGGCTGCACATTTTACTTACTGAATCACGCAGGAATACCTAATAGGGCCCTCAACATGCATTTGCATGTTGAGGGCCCTATTAGGTTCGGCGGGTTGGATGCGCATTTTCCGCCCCTTACTGAATAAGAGGTAAGGGAAAACGTGTGTCCAATGGCAGGTTAACAGTGCGCTCTGTCGGAGCGCACTGTACTGTATCGGCCTGAAAGTCTTCCAGGGATCTATCTAAGCTGCCTAAAATTATCTTCTTACAAGACTGGAAACACTTGAAGGAGTAGAGAGAATGGAAAGTGATTTAAGAAAATTAAAAAGTGGTCAAATATTTGACAACTGCGATTCAGTGCCAAGAAGTGCAGAGACATGCATCTGGGGTGTGGAATTCCAAAAGAGCAGTATGTGATGGCGGGTGAAAGACTCATGTGTACTGAACAGGAGAGGGACCTTGGGTGACTGTGTCTGGTGATCTGAAAGTGGTAAAGCAATATGACAAGGCAGAAACTAAAGCCAAAACATGCTGGGCTGGATAGAGAGAGGAATAACTAGCAGAAAAAGGGAAGTAATAATGCCCTTGGTGAGGCCTCACCTGGAGTACACTGTTCAGTTCTGGAGATCGTATCTCAAAAACAATAGCGACAGGATGAAACTGGTGCAGAGGAAGCTTACCAAAATGGTGGGAAATCTGTTTCAGAAGACCTACGAAGAGAGGTTGAAGGATCTGAATATGTATTTCCCCGCAGAAGAAGAGATGCGGGGGGAGGTGTGATACAAACCTTCAGATACCTGATAGGTATTAACGATGCACAAACTTCAAACATTTTCTGCTGGGACTTAAGGGTCATGATATGAAACTTCAGAATCAATATCGGGAAATAGTTCTTCACAGAGAAGAGTGGTGGATGCCTGGAATGCCCTTCCAGAGGAGGTAGTGAAAACAAGAACAGTTAGTGAATTCAAAAGGGCATGGGAGAAATACTGTGGATCCCTAAAGGCATAAAGAAAGGGATGGTGTAACTTTTCTGCATGGGAGTAACATGCACGGAGCAGCAGTTACTTAGTTTCAAGGAAAGCAGCTTAACCAGATACTCTCTACCAGCAGAGAATTGATGAACTAATATTTCATTCATAGTTTGGCTTTAGCGGTCTTGAAATAATTATCAGAATTCAGTTGAAGGAAAGTTTTTGATCATAAAGCTGCGTGTCAGCAGTCTAAAGACAGGAGGAAGAATTAAACTGCACTCCTTTCCTAATTGAAGTTCTCTGTCTTTTATAATTGAGCTATGAAGAGCTCTTATACTGCATTCACAATTTTTCTCTGCCTGATGAGATTGTCTGCATTTGAAAGAAAGAAAAAAAAACATGGAGAGCCTATTTTGTATGTGAAGATACTGATTTTGCATATGAATACTATTTATTTATTTATGTTTTTTATATACCGGTCTTCTTACATTATATGCAAATCAAATCGGTTTACAGAGAACTATTGAAAGGTTTGCTTGGGAGCAATTACATATAACGAATAACTTTTTGAACAAACAGATAAATAGAACTTTTTAAACAAAAGTTAAATAGAGAAACTACTGTTTAACAAATCCACTGAAGAAGCTACTTTCCAGCGAAACAGTGGCCTCTTTTCGGGTACACTTTAAGAATTTGAACATTCTGATATATTTGGTATTTGGAAATATATATTGAATTTACACATTTTGTATTTTTGTATTGTGGGAAATTCCATTTATTGGTATATGTTTTAATTAGTGTTTGAATGAGTGGTTTGATTGGTGTGTATGTAATAAATTTTTAATATGGTTTGTAGCTCAATAGTCTATAATTTGAGGGTAATTAGTTAGTCTTAATTGACAGATTTTATTGTTAATTCTTTTTTGGGAACACTCTTTAACACTGATTCCCTTGGATTTTTGTTTTGTATCACCAATTTTTGGGAATCGTAGTGTTAGTACCTTCATTCTTTCCTAAGCAAGAGTATTCTTGTATTGTAACTTAGTTGAAAATGAAAATAAAGTATTAAAAAAAAAAAAAAGAAATAGTCCAAGAAGTAGTAGTAAAAGTTAATTTTAGTACAGATTTTTTAGAAATATAATTGATATATTAAAAAAAGGTAAAAATAAAAAATAAATGTAAATAATAAAAAAAAAAATTAAGATGGAAGCATTAGTGTGATTTAGATATAGCTGGTGTTTGAGCACTGGAAAATTGTGGGTATTTTATTGTAGTTTATCTCAAACATGCTTGGAGGTTTGTCTTGCTAAACTGGGTCATAACCAGTGACCTATTCCAAAACCTTTGCTTTTATGGGCATTGACAAGTATCCAACATATGTGGTTGATGTAGATGGCAAGATTTTTCCCTTTTTAGGATATTCAGTATGGGCTAAATCCTAAACAGGTTTACGCGTATTTACAATTGAAGCATTATATACAGACATTTATTTATTTATTTTTATATGCCGACATTCGATCTGAGATATCACATCGGTTTACATTCAGGTACTGTAGGTATTTCCCTATCCCCAGAGGGCTTACAATCTAAGGCCTGGATTTATCAATATGCGGTAAGTAACGCATGCGATAGCAAAAGGGGCATGTTTTATGCTAATATAGCATTTATCGCAATTTGCGCTAATTACCTGTGCGAAGAGCTAAGTTAGCGCAAATTGCGATACCATTTTCAGATTCTGCGATAAGTGCCAGATCGGTTGTATTTCCTACATTCAACCACTGGGGGACCATTGTTAATGGGGAGAGAGATAGCTTTCATAAACCTAACTAGTTTAGTTTACGTTCAAATCTTTTTATTGTAACAGCAATACAAACACCTGGCATGCACTGACATTTATGCATACCAGACCAAATGCACAACAACAATATATAGTTATTTTGTTTTATATTATAACCCTAACATAGGATCACAAACATATTACAGTTAATAGTTCATTTCACCCTCCCTCCCATCTGCACCTGTCCCACTCCTCCCCAAACCCCAAAGATCTAGAATAGGCAGACTTTAAACACATCCATAATGAAATACAAATTACCCCCCCAAAAAATGGAGGAAAAGCAAACATCACAATGCTCTTTTCTAAGTATTACATACTTAAAATATAGCAGCTGATAAAACAACAAAAAAGGGGGGGATAAGTCACCTCATGGATAAACACCATGAGGTAGATCTTCAAAACAAAAGCACGCGAACAAAAGTACACCAGATTTTATAAGATACGCGCCCTGAATGTGGTTTGCAAGTTGTCCTTACATTGCTGATACACAATCATTGCTCATTGGATGATACTACACTACTGTATTTTATTCATGATTTCAGAGTATTTGAGCCCCTGAGGCAGCAGCTGTTGAGCTGCGAAACTCGGCCTGAGTCGGGCATTTTTATGAACACGTTTCTGCTTCAATAAAAGTATTGAAAAAGATCAAGGCATCTATTCCTTTGTGTTTACCTGACGGCTATTATAGATCGCCTACCTCTTTGTTTTCTTGGACCACATTGCAAGGGCACATTGGAACAAGCTGCTGGAGGAAACCTGGCTCCACCTGTATTATCTGTGTTACATACAAGTATGAAGGCTTGACTTTTTCACCAGGCAGACGTGGATGGATTAACTTAAGGAGTACAGAGGCTACCTCTGGACATAGATAAGAGCTTTTAATGGGACCGTAGTGTTATATTGTGGTGTTAAGCAGGGGGATAGGGAAGAATGGGGTGAGGATTTTTTTTTTAATGTAGGGAGCATTGATTTTGATGATTGTGTAATTATAATATTGATTGCTGTGTGATGAAATTTGTATAATTATGTTTTAATGTTGTAATTTGCCTTGAGCAGGTTGTAGAGGCAGAGGATACATGGAAATAAATACATTTCATGTGTTTGTATTTAATATTATGTTCCAATATGAAATATTTTGAAACCCTGTTTATCCCATGGTAGGAGAATTGTTTGCTTACAGAAAATATCCCCCTCTTTCAGGGGAGGGTGAAACAAGGAGTCTCAGCCATCACAGAATAGTAACACCTAGAGACCAGAGTCACGTGTGTGTACCTGGTTCTGGAGGAGCCCATGGTATGTGATGTCTGAGGATTGCCTCCATGATAGCTGAGTTATTGGAAGAAGTCCCCCAAATATGGCTTGAGCTTTGAAGCCAGAGGAACAGGAGATAGCCACAAAAACAAATGTCAATCCTGCTCCCTGAGGGCTGAAAACATGTTTAGATTTTAGGATACACAAAATATGCATGTGAACTGGATTCTCAGAGCAAATGTATGGAAATCCATCTACTTAGTACCTGACAAACAGAACTGTCTGTGTCCTTCAAGAAACTGATTTGAGACCCATGTTTTAAAACAAAAGGAGAAGCTATTTTTTAGGCATGGCATTTCCAAGCTGTGTTATAAAGGAAACATTAGCAGCATTAGAAGAATCATTCTATGCCATGCAATGAAATAACACTTCTTGAAATGCATAAAAATCATTCAGCTTGGCCCAAGTTTTACTGGATGTATGCAGCAACAGAAAGACACATTTTAAAACAGCAAGTGTGTTTGCAAGGCCCTCTTGAAGCTAAAATGAACCATGTAGCTATACATCCTGGCTGCTTGCCTTAAAACCTCCAGGAACAAAGCTTTAGATATGTTATACGTATTCAAAGCCAAGATTATAAATCATAAGTGGCCTTCAGATGTATATCTGCTGCATATTGGCCATTATTACTGAGTCTTATTCAGAAGCTGCTTTCTTTTGCTGTGTATCCCTACCTGAGCTAAAAAGGGGAATCTCAAAATCTCAAAGATAAATCTTATCCCAGTTCCATTTGTTGTCACATTTTAGGTGTTTTTCCTGAAAGTAAGGAAAAGTATGTCTTATGGGAAGGTGGTATCCATCTAGTATCCACCTAGTATTAGTGGATAAACCAGTGAATGGATTTAGATAAATTTGATGTTTGAGAGTTATAGACCAAGAAGAGTTGAACATGTTAATCACTTTATATGAAGATCTCCTGAGAAATACTGAACTAATCATCATTGCGGCACTGTTGATTTTGTTGCTGGTATCTAAGAGAGATGACATAAACAGTGAGTTGGAGGAAAAGTGTTGACAGTGATCCTATTAGTAAGTTATTGGAGAATATCCAGTCATCTTGTGTGCCATCTGTTTTTATTGTGTTTTCAAATAAAAGAATATAGAGCACAAGAAGGCTAGATCTTCAGGAATGACTTGCGAATGGACATAGGCTCTGTCAACACTTTCTCCCCAACTTACTGTTTACATTGTCTCTGTTAGATACCTATACATGTGCTGTAGTGCTATGTAGGCCTATGAAGATCTATATTTGTTAGGCTACTGGCTAAAGACACTGACCTAATGAGGCATAAACTTACAAGGTAAGACCACATTCTACTGGTACATAAATAATGATACCCTAAATAGTTTCTTTATTCTAATTTGATTGATGTTTACTTTGCCATTTATTTTTTTAAAAATTGGCCTCAGTAAAGAATGCCATTGGAAGGAAGGTAAAATGATTACCAGTATGGTTAAAAGATGAGGTGAAAGAGGCTATTTTAGCCAAAAAAAAACCATCCTTCAAAAACTGGAAGAAGGATCCATCTGGAGAAAATAGGAAAAAGCATAAGCACTGTCAAGTTAAGTGTAAAACATTGATAAGGCAGGCTAAGAGAGAATTTGAAATGAAGTTGGCTGTAGAGGCAAAAACTCATAATAAAAACTTTAAAAAATATATCCAAAGCAAGAAACCTGTGAGGGAGTCGGTTGGACTATTAGATGACCAATGAGTTAAAGGGACTCTTGGGGAAGATAAGGCCATTGCAGAAAGACTAAATGAATTCTTTGCTTCTGTGTTTACTAATGAGGATGTTGGGGAGATGCCGGTTCCAGAGATGGTTTTCAAGGGTGTTGAGTCAGATGAATTGAACCAAATCACTGTGAACTTGGAAGATGTAGCAGGCCAAATTGACAAATAAAGAGTAGCAAATCACCTGGACTGGATGGTATGTACCCCAGGGTTTTCAAGGAACTCAAAAATAAAATTTCTGATCTATTAGTTAAAATTTGTAACATATCATTAAAATCTCCATTGTACCTGAAGACTGGAGAGTGGTCAAGGTAACCCCAATATTTAAAAAGGGCTCCAGGGACGAACCGGGAATCTAAAGACCAGTGAGTCTAACTTCAGTGCTGGGAAAAATAGTGGAAACTATTCTAAAGATCAAAATCACAGGGCATATAGAAAGATCTGGTTTAACAGAACATAGTCAACAGGAATTTACCCAAGGGAAGTCTTGCCTCTCAAATCTTTTTCATTTTTTTGAAGGTGTTAAACATGTGAATAATGTTGAACTGGTAGATGTATTGTATTTGGATTTTCAGAAGGCATTTGACAAAGTCCCTCATGAGAGACTTCTAAGGAAACTAAAAAGTTATGAGATGGGAGGCAATGTCCTTTTGTGGATTACAAACTGGTTAAAAGACAGGAAACAGAGTGTAGGTATAAATGGTCAATTTTCTCAGTGGAAAATGTAAACAGTGGAGTGCCTCAGGGATCTGTACTTGGACCGGTGCTTTTCAGTATATTTTTAAATGATCTGGAAAGGAATACAATGAGTGAGGTAATCAGAATTGCAGATGATACAAAATTATTCAGAGTAATTAAATCACAAGTGGATTGTGATAAATTGCAGGAAGACCTTGTGAGACTGGAAGATTGGGCATCCAAATGACAGATGAAATTTAATGTGGACAAGTGCAAGTTGATGCATATAGGGAAAAATAACCCATGCTGTAGCTACACGATGTTAGGTTCCATATTAGGAGCTACCACTCAGAAAAAAAGATCTAGGCGTCATAGTGAATAATACATTAAAATCGTCAGCTCAGTGTGCTGCAGCAGTCAAAAAAAGCAAACAGAATGTTAGGAATTATTAGGAAGGGAATGGTGAATAAAACGGAAAATGTCATAATGCCTCTGTATCACTCCATGGTGACATCGCACCTTGAGTACTGTGTACAATTCTGGTTGCCGCATTCCAAAGAGATATAGTTGCACTGGAGAAGGTACAGAGAAGGGCGACCAAAATGATTAAGGGGATGAAACAGCTCCCCTATCAGGAAAGGCTAAAGAGGTTAGGACTGTTCAGCCTGGAGAAGAGACAGCTGAGGGGGATATGATAGAGATCTTTAAAATCATGAGAGGTCTAGAACGGGTAAATGTGAATCGGTTATTTACTCTTTCGGATAATAGAAGGACTAGGGGGCACACCATGAAGTTAGCAAGTAGCACATTTAAAACTAATTGGAGAAAATTATTTTTCACTCAACAAACAATTAAACTGGAATTTGTTGACAGAGAATGTGGTTAGTGCAGTTAGTGTAGCTGGGTTTAAAAAAGGTTTGGATAAGTTCTTGGAGAAGTAAACAAATAACTCTGGGAGTAGCTTGCTTTATTGCAGCAGTTACTACCCCTAACCAGTTAAGCTAGATACTTCACTTAGATGCAGCTCCAGCACTGCTCTCTACATAAATAGTGGGGGTGGAAGGTAACTAGAACCAAAAAGTTACTAATAAGGGCCAAGAATAACAGATAAGTATGGTCTTCTGCCATCATTTCTATGCTTCTATGTAAGTTTCAGAGAATAATAATTGATATAAATATCTCATAGAAATACTGCTAGAAGAAAATGTACATAATAAGGAGTACTAAGAAAAATAACCATATTTTAGTTTTCAAGTTGAGGTCTAAGATAGTAAATTAAGAACTTTCTCTCATTAGGTTCAGCAGTGCAAAAGCTAGGAGCTAGTTTTTGTTTTATAATTTCCAGCTAAATGCAAAATGACTTTTAGGTACGTGTATGTGTTTTACGAACTTGAACAGTTAGAAGGTTTTGTTAAATTACATGAAAGAGAAGTGGGCAAGGAGGCTTTGGATAAGTTTGATTTCTTGTCCTCTTTTTCTTGACCTAAATGAGGCTGCTTTGAATCCTCACAGTTTTCTGCTGTTTTTCTTTTGTTTGCTTTTCAACACTTCAAAGCAAATTGCATTCTGATACTGTAGGTATATCCCTATCCTATGAAATTTAATGTGGACAAGTGCAAGGTGTTGCATATAGAGAAAAATAACCCTTGCTGTAGTTACACGATGTTAGGTTCCATATTAGGAGCTACCACCCAGGAAAAAGATCTAGGCATCATAGTGGATAATACTTTAAAATAGTCTGCTCAGTGTACTGCAGCAGTCAAAAAAGCAAACAATGTTAGAAATTATTAGGAAGGGAAGGGTTAATAAAACGGAAAATGTCACAATGCCTCTATATCGCTGCATGGTGAGACCGCACCTTGAATACTGTGTACAATTCTGGTTGCCGCATCTCAAAAAAGATATAGTTGCGATGGAGAAGATACAGAGAAGGGCAACCAAAATGATAAAGGGGATGGAACAGCTCCCCTATGAGGAAAGGCTGAAGAGGTTAGGGCTGTTCAACTTGGAGAAGAGACGTCTGAGGGGGGATATAATAGAGGTCTTGAACGAGTAGATGTGAATCAGTTATTTACACTTTCGAATAATAAAAGGACTAGGGGGCATTCCATGAAGTTAGCAAGTAGCACATTTAAGACTAATCAGAGAAAATTATTTTTCACTCAAAACACAGTGTAGAGCTCTGGAATTTGTTGCCAGAGGATGTGGTTGGTGCAGTTAGTGTAGCTGGGTTCAAAAAAGATTTGGATAAGTTCTTGGAGGAGAATTCCATTAAAGGCTATTAATCAAGTTTGCTTAGGAAATAGCCACTGCTATTAATTGCATCAGTAGCATGGGATCTTCTTAGTGTTTGGGTAATTGCCAGGTTCTTGTGGCCTGGTTTGACCTCTGTTGGAAACAGGATGCTGGGCTTGATGGACCCTTAGTCTGACCCAGCATGACAATTTCTTATGTTCTTATCTACCCATCAATACCTGTCGGACTTGCCATTCATATGAAAGAAACATATGAGAACATGCAGCTACTGCTGAACCACACTGAGTACTCTAGGTACAACTGGGATTTGTGTGGTGATTTCAAGGTAGTTGCAATTCTACTGGGTCTGCAGCTTGGTTACACCAAGTATTATTGCTTCCTTTGTGAGCGGGACAGTTGAGCAAGAGATTCGCATTACATCAGAAAAGTCTGGCCTCTCCGCAAGAAGTTGGTTCCAGGGCAGAAGAATGTAGTGCACGACCCATTGGTGGATCCAAGTAAGATATTTCTTCCACCTTTGCACATCAAACTTGGGCTGATGAAAAACTTTAAGGCAATGAACAAGCAAAGTAAAGCCTCTTATTATTTGCGGTAAATGTTTCCACACATAAGTGACGCCAAGATAAAAGAAGGTGTTTTCTTTGGCCCACAAATCCGAGCTGTGATGAAGAACAGCCACTTTGATGGTCTTCTGCAAGGTACAGAACGTGTTGCGTGGACAGCCTTCAAGAATGTTGTTTGTAACTTTCTAGGCAACTATAAGGCAGCAGACTATGTCGAACAGGTTGAAAATCTGCTTTAGGCATACAAATTGATGAAGTGCAACATGTCCTTGAAGATACATTTTCTTCATTCCCACTTGGACTTCTTCCCAGACAACCTTGGCGCTGTGAGTGACGAACATGGTGAAAGGTTTCATCAAGACATTGTCAAAATGGAGAAACTGTATTAAGGCAAAATGGAGAAACTGTATTAAGGCAAGTGGAACCACTCCATGCTGGGTGACTATTGTTGGACTTGCATCCGCGAAGCGTTGGACAGCGATTACAAATGAAAATCTGCGGCAAAACATTTTTAGTTTTGTTTTCTGGTGTCAACATTGCCATTATAGCTTATGCCACTACAGACACATAACAATGCTTAATATATATCGCACTTTTCTGGCAAACAGTATGTGACACAGACATAATAAATGCATATTTGTTTTCAGCTTGTTAAAATCTACTTGTTTCACTGAAGGTTGTGGAAGAAACAAAATGTTCCCAGAAATTTGTTTACCAGTGAGATCAGAGGAGAGAATGGAAGAGAAGTGAATGAGAGGAGAAAGGAGTGATGATGAGAGGAGAGAGGAAAACGAGACATTTTGGGGAAGTGCTAGTAGACAAAACTGTATTGGAGAGGAGGAGAAATAGCTTTGTAGATGAGAGAGAGATTTTTGTGGAGGTGAGAGCCTGATAACTGGATAGAATTTAGAAGGGGAAGGGAAAGAAATCACTTTGGAGAGTATTGGAGAGGTGGGATCGGGAAGGGGAAAAGGCTGGGAAGGTGGGTAGGATAGAGCAGTATGAGGAAATCGTCCTTGGGGAAAAGGTAAAAAGGTTGAGAGGCTGAGAGGGAGGGGTACAAAATCAAAAGAAAGAGACAAAGCTGGAAGAAAGAAAACAGAAGCAAAAAGAATTAAATGCTCAGAATGGTTAGAAAACTAATTTTGAAAGATGAGTATTGAGATTTTCACTAAAATAACTTTGTGCTTATCAAATAATGTAAATATGTGCAAATTTGCATAAATATGTAATAGAAAATTGTAATATACAAGTGGGCGTACAAAATATGAAAAAAAAAACCCTATCTTCTGCACAGAATGTACCCTTCAGCCGTTGCAGGAACCTGTGGCTGTTTCTTTCCCCTTACAGGCTTGTTTCTGTAGATCTTCAACCATAAAGTTCTTGACTGGGAAGTTCATTGCTGCCTGTGACTCAAAGTTCTAAACATATTGAGAGAAGGTTTTGAACAAATAAACTTTCTGAAGTGTTGTGCAGGTTCAGGAAACTGACATTGTATACTTTTTCCCCATGACAGAAATTACTATGTGAAAAGCTTGAGGAGCAGTTGCAAAATTTGGACGTTGTGTTGAAAAAGAAAGAGCGGGCGGAAAGAAGGTATGGCTATTTTATTGGTGGTGGTGAATGTTGTAGAAGAAATAAAAGGTTCCAAGCACCTATCTCCAAGGGACTGATTCTCCCGTGGAGAAATCTTAGGGAACAGCTTCTGTCTTCTCCTACAAATTCAGTGGGAGCCCTCATCCAGAAGACTTTTGTCCATGCTGTATCTGATGAAACAAGGCTTTATATCTTTTTTCGAAATTGTGGTGGTAAGTTCTAGAAAATCTCTCAATCAAAAACAAGGGCAGCAATATTCTGTTAAACACAATCTCTAAAACCTCATACATTTATCTTTACATATTAAACATTTATTATGGTTATTATACCTCAATTACATGTAAAAGGATTTTTTTCTAAAAGAAATTGATAACAGTTGTATAGATACACACACAGTTTTCTTTTCTGCCATACACCAAACAATTGTCAGATCTCAAACATGTAAAAATATATACAATCAATATTGTGTACCTCACAAACACTGTAAAAGGCACACATTACCAAAGTTTAAAATATTATAAAGCTATCACAACTTAATTCTATACATCATAAGTTTTAAACAGAACCAACCCCATGATGAATATACCACATTTATAAATATCCATAAACCATTTTTTAAAGGGAACTGACTCGTTATTCTTTAGTGTTCTTGTTTCTCTTGATTCATTGTGCCGCTGTAAACCTCAGATCGATCTATTATTGTATTTTTGTTTATATATCAGATATCTCCTTCTCCTCTAATCTTTACTTTCTTAGCATCCAGTCAGATGAATCCAGAACCACTGGGTTTATGCACTCCTACCAGTAGATGGAGATGGAGCAAACTGACATCACAGTATATATACCCTTGCAGTGACATCAGCTTGCCAGCATTCTCCATCTCCAGCAGATGTTGGACATACATTTCCCCTCTGGGGATTGCTTCAGTTTTAAGAAGGAGAATTAAGGAAAAAAATGTAATGCCCTGTTCTCCTGCAGTGATACCAATTGGTCTCTCCCCTAGTTGAGAATTCCTAAGATGATTTCAGTGGTCCCCAGGTTGAGTAGCCTCTGTAGTTGCAATGTGGTAGACCTCAACGGCTTTTCATGCACTTTCAGAGGCTGCCCTCTTCTGGCTTGTCGGTCTATCGTGTGCACATAGTAAAGCTTTGAATTCTGAGCGCCCACTTTAAGCACCGCCTAGTGGCCACACGCTTATGTCAGTGTACTAGTGGCACTATGCTCTTCATTTTTTGTATGCTGTCATTTTGGTTGTCTGGGTGAGCGCCTAGGTATGCAAGTACATGTATTGGATGCATAATTTTTGGGTGCCTAGTTGAGCGCATATATAAAAATAAGAGGCAAAAATCAACTAGACACACACCTCCGGCCATCGCTCAGCTCATTGTTGGCCATAATAGCACCTGTGCAGCATAAGAACATAAGAAATTGCCAAGCTGGGTCAGACCAAGGGTCCATCATGCCCAGCATCCTGATCAACAAAGGCCAAACCAGGCCACAAGAACCTGGCAAGTATCCAAAAACTAAGAAGATCCCATGCTACTGATGCCAGTAATAGCAAAGGCCATTCCCAAGTCAACTTGATTAATAGCAGTTAATGGATTTCTTCTCCACGAACATATCCAAACATTTTTTTAAATCCAGCTACACTAACTGCACTAACCACATCCTCTGGCAACAAATTCCAGAGCTTAATTGTGCGTTGCGTGAAAAGGAATTTTCTCCGATTAGTCTTAAATGTGCTACTTGCTAACTTCATGGAATGCTCCCTAGTACTTATATTATCGTAAAGTGTAAATAACCGATTCACATCTACTCGTTCAAGACCTCTCATGATTTTAAACACCTCTATCATATCCCCTCTTAGCCGCCTCGTCTCCAAGCTGAACAGCCCTAACCTCTTCAGCCTTTCCTAATAGGGGAGCTGTTCCACCCCCTTTAACATTTTGGTTGCCCTTCTCTGTACCTTCTCCATCACAGCTATATCTTTTCTGAGATGTGGTGACCAGAACTGTACACAGTATTCAAGGTGCAGTCTCACCATGGAACAATACAGAGGCATTATGACACGAGCGCTTTCCTTTGCTGGCCCCTTCTTATGGAACACTATGCCCACGGAACTACGCCTCGAGTTGTCTCCCAAGATATTCAAGCAAAAACTCAAGACATGGTTATTCACTCATGCTTATACATGATACATATATGTGTATCTACTCCCTATATATGCCCTTCCTCTATCCACCCAATACATCTCCGTTATGCACCAATTCTGTTTTGCTCCTTATAACTACTTAATACTTTCTATACCCTCTATTTAACCGCTCCTACTTGTGCTTGCTATCACTCCCCCTATTTGCCATCTCTAACTTATAAATCCATTCCTTCATTTATCCATCCCGAACTATTTTCCTTCTGTTCTTAGGCTCCCTATATTATTCATTAAGCTATGTTTAGCTCAGCACAGTTATAAGTTGCGTTTAATTGATATGTTTTGCTTCAATTATGTTTTACTTGTTTCATGTTTAAGAATTCATATATTAACCTTATGTTATATGTATAAAGCTCTGGCGTATGTTCCTGTTCTCTGTACACAGACGCGATATCTCTGATGAATGGCGGTATATAAAAAACTTTAAATAAATAAATACATTTTCCGTTTTGTTAACCATTCCCTTCTTAATAATTCCTAACATTGTTTGCTTTTTTGACTGCTGCAGCACACTGAGCCGATGATTTCAAAGTATTATCCACTATGATGCCTAGATCTTTTTCCTGGGTGGTAGCTCCTAATATGGACCCTAACATCGTGTAACTACAGCAAGGGTTATTTTTCCCTATATGCAATACCTTGCACTTGTCCACATTAAATTTCATCTGCCATTTGGATTCCCAATCTTCCAGTTTTGCAAGGTCCTCCTGCAATGTATCACAATCCGCTTACTCTGAATTATTTTGTATCATCTGCAAATTTGATAACCTCACTCGTATTCCTTTCCAGATCATTTATAAATATATCGAAAAGCACCTGTCCAAGTACAGATCCCTGAGGCACTCCACTGTTTACCCTTTTCCACTGAGAAAATTGACCATTTAATCCTACTCTCTGTTTCCTGTCTTTTAATCAGTTTGTAATCCACAAAAGAGCATTGCCTCCTATCCAATTACTTTTTAGTTTTCTTAGAAGCCTTTCATGTGGACTTTGTCAAATGCCTTCTGAAAATCCAAATACACTACATCTCCCAGTTCACCTTTATCCACATGTTTATTAACCCCTTCAAAAAAAAAATGAAGCAGATTTGTGAGGCAAGACATCCCTTGGGTAAATCCATGTAGACTGTGTTCCATTAAACCATGTGTTCCATTAAACCATAAAATCACTTGGTTGAATGGAACACAGTCAAAATGGATTTACCATGTAGACTGTGTTCCATGTAGATCTTTAGAATAATTTCCACTATTTTTCCCGGCACTGAAGTAGGACTCACTGGTCTACAGTTTCTTGGATTGCCCCTGGAGCCCTTTTTAAATATTGGTGTTACATTGGCCACCCTCCAGTCTTCAGGTACAATGGATGATTTTAATGATAGGTTACAAAATGTAACTAAAAATCTGAAATTTCATTTTTTAATTCCTTCAAAACCCTAGGATGCATTCCATCCAGTCCAGGTGATTTGCTTCTCTTTAGTTTGTCAATCTGGCCTACGACATCTTCCAGGTTCACAGTGGTTTGGTTCAGTTCATCTGACTCATCACCCTTGAAAACCATCTCTGGAACTGGTATCTCTCCAAAATCCTCCTCAGTAAACATAGAAGCAAAGAATTCATTTAATCTTTCTGCAATGGCCTTATCTTCCCTTAGAGCCCCTTTAACCCCTTGGTCATCTAATGGTCCAAACGACTCCCTCACAGGTTTCTTGCTTTGGATATATTTTTTAAAGTTTTTATTATGAGTTTTTGCCTCTATAGCCAACTTCATTTGAAATTCTCTCTTCACTCGTCTTTTCAATATTTTACACTTAACTTGACAATGCTTATGCTTTTTCCTATTTTCTTCAGATGGATCCTTTTTGAAGGATTTTTGTTTTTGGCTAAAATTGCTTCTTTCACCTCACCTTTTAACCATGCCAGAAATTGTTTTGCCTTCCTTACACTTTTCTTAATGCCTAAGCACCTTATCTTATTTATTTATTTATTTATTGTTTTTGTTATACCGAGTTTCATGACAGGCATCACATCAACCCGGTTTACAATGTACCTTACCTTATTATTATTATCTTATTACCTTATCTTATTATTCTTAATGCTTAAGCACCTTATTGTAACTGCTACTTTCTTCTTCTATCACATGTTAATGTTTTAAGTTTTTAAGTATTTATCCTTTTGTCACACGCTGTTATTTGTAAACCGGCATGATGCGACTCCCATCGCGAATGCCGGTATATAAGAAATTCAAATAAAATAAATAAAAAATCTTTGCACTGCCTGTTCTTTTCGGGCATCTCCTACTGGAATGTCCGCTGCTTTGTGCCAGCACTGCTTGAAGGCTCAGAGTGTCTTGTTTTCCTCAATTTTTAGATAAGCCTTGTTCTTCCCAGGCGGTGTGGCCTGGTTGAAGACCTCTCAGGTAGGGTGCCTGACATTGGCCCTCCCCTAACTGTTTCTCAGCAGGGCAAGGTGACTTAGTAAGTACTCCTCAGATGCCTCTCGGTCTGGATGCTTCTGCATTTTTCAGCGCCGAAGTGTCCTTTGAATGGCAGCAGTTCCTCTGGATTGGAGCTCAGGCTAGTTTGAATGAGGGTGGGGAACCGCCTTCCCACCCCCCCCCCCCCCCAGAACATGCTTGGAGTTCCTGGGGCAGACTTCATTTCTGAGCCAAGGAGAAATCCTATTTTTGTTCCCTTGTGTAAAGCCTCTTGTTTTTTTCCCCGAGATGGAAGCCATTCAAGAATTGATTGAGCTTGAGTGCAGTACCCCAAAGGCTAGTTCCAAGGGAGTCGGATTTTGGAAGGCCTATACCTTCTGGATCCAGTGGTGAGAGAGCACTTCCATTTTCTGAAAGGTAGATGCACTTGTGTGTGCAGTCTCCAAGCGGACCACTATTTCTGTGGAAGGGGGGAGAGACCTTGATGGATGCTCATGGTAGCAAAATTGAGAGTGTCCTTGAGTAGGCGTTTGAAGCTTTGGCAGTGATCTTGCAGATCGCATCTTGTCCTTGGTGCCTCGCTCTTGTTTACTTCTGTCCCAGGAGGTTGTTGACTCTGGCATAAATCCTAGCACTGTTATGGAACCAGCTGCTGCCTTTTTGGCTGATGCGGGCTGTGCTTTGGTCCTCACTTTGTCCAGAGGGGTGACTTTGATTGTGGCAGCCAGGTGGCAGTTATGGTTGAGAAATTGGTCGGCCAATTCAAACTCTGAGGCTAATTTCACCAAATTGCCCTTTAACAGCTCACTCTTGTTTGTCAAACTGGCCATTAAGTGGGGCGAATCTCCGGTTCCTCGTATGCCAGAGGATAAGAGATAGGTGCAGCGCTCCCTTATCATGAGAGTTCGTGCTGGAGGATCCAGGTGTTTTCGACCCTATAGGGGAATGACCTTTCAGAAGACTTGGCCCTTTGGTAGGTCTTAGTCCTTTTGTTCCCGACAACCTAGATGAGGTGCAGGCTCACGTGGTGGACCCTCCCATACCTCCCAACCGACCCACCCCCAGGAACAGGAGATGGAGTTCCTCTCTCTGTCTTTCATCAGAGGTGGGTCGAAATCACATCAGATCAGTGAATCCTGGAGGTGATTCAAGAAAGATATGCAATGGAGTTTCGCAGTATTCCTCGGGACATGTTCATGGCATCTCCCTGCTGAAGAAGCAGGCAATGGAAGTTACATTGGCAAGGCTTCTCAGTCTGAGGGCTGTGGTCCCAGTGTCCCATCTCAAGACCAAACGGGGCGATATTCCAATTATTTTGGTGTGCCAAAGAAGTGGACTCTTTTTTTTTTTTTTTTTTTTTTTTCCCCATCCTGGCTCTCAAAGGCATCAACTGTCATAATCAAGTGAAGCATTTTTGCATGGAAACCTTGCATTCAGTGATAATGGCCATGAAGTCGGGGGAGTTTCTGACCTCTCTGGATCTATCTGAGGCGTATCTCCACATTCCCATCCGATTAGAGCATTAATGCTTTCTGCGGTTCGCAGTTCTGGGACGCCGCTTTCAGTTTCAGGCACTACTCTTTGGTATGGTCACCACTCCCATTACCTTTCCACAGTAATGGTGGTAGTTGCAGCAGAGTTGAGAGAGGATGGAATCCTAATACTCCTGTATTTGGACGAATGACTGCTTCATGCAAAATCACTGGAAGAGAGCCACCTGGTGACTCGCAGGGTGAATTCCCTGTTGTGGGAGCTCGGCTGGGTGATGAACTTAGCCTAGCGCAGCCTTCAGCCTCCTCAGCTGCTGGAATTCCTTGGAGTTCGGTTCAACTCGAAAAACAGGGAAAGGTATACCTGCTGGAAGCTAGAATTCAGAAGTTGCTAGCTCAACTCGGTCTGTTGTTGAACCCTCTGCGCCCGACCATGTGGTCTTACCTGCAGGTCCTTGGTCTAATGGCAGCAACCCTAGCAATAGTACCATGGTTATTCCAAAATGCCTATATCATAACTTAAGCCTTTCTGATATTAGTACTTACTCCTATATGGACAAATTTCTTGAAGAATCTAACTGGCGAATTCAATAACACTTCACTTTCCACCCCTCTATACCTTATCTTGTTCCAAAGCACCCCAAATATTAGCTCATCCCTGCATATCTCCTCACCCCTGCTAACATTAGTCAATGTATGTGTCCATGAGAACTTTAGCCAACATATATGCCTGTCTTTAAATTGTATGTTAGATTAACACCTTAAGTGAATATATTTGTCAATTCATATTATGTATATCATGATGTAAACCGTTGTGATCTTCATTTGGAACGTCGGTATATAAAATGGATAAATAAATAAATGTGCGTTCTCTGCTGCAATCCCTGCTGTCTCGGTGGAATACGTAGTCTTAAGATTATTCAAGTCAGCTCCACCTGCCAATGGAGGTCTTCTCCCAACTGCAATGCAACGACTGTGGCTTAGATCACTCAGCAGGGAGGAACCAAGAGCCACCAAGTGTCGCAGGGCATTGATCTCAGCCTCACACATTGATCTCAGCCTCACACATTGCAGGCAAAGGCAACATAAGAGAAGGCTTCTCAGCGAGGAGAGTCTGCACTCAGGAGAGTAGGCATTGTCAGACAAGGCGTTTCGGATGATTCAGGATCGCTGGTGTCTCCTGGACCGGGACCTGTTGGCAATTTTGCATGGGGCCAGAGTTACGCGATTTTTCAGTTGCAAAAGAGATCCGCAGTCATTGGGGATCGATGCCCTGGTGCAGGTTTGGCCAGAAGATAAGATGCCGTATGCCTTTCCTCCATGGCCCATGTTAGGCAGATTGATTTCAAGAATCAAATGCCACAGAAGGATGGTGCTGTTGGTCGCTCCAGATTGGCCCAGGAGACTGTTCTATGCAGATCTGTGGAGGCTCCTGGTGGATTCGCCTCTTCAACTTCCAGCGCATAGGAACCTGTTACAGGAGGGAGCTGTTTTTCACAGAGATCCAGCTTGATTTTCTCTTATGGTATTGCTGTTGAAAGGGTTCGTTTGCTGAAACATGGATACTCTGCAACAGTGATTTCCACTTTGCTAAGAGCTAGAAAGTTTTCCACTTCCTTGGCCTATATTTTTTATTTATTTTATTTATTTTGGATTTTTATATACCGGCATTCGAGACCGCAGTCACATCATGCTGGTTCACATATACGGAGTTCGAGAGTGTTTGAGGCCTGATGTAAGGATCAAGGTGCTCTTCCTTCCTTGGTCAAAATTCTGCTCATGTTGGAATTTTTTCAGGATGCCTTGAATATTGGCTTGGCTCTCTATCTCTTGGTAGTACAGATAGCGGCTCTTGCCTGTTTCAGGGGTCAGGTAAATGGTGGATCCTTGTTAGCTCATCCTGAGGTGGCCCATTTTCTGAAAGGAGTGAACCATCTTTGTCCTCCTTTGCAGTTTCCAGTTCCCCTAAGGCAGGGGTCGGGAACCCATGGCTCGCGAGCCAGATATGGCTCTTTTGAGGGCTGCATCTGGCTCGCAGACAAGTTTTGCCACACTTTCCCGCTGACCCAGCTGCTGCCCGGTCCTCTTCCGCCCGGGCTTAAAATGCTGTCAGCCCGGGCGGAACGCGGCAGGACAGCTGGAGTCAGCGGCACCGGCGTGCTCTATTCTTCCCCCCCCCCCCCCGCGGCCCGGAAGAGGAAGTGGAGAGTATCGGGTGCGTGCGCGGCAAGAAGAGGCCACGCTAGTGCGCTCGGCATCGGCCCGAAGAAAAGAAGACTGCAGCGTGGCTCGGAGGAAAATGAAGAGCTTCAACCGCGGCCGATGGGACTCCGCCTCCGCGAGGGCTGAAAATGAAGGAGGTTAGCGTTGGGAGAAGGCTGCTGCTGCCGCGAGTTCCCGGGGGGGGGGGAGAGAGAGAGTGAATGAGCGAGCAAGCATGTGTGTTTGCTCGCTCATTCACTCTCTCTCTCCCCCCCCCCCACCCCGGGAACTCGCGGCAGCAGCAGCCTTCTCCCAACGCTAACCTCCTTCATTTTCAGCCCTCGCGGAGGCGGAGTCCCATCAGCCGCGGTTGAAGCTCTTCATTTTCCTCCGAGCCGCGCTGCAGTCTTCTTTTCTTCGGGCCGATGCCGAGCGCACTAGCGTGGCCTCTTCTTGCCGCGCACGCACCCGATACTCTCCACTTCCTCTTCCGGGCCGCGGGGGCCTGTGTGTGTGTGTGAGTGAGAGATTGCATGTATGTGAATGATTGAGAGCCTGTACATGTGAAAGAGAGTATGTCTGTGATTGAGAGCCTGCCTGTGAGAGAGAGAGAGCATGAATGTAAGTTTACCATTGGGAACCTGTATGTGTAAGTTTGTGATTGAAAACCTGTTTGTGTGAAAGAGTATGTGTGTATGATTGAGATCCTTTGTGTGTGAGAGAAATCATGTGTATGTATGATTAAGAGCCTGTGTGTATAAGTAAGAGAGAGATCATGTGTGTCTGTGTGTGATTGAGAGCTGGTTTAGGTGATTGCATGTGAGTATGTGATTGAGAGCCTGTGTTTAAATGAGAGAGAGACCATGTGTCTGTGTGTGATTGAGAGCTGATTTAGGTGAGGGAGCATGTGAGTATGTGATTGAGAGCCTGTGTGTAAATGAGAGAGAGGACATGTTTGTAAGCATGTGAATGAGAGTCTGTGTGTGAGAGAAAAAGACAGCATGTATTTATGTGATTGAAAGCCTGTGTGTGTGTAAGCGTGAAAAGATAGACAGCATGTGTGTAAATGTGTAATTAAGAGCCTATATAAGTGAGAGAGAAAAAGCATGTGTATATGTGAGTGACTGAGAGCATGTGTGTATAGGTGTGTCATTGAGAGCCAGTGTGAGAGAGAGCACTGGTATGTGACTGAGAGAGGAAAAAGTTCCAAGCAAACCACCCCACCTCCTGCTAATTCAGAACAATCTCAGGACACCTGGATATCAAACGTTCCCAGGTATGCAGAGCAAAAAAATTTTTGTATCCTTATTATTTTTCATTACTGGGTCTTTGTGTCTGCTATTTTGAAATATTTTGTTGGTATCTGGAAATGTTTTATATGAGTTTTTAATTATTGGATATTCCACTCATCAGCTGTTTCGAAATATGTTCTTTTTGTTAGTACAGTTTTACTGCTGATGATTTTATATTTCTTGATTTGTTTTATAAGGATGGGTGATGTTTCTTTTTTCCTTTGTTACACTGCATACAGAGACTCTGGCTTGTTGCAGTTTCCAATTCAGTTTTTTCTGCATGCTTCTTGTTATGCATTTTGGTCTCTTTATTCTATGTTAGGTGAGGGACAGCACGTGATTCAGGTGAGGTTTTCTGCTGGCGTGTAGTTTCTGTGTAGGACTCTATAGCAGCCTGACTTGGTCCATTTTCCTAATAGGAGATGTATTGGTGTCTTAAGGCCTGGTGTAATATTTTCAGAGACTTATTGTACTTTAAAAGTGTGATCTTACATAAAATGCACACATTTACTTGTATTTAGTTTTAAACATATTGTATGGCTGTCATGGAATTACATTTTAAAATATGTGGCGTTTATGGCTCTCTCAGCCAAAAAGGTTCCTGACCCCTGCCCTAAGGAGTCTTAGTTTGGTCTTGGATTTTTTGGCATGCTCTACATGTAGACCACTATGTACTCTGTCCTTGCGGTTGCTGACTTTGAAAACGGTGTTTCTTGTGGCAATTGTTCGGTGCATAGGGTTTCCGAACTGCAGTTCTTGTCTTGCCGGGAGCCATTTCTCCAGGTGACTCCAGAAGCGGTTCAACTGAGTGTACTGTTCCTTCCTTTTTACTGAAGGTAGTCACTGAGTTTCCTTTGAATCAGTCCATTTCTCTGCCATCTATGGACAGAGAGAGAGATGCAGAAGTGTATCGTTTGTTGCCACCCTTGGATGTCAAGCTACATATTTTCAGGTATCTGGAGGTTACTGAGCATTTACGGAAGTCGGATCCCTGCTTGTCCTTCACAGCGGTACTGGACAGGGAGAGCCAGCCTCGCAGGTTACAATAGCTCGTTGGATTAAGGAGGCTGTCACGGCAGCATACATGGATGCTGGTAAGCCTAGTCAGGTTAGGGCCCATTCCACTCAGGCTCAGGCAGTGTCATTGGCAGAAGTTGGATTGTTGTCTCCCATCAACATTTGCCAAGCTGCGACGTGGTCCTTCTTACACACCTTTTCCAAGTGTTATCCCCTGGCTGCTCAGGCCAGGGAGGACGCGGCTTTTGCATGTGTGGTTTTGTCTGGACTGCGGGAAGCTTCCTGCCGTATTAGGGAGTAGCATGGGTATATCCCGCTGGTTCTGGATTCATCTGACTGGACGCTAAGAAATGAGAAATTACTACTTACCTATTAATTTCCTTTTCTTTAGGACAGTCAGATGAATTCAGCTTCCCTCCTTTGGCTGCCTATTGATCGCATAATGATCCTCCTGTGTTACAAGGCTTACTGGTAAGTGATACTCCAGCCCCTAGATTAGTATTATTGCATTCTTATCTGCATACAATGTTGCCTGTTGGCTGAATATTGCAATGGTTACCTGTTTTTAATCATGTTTTTTGCTAGTCTGTCCACAGTTGCTTTTGAAGAGAATACTGGCAGGCTGATGTCACCGCAGGGGTATATGTACTGTGACGTCAGTTTGCTCTATCTCCATCTGCTGGTAGGAGTGCATAAACCCACTGGTTCTGGATTCATCTGACTGTCCTAAAGAAAAAAAAATTATCAGGTAAGTAGTAATTTCTCAATCTTTTAGTTTCTATTGAATTTCCTTTCCTGACTACTCTTATCATGACACTGCAGCATTTTGGCATAAAATGCCTGCATTAGGGGGCAGGACAATTCTTAAATTTCTAGTTGGCTTTTTCTTAATGCCCAGTGGTCAACCTCTTGTAATTCGCACACTAAAGTGTAAGATTCATCTTAATGATGCTTCTTAGCTCTGAAGGCTTAAAAAATCTATCCACTTTGGCCGTCGTCAATGATTTGTATATTAATAATTTTCACGTGTATCTCTACAGTTTTTCTGTCAACAATTGTTTGGTGTATGGTAGAAGAGAAGAAAGCTGTGGTTCATACATTATTAATTTTCAAGTGTATCTATACAATTTTTGTGAAAGGAATATTTTGTAAAAGAAATGTATATGTAAACCTTAATGCATGGTTTACATTTAACCATTAACATTTAAACAAATTTATATTAAACATTTATTATGGTTAATATGTAAAGATAACACTATTGTTAGCTATCTCTACTAGCGTTAGCCATTATTAATTAATAACTGTCCTTTCTCTTCCTTCTTCACCAAGTTCTAGCTACCCTGTTACATGTAACTGCCTTTTCCGCACCAATGTTCTAGTTTATGTTTATTATGCACTCTCGTTTTATGTGAACCAGCATGATGTGACTGCTGTCTTGAATGCCGGTATATAAAAATCCGAAATAAATAAATAAATAAATAAAATAAATGTTTGAGGTTTTAAAAATTATGTTTAATAGAATTTTGCTGTCCTTGTTTTTGATTGGGAGATTTACTATATATTGGGTGCATTTTTTTTTTATTGTGATATAATGTGGCAAGATCTAGAGCTAAAGAAAGTATTCAAGGAGATAAAATAGGTCAGCATATGTTTCACTTAAAGCTCTTCCCTATTAAATATGTTTAAACAATTCAGGTATGTGCACTTACTTCATAGAATTAAGTGGGGAAAATGGAAAAAAAAATTATTTGATGATGGAAGATACACTTTTGTGCCAACAGAGAATTTTCAGCCTTACTGTGTGAAGGCTTACAAGCAAAGAAAAAGCAGAAATCAGAATAATCTCATCTCTGTTGCATACTTTACCCTGCCCTTATTCTCTTATAACCAGTACTGCATATCAAAAGAGAGCAAGAAAGCAATAAAGATGTAAATGTAAGAAAGTTTGGTTTAGGTTAGAATCTGAGAGACATTGTGAATGAGATTCTATACATTAGCTGGGGGGTTTTCAGCTCAGTCTTCAGGACACACTTGGCCAGTCGGGTTTTCATGATATCCACAACGAATATGCATGGAGTAGATTTGCATGTACTGCCTCCATTGCATGAAAATCTATCTCAAGCATATTTGTTGTAGATATCCTGAAAACCTGACTGGCTAGGTGTGTCCCAAGCACTGGCTTGAGAAACCTTGCCCTTCACATCTCTGTCGGGTGGCAGGGAGGGAGAGGGAAATGCTGTGTGAATTGGATTTCTTGCAATTCTCCAGGGTTGTACTTAGATACATAGGAATAAAGATAAACAAATTGTAGCTGATACCTTTCTACTGGACTTACATAATGATATAAACCAGCCAAGTGGTACTTTTTGTATACTCAAACTTCATCATCTCTAGCACATTCTCTCCAACAACAAGCAAGATTCAAGTCCTCACCAGTGAGTGATGTCTTCCGACAAAGCCCGATGTAGAGATTTTGCATAAAAGCTTCTAGAAGCTTTTAGATACTTGACTGAGAATGTACAGTTTGCCCTATGTCACTGCATCATGCAGGACCCTTTCAGTTTTATTTTTCTGCAGAGCACTTCTGTTGTAGTTTTCCCTCTCTCTTCTCGAAGTTCCCAAAAGTGGCAGAATTATTTTTTATATAGGGCCTCGCAGTTCTCTCCCATCTTAGCTTGTCTAGGTAGGTTTTTCACTTGTTTTTCAAGTTTCCTTTATTTTTCATTGGCCGCCCATTGCACTGACAATGCATTGAAAAGCATCAATTATGCTTTTGGTACAATTGAGTTATTTGATTTCATCTTATTGATTTTTTAGCTAGTGCCCTAAAATGAGAAGGCCAGCAGCTTCAATAAGTATCCCTAGTGCAAACACATCATGTCTCTCTCAGAGCCCCATGGATAGATTTGTGCTTTGTGACATCTCAGGGTGCTCCTTGTGTGAGAAGATGACCCCTAGGAGACATCATTCCCGATTGGTGCTAATAGAGAAATTCTACAGGAGAGTCAAATATAGCCATTCGGCATTGGATTCATTAGCATCAAGGGACCCAGGAACTGTACTGATGCTGATTTTGCATCAACATTGGGAGGGCATTGATCCCTCTTGATATTGATCACCTTAGGGACCCAGGCGATAGACCATTGTCTAGCTTCTCCTACCTGAGGAAATTGCAGGGTTCTGCTTCTTTGGTACCAGATTTAAGTTTTGATGACGTATCAGGTGAAGGCCAAGAAGCATCGGCATTGGACTCAGTTTCTAATGGAGGGAATGGGAACATTTTGATGGCTATCGTGGTTTCCCTAAAGCATTCTCATAGAGAGGACAGCTCATTTTTGCACCATTCTCAGGAGTTGCAGTGTCCTCCAAGGGTCCAGATGTCAGCCACCAATCTTCCTCAAGAGACCCAGGGAGATGTGGTCTCTCCTTTTGCTTCCCAAGTGGTATTGGTCATCAGCAGTTTTTGAGGAGGAACTAGATAGAAGGATCCAAGAGGCATTGGACTGTAAAATAACAAGCATCTGTGTCCTTGCTGGTGACTCTTAGGGCATCTGGAAGAGGGGTCCTGATGTCCTGATGTCAGTTCCTGGAGGGGCATTGGGTTCTGCTGCACTGATGTTAATTTCTGTGCTTCACTGAGGTGCAGACAGACGTTCAGTTCAGCAGGCAAGTACAACACTCACAGAGGTCTTTTCTAGATGGATATGAGTCATCCACACCATCTACTTAAGTCAGGTTCAAACTTTGAGTAATCTTGGGGATATGGCTTCTGATCAGGAGGGGGGGTCAACAGGTCTCTCCTTAGATCCCTCTTCTGACAGGAAAGAAGATGATCTCCTCTAGAGGACCTCCCTTTTGCCAAATTTATTTTTAAGACACTGGTAGAGACCATTCCGTTTGAGGGAAAAATCCAGGGCCAAATGGTTGACATTCTCCAGTTTTTTAATCCCCCCCAAGGATATTTTGGTAGTGCTTGTTTCCAAGATTTTCCAGAAAATGCAAATAAGAATATGGGAGAACCCTCTTTCTGTCTCTTCAGTGAATAAGAAGGCAGACATGATATTTTATGTCCCAAAGGCTCCCAGATTCAAAAAGCAGCAAGTCTGTTATCAGTCAGTTGTGGTCAAATCTGCTTTCAAAAGGCCAAGAGGTCTAGAATTCTTTCCTTAGTGCCCCCCAGGGAAGAATTCCTATGTGCTTGACTTTATTAGAAGAAAAGTTTACCAGGGGGATATGCTTGCACAGCTTCTTACTGGCTGTTTATGAATCAGTATATGCCAAACATCCTGAAGATGTGAATGGGTTGTCAGAGCAGCTTCCTCAGGAACAGCATAATGCCCTAGAGTCAGTAGTGGACATGGGAATGGAGTGTGGAAAATACATGGTCCATTCAGCCTTTGATGTTTTTGAGACAACATCAAGATTTCTGAAGTGAATGTTGGCACCTGCAGCCTCTCATGGCTGTGGGTCTCAGGCTTGCGATAGGATGTCCAGGACAGATTTGTAGACAGGCCATGCAATGGAGAAGAATCTCTTTGGAGATAAGATCAAGGAAGCAGTGTGTCAAGTGAAAGACTACTGTGCAATGCTTCAGATCCTCTCCACTGCTACTCCAGACCTTCCTTCCTTATTTAGGAGGTTTTCAAGTGGGGTGCTGAGAAGATTATATCCTCTGCTCCCTTGTCTCTGTCAACTGCAAGGACCTCACTCTCATCTCAGACAGCAAAATTACAGGCAGCATCCCAGTCAAAACCTAGGATGAAGTGAGCGTAGCTAGCACTCCAGTATCCGTGCCAGAAAAAGGCTTGGACACAGGGTTCTCAGCATAGTCAAGAATGGATATAGATTGCATCTAGTGAGAAACCTGCCAAATTTTCCACTGAGAAGCTTTTGGTCTACATCTCAGCATCAGGAGTTTCTTCAAAAGGAGCTCTCTTCCCTCTTAGAGGCCTGTGCGGTTAAACCTGTTCCATCAGGGGGAAGAGGGCAAGATTTTTACTCCAAGTATTTCCTGATCCTGAAGAGAACAGGGGAACTCCCTCTCATCCTAGACCTGAGGCTTTGAACAAATGCCTGGCGAAGAAAAAGTTCAAGATGAGTTCCCTCTGCACCTCATTTTATTTATTTATTTAAAAGTTTTATAGGCCACAAATTACAAATATAAGTTCTAAGCATTATATAATCTAACTAGATAAATGAAGCTTGACCGACGTGCCGCACATGCGCAGTAGAGAGCAGCTCTACTGCACATGTGCGGCACAGAGAACTCTGAGCGACAGAGGGGAGGAGGAAACGGCAGGGAGCTACCGCTCCGATATGTTAACAGCCTGAGCCCGTCCCTCCTCCTCCTCCTCCACCGCCGGGGGGGGGGGGGGGGGGGGGGGGGGGGGAGGGACGGCCGGGGGACAGGAGGAGGAAAGAAGAGTCGCCAGCAAATGCAGTAGAGGCCTTGCTCCTTACCTGCAGCTGAACAGATTAGAAGCAGCAGGAGCACAGCGAAGACAATGGAGAAGATCTGAGTCAGCCCGCCCCCTGAGTCCCGCAGATAAGGAGAAGCCAAGTAAACATTCAGCAACTGCTGCAGGGGGGGAGGGGGGGAGCAGTACTATCAACCCATGGGGGGGGGGGGTCTCAGCCACCAGGGGAAGAGTTTACTTGGGCATTCCTCCACCCCCACTCCCCACAAAGCAGAGCAACAAAAGTGAAAGCCAGAGCCCTGCTCCCTGCTCCCTGCTCCCTGCTCCCTCCTCCCTCTCAAGCCCCTGAGCGGATTTCTTAAAGGCACAGGTCTCCCAGAAAGAGAGCAAAGCAAGCCTTTACTTTGATGGAGCTCCAGCACTGCTCTCTGCATCAGTGGCAGAGGGGAAGAAAATTAGAAACAAAAGGTTTCCAATAAGGGCCAAGAGTAACAGACTGCTGTGCCACAAGGGAAGGAGTGAGTCACATAGCATAGTGACTGAGAGGGGATGGGAGGGGATGAGAGTGAGGGTGGGGAGTGACTGAGGAGGGGAAGGAGTGAGAATGAGGGAAGGGGAGGTGAGAGTGAAGGAAAGGGGGTTTCAGTGAGAGGGGAGGGAGGCAGTGGGAGAAAGAGGGTGAATAAGACTGAGGGAAAGGAGTTTGAGTGGGGGCAGGGGAGGGAAGGGAGGTGAGTGGAGGAAGAGGGGTGAGTGACCAAGGTGAATGAGAGAGGGGAAGGGGGAGTGAGGGAGAAGAAATGAGGAAGAGTGCCGTTTCCGAAAACCAAACCGAAAAAAAAATGTTTTAATGTAGCCCGTTGTTACGGGCTTAACGGCTTGTAATACATAAAAATCAGTTAAAAATACAACAAAACATAAAATCAACATAAAACAAAGACAAATAGAACATCAGAAAACATTTATAATTAATAAACACATTAAGAATCATGAAAAGCTTAAATGAATAAATAGGCCTTTAATTGTTTCCGAAAGACTTTCCAATCATTTCCGAAAAACTTTACCACCTTAATCCCTTTTTTAAAAAAAGGATTGGCTGTGCTTCCTGGACCTAAAGGATGCTTGTATCCACATAGAAATTTCCAAGTCACAGGAAATATTTCCAATTTATAGTAGGGAAACACCACCTCCAATATTGCATGCTGCCTTTTGGCCTACTGTTGGCACCACTGATGTTCACACAATGTCTTTGAAAGCTCAAGGAATGGTCTAATGTCTGGCAGCTAAGATTTAATGCTAAAAAATGCAGAGTAATGCATTTAGGGTGCAAAAACTCAAGGGAAAGGTACAGTATTGGAGGTGAAATTCTTCTAAACACAAAGGAAGAGTGGGATCTGGGGGTAATTGTGTCTGATGATCTTAAGGTGGCCAGACAGGTAGGTAAAGTGACAGTAAAACCAGAAAGATGCTTGGCTGCATAAGGAGAGTAGGTCAGCAGAAAATAGGAGGTGATATTGCCCCTGTATAGCTCCCTGGTGAGACCTCACTTGAAATACTATGTGCAGTTCTGGAGACTGCAACATCAAAAGGATGTAAACAGGATGGAGTCAGTCCACAGGATAGCTAATAAAATGGTCAGTGATCTTCATTCTAAAGCATATGGGGTAGACTTAAAAATCTAAACATGTATACCCTAGAGCAGTGGTTCTCAACCTTTTTCTGGCCGGGACACAGATGGTTTTCTGGACCTGACAGATGGTTCTTACATGCGTGACACACTTAACATGTGACCATCATGGGGCTAAATGTAAACATGCACTCTGCATCCACAGGAATCCCCTCAACTCCCAGCAATGAGTGCAGAGCAGATCTAGGGCATTACCCTGTACAACTCCCCATACAAAAAAGATATTTTAGTTCTGATGACATCTAAGTAAAAACAAAACAAACTCCCTTTACTACCAGGCATAATAGCCTTCCTTATGAAAAGACAGTAATTTACCACTAATGCAACAAATAAGATTGATACAAATGCCTACATGCTAGTAAAATACCTCACCTTGGTCACATACCCAGAACTGACCTTCACCAAGTACAGAAAAACCACAAATTATAAATATGGAGACAGAAACTGGAATGGAAAACCAAAAAAGCCACTCTGCATGCTGTGCGAACCTGAAGAAATGGAAAGAGAAATATATCACCTAACACAGTCCCAGAATCTGCAATAATGCACACAAACTAACCCGCACAAAGTTACATCTGTATTATGGAATACACTCAAACAGTAACAACCCTGTCTATGAAAAGGCAACACTACAACTATTAAACCAGGCCCTAAACACTAATACATTTCCTATTGGGAAAACAGAATAAGCCAAGCTGCTATAGAGCCCCACACAGAAATAATTGTAAAGCTATACTAAAAATGTTATAAAACAGCTGCTGAACAGAATAATATCCAACAATTAAAAACTCATAAAAATTATTAAAACATGTCCAAATATCAATAAAATATTTCAAAACAGCAGACATCGCATAATACCCAATAATTAAAATGGCAGTCAATCAAGAAAAATAAATGTAAAAAGCCACCTTTACTTATCGTCTCCAGCAACTCTCCTACTCCTTTCCCTTCCAAGCCAATAGCACTCACCAGAAGCAGCAAGGGCTGCTGAAGCTCTGTCCTCACAGTCCTCTTCCTTAGCGCCCATAACCAGTCACTTACACACACACACACACACACATACACATACCCCCAATTAGACCCCACGACCAGTCTCTGTCTCTCTCACACCAGCCCTCTTCCTGACCAGTCTCTCTCTCACACAGAAACACATCACCTCCCTGACCAGTCTCTCTCTCACACACATGCTCTCTTTTATATACAAGCTCTCAATCACACACAAATGCTCTCGCACCCATTCACACCAGCTCTCACCCAGGCATCCATTCACACCCACACACACCAGCTCTCACCCAAGCACCCATTCACACCGGCTCTCACCCAGGCACCCATTCACACAAGCTCTCACCCATTTACACCCACAGACACAAGCTCACACACAAGCTCTCACCCATTCACACCCACAGACACAAGCTCTCACCCAGGTACACCCACAGACACAGGCTCTCACCCAGGCATACCCACACACACAAGCTCTCACCCAGGCATCCATTCACACCCACACACCAGCTCTCACCCAGGCACCCATTCACATCCATAGACACAAACTCTCACCAAAACCCTCTTCTTCCTTCACTGCAGGGATGGGCTTCAATTCCGCCGCAGCTTTACTCCGGCGGGCCTTCTTTTTTGCTGCCACGGGGATGGGCTCCTGTGGTGGCCTCGGTTGGGGTTCGGTTTCCTCTTCACCACCACGGGGATGAGCTCCCGTGGCGGCCTTGCTTGGTCAGGGTCGGGTTTTCCTCTTCACCGCCACGGGGATGAGCTCCCGTGACAGCTTTGCTTCGTCGGAGTTCAACACTACCATTCCTCCCACCCCACCCCCAGACTATGCGATGCCCCTTCTTCCTGCCTCACCAGCCAATCAAAGGCTTCCTCCCTTCCTTCTACTTCCACTGGCAGGAAGAATGAAGGAGGCTTCCCATTGGGCAGTGGGGGTGGGAAGAAAGGAGGCTTCCAATTGGCCCGTGGGGGCTGGAAAAAGGGAGAAGGAAAGTACAACGGGGAAGTGGGACACCAGGAGACGCGACACACCTGCCGGTGCTTGGCGACACACTACGTGTTGCAACACATCGGTTGAAAATTGCTGCCCTAGAGGAAAGGCATGATAGAAGAGATATAATAGAGACATTCAAATATCTCAAAGGATTCTATGCACAGGAGGTGAGCCTTTATCAGTGGAAAGGAAGTTCTAGAACGAGGGGCCATGAGCTGAGCTTGAAAGGGGTAGACTCAGGAGTAATCTTAGGAAATATTTCTTTACAGAGAGAGTGGTGGATGTGTGAAACAGCCTGTCAGTGGTGATGGTGGAGACAAAAACAGTATCTGAGTTCAAGAAAGCATGTGATAGATACAGGGGATCTCTAAAGAAGTGATGAAAATTATAATGTTAAATTAATTGGACGAATGGGCAGACTTGGATGGGCCATATGGTCTTTTTCTGCCATTAAGTATCTATGATGGCTGCTCATATCCTCAAATTGGGAGTATATGTATTTTCCTACCTGGATGACTGGCAGGTCAAGAGCGCATCTGAAGGAAGTGCTGCAGAAGTGATGAGCAAAACCATCTAGAAATCACCTAAAAACCCATTTGAGCATGTCATCTCAATTGAAATTTATAGGAGCTCTGCTAAACACAAATCAGGCTAAAACCTTTCTTCCACAGGAAAGAATCATCACATTGATGTCTACAGTAGAGGGAATAAGAATGGGTAAGCAGACATTAGCATGGGACATGTTGAAGTTGTTGGGCCTCATAGCATCAACAGTACATGTCGCTCCCTTGGCATGTCTTCATATGAGATGAGCCCAATGTACCCTAAGATCATGGAAGACCTAGGCCAGTCAAGACCATTGAGACTGCATCTACATCACTTAGTGACTCAGGGACTCTCTGTCCTAGTGGCTGAGTCAATCAAAAATAGCCAGAGGAATATCCTTCCAAGTTTCTACAGTGCCAGTTCTCCTAACCATAGATGCATCCAACCAGGGCCGAGGAGCTCACCTAGAGAAACTTCATACCCAAGGCCTGTGGTTTGCTCAAGACAATTTCATCAGTGGTATGATATGACCTAAAGGATTTCAGAGATCGGTTAGCCAACAAAATTGACCTCATCCAGATGGATAATCAGGTAGTGATGTTCTACATCAATCAACGGGGAGGAGAAGGTTTCTATCTCCTTTGTCATGAAGCCATCCAGATGTGGGGCTGGGCCATTTCATATAGAAGGGTCCTGAGTCTCCTCACCTGTCAGATACATGGCAGTGCCTTGGCACACAGACTGAATCAGGTCCTGGAATCTCACAAATGGTCCCCAGATGGGGAGGTAGCAAACCAAATATTCTGCAAGTGGGGTACACCCATAGTAGATCTGTTTGCATCTCCTTCAAACAGAAAATTCCCGAATTTCTGCTCCAGAAGGGGACTCAAGACAAACTAGCCTCATATGCCTTCTTCCTAGTTTGAGGTCAAGGTATTTTATATACTTATGTTCCATTTCCTCTGCTGGCAAGAACCTTGCTAAACCTCAGAAGAGACCAGGGGTCCATGATTCTCATAGTATTCTTTTGCTCAAGACAATCTCCTGCAAGAGATGTCTATCAAGAATCCAGACAGGTTGGAGAATTCCCCATCTCTCATCACTCAGAATGAGGGAATGTTACGTCATCCAAACACCAAGTCCCTAGTCCTCACAGCCTGGATGTTGAGAGGGTAGCTTTGCATTTCCTGAACCTACCTAAGGATGTCTCTCATAATCTTCTGGCTTCTAGGAAGGATTTCACGAGGAAATCTTATGGTTTGAAATGGAGGAAGTTTGCTGTCTGGTATGAGGGGAAGCACGTGACCCTCCTGCTCCACACAAAAACTGCTTGAATACCTTCTATATCTGAAGACTAATTCCAGGTTCATCTTAGTGAAAATGGTGCTCATCAGCACCATACAGAAGGTAAACCCATCCCTATACAGTGTTTAGATGTTCATTTTATGCCGAGCTTGCTTCATTTGAAGTCTACCATCAAGCCTCCTGCTTATGTCATGGGACCCCAGTGTGTTTTTGGGCCAGCTAATGAAAATGCCCTTTGAACCACTAGAAACCTATGAGTTAAAATACTTGACTTTTCCGCTTTAACCAATCATCCTTCAAACAACATTTGCCAGGCCACAAGTCCACAAAGGTGAACAAGCACTGGATGGTGACAAGAGTCTTATCCTTCTGTCTGAAACAGACTGTATTCCTTAAAGTCCACCAAGCTTTTTTTTTTTTTCCTTCATTTGACTCCCAAGAAACTTCGAACTGCCATTGCCAAGCGTACACTTTATAATTGGCTAGCATATGGCATTTCCTGTATGCCCATGCAGGCTTAATCTGATAGGGCATGTCAAAACTCATAGTATCAGGGCTATGGCAGTGCTAGATTGGCCTCCATGGAGATCTACAAAGCTGCAACTTGGAGTTCTCTCCATGTATTCACATCGTACTATTGTTTGACCAGGGACTTCTGATGCTACAGTAGGTTTAGCCAGTCTGTCATGTGGAGTCTTTTTGAATTGTGGAAATCAACTCTGTTCCCTCTAGGGTCCATTATCATGTTTTCCGGTTGGAGGGGAGTAGAAGAAATGACTGGCTGCTGCCAAAAATAATTTTTGTCCATTAGCAATGCTTCTGTTTTTCCCCCTTTTGTGTTCAGGACAGTCTGTAGCTAAGGATTTCCTGTTGGTAATGACTTCGCGTTCTGTTTGATCTCAGAGAAAGCAGAAGTTACTTACCTGTGACAGGTGTTCTCCAAGAACAGCACAATGTAATTCCTCATAAAAGCTACCCACCTCCCTTGGATTTGGTTCTCCAGGTTCTCTTATTAGCTATGAATGAACTATGAAGGGGCCCTGCACAATATGGTGACACTGGTCAGGCTGCACATGCTCAGTCGAGCATGCTGAAAGGATTTAGAGGCTTTTATGTAAAATCTCTGCACTGGGCTCCTTCAAATGATGTTGCCCACTGGTGAGGACTTTCATCCTGCTTTCCTTGGAGAACCCTGGTTATTGGTAAGCAACTTTGCTTGCACTGATCTAATCCAAATGATTAAAATATTATAATGGGGTGTGGGGGTTAATAAATCTTGAAACCTAGTCACAAAAATATTAAGGCAAGCAAATGAAAGATTATCTCCTATAACTTGTTTACCCTTATTTCTACATATTCAGCCCAGGAAACCTTTAATCCCATATGTACTTGCCTGTTCATCTTCATACAGAACACTAGCACATACCACTGTATTATATTAAAATTGATGGTATGCAGCAGAGGTCAGCCTATATGTTATAACATAGTAACATGATGTGTGAGAGAGATGGCATGGCAGCTAATGACACTTGTTTTTCCTGTTTGTATTTTCAAGGAAAGAACGCTTAGTTTATGTGGGCATTAGTATTGAGAACATCATTCCTCCACAAGTAAGTTGCTGATCTTGTCCATTCTTTGTCTGTAGATTTCTCACATTCAGAAAGCGTTGGATCTGAATATTATATAATACTTAAGTTTTATTGGGGCAAGTCATATATGAACTGAGCAAAGATCATCTTTGTGGTTACTGTTAATTGTAAATTCATTTACTGTGCACAATATCCCATGAATACTAAGTGTGCAAGGGAAAGCATTCAAATCCTTCCTTTTTCCACATATGTTTCGACAAAAACATTTTTTTGAAAGCTTTTGTTTTTTGAAAAGCCACTTTTTGCTAATTATAAAAAAAAACCTACCACTTTTCTCTGATAAGTATCCTTAGTGAGGCAAACATGGGTAAACTCAAATGCTTTCCATTGTGGTTTTTGGATCTGTGCAAGTCTGGACCATGAACCTTCGTTCACAATTACCCAGGAACGTTTATTTAGATAGCTGGGGGGGAGGGGGGGCTGATGGGCATGAGGATCGCTTGATGACTTGCCTGCTTGGTGCAAAGGTGACAGACCTCATGTGTCACCTAGATAGGATTTTAGACAGTGCTGGGGAGGAGCCAGCTATTGTGGTATATGTGGGCAACAGCGACATAGGAAGATATGGGCATTCTCAGAAATACTCCACATTCCACATGCAGGACCCCAGATGCAGGTAGGCAGAGCTCTGGAGTCTCAATTGATGGGTGAGGGAATGATGCAGGGCAGAGGGCTTCAGATTTGTTAGAAACCGGGCAACATTTTAGAGAAAGGGGAGCCTGTTCCGAAAGGATGGGCTTCACTTTAACCAGGGTGGAATGTGGCTGCTAACACTAATGTTTAAAAAACAGAGAAAGCAGCTTTTAAACTAGATCATGGGGGAAAGCCTTCAGTCACTCGGTAGCTCATGGTTTGGAATAAGATATCTTCAAAGGATACAAGCATAATGGGATAGTTAGAATATCCCGATAGAGAGGTTGCAATAGCGGCAGAAGTAGCTCAGGTGCTTTGAAATAAAGGACTGGAGAGTGGTCAATGTAATGCTTATTTTTAAAAAGGGTTCCAGGAGTGATCCAGGAAACTACAGACCAGTGAGCCTGACATCAGTGTCAGGTAAAATGGTAAAAGCTATTATAAAGAACAAAATTATTGGCTATCTGGATAAACAGAGAAAAATGGGGTGGATTTAGCAAAGTGAAGTCTTGTCTTACAAATATATTAGACTAGCTGTTAAGCCCGTAACAACGGGCTACATTTAAAAAACATTTTTCGGTCCATTTCCTTCCCACTCCCCCCTCCCTCAGCTCACTCTCTCCCCCTCCCTCCCTCCCCCCCCCCCCCTAGTCTCCCTCCCTCTCCCTCCTCCCTCCCCCCTCCCCTCAGCTCACTCTCCTCACTCCCCCCTCCCCTCACCTCATTCTCTCCTCCCTCCCCTCAGCTCATCCACAACCGGCAGACGGAAGATCTCCAGGGGTGGGGGGTGTCCCTCCCTCCCTCGCGTGCGGCAGCACTCCTGCTCCTCGTCGTCGCCGCCACTGCCGCCGCCACTCCTGCGCCTCGCCGCCGCCGCTCCTAAGGACCCAGCTCCATTTTTGTTTTCGGGCACGCTCCGCTCTGACCGACGTGCTCGCCCGCGCATGTGCGGTAGAGCTGCTCTCTACTGTGCTTTTGCGGGCCGTTGGTCAGAGCCCATTTATAAGGTAGATTTGTTTGAAGGGGTTAACAAATGTGGACAAGGAGAGTCTATTGATAAAGTGTGTACAGATTTTCAGAAAGCATTTGACAAAGTCCTATTGAAAGACTCATCAAAATGAAAAAGCCATGCAACAGGAGGCAGTGTCCTTTAGTGGATTGATAACTGGCTAAAGATAGGGAACAGAGAATAGGACTGAATAGTCATTTCTCTCAATGGGGAAAATGGTGGAATACATCAGGGATCTCTACTCGGACCATTGCTTTTTAATATTAATGATCTGGAAAAGGGAGTGATGAGTGAGATGATCAAATTCACAAATGTCACAGTTGTTCAAAGTTTTTTGATCATGAGCCAGTTGTGAGAAATTGCAAGAGAACTTTGCAAAATTGGGTGATTGGGAGTCTAAATAGTAGATGAAATTTAATGTGGAGAAGTGCAAAGTGATGTATATAGTGTGATGGCTCACCGTCCGTGAGGCCTCGAGCACCGCGCTTCGGTCTCCAGTCCTGAGTCGCCACCAGTTGCCCCGGTCCCTGGAGTTCACGGTGTTCACGTAACTCCCTGAGTCCGTGCCTCTGCTGGCCCTGGTTTTGCTGGGCTTCTGAGTTCCCTTCAGGCAGGGTTGGGGGTAAGCAGTTCCCCCAATCCCCAAAGACAACACAGAAAGAGGAATAGTTCCTTCAAAGCAGTTTAATAAGTAACAACTGGCTGCATTACATGGGGTTTGTCCCCTCCCCCTCCAGCCCTCTGGTTCCCTTACAAGCAGTGCTAGTTCAGAGCCATCCTTTACCTCCTCTGCTCAGCACTATTACCAGCCCCCAACACCACAGGCCCTTTTAGAGTAAAGATTATACTTCCCCCTCCACCTGGATTACTCCGTATCCATGCATGAACTGGAGGACTCCTCTATCCCTGAACCTACCTCCATCTCCTCCTCCTCTGACTCTGAAGAGCTGGCTTTTTGTGGCCAGTCCCACCAAGGGGGCACGCCCTCTTCCTCCACCTCCATGGACTCATCGGTGTCTGCCTCATTAACCTCTATGCTTGCCACCTGTTCGCCTTCAGGCTTTCCTTCCCTGTCTGGTGGTGTTTCAGGGAAGCTGGGATTCGTAGTTCTTCTCTTCCCCTGCGCCCCCTGCTGTCTGGCTCTGGTACTCTTGTTGCACTTATGGTAGCTTGTCAGCTCCTGCCTGCGGCCGGGCTGCGCTACAACACAATAGGGAAGAATAATCGAAACTAAAGATACACAATGCTGGGGTCTCTATTAAGCATCATCACCCTAGAACAAAAATCTTGGAAACATTGTGGACAATACTTTGAAATTCTTGACCAGTAAGTGGCAATGGTCAATAAAGCAAATAGAATGTTAGGTATTATTATGAAAGGAATGGAAAATAGTTTCTGTTCTATCATAATGCCTCTATATTGGTCCATGATGGGCTCATACCTTGAGTATTGTATGCAGTTCTGGTTGCTCTAGTTGTGAAAAGATATAGTGAAACTAGAAAAATTACAGAGAAGGGCAACCAAAATGACTCTCCTATGAAGAAAGCCTAAACAAGTTTGAGAACAAAGCTTTTAGGAAAAATGGCAAAACATTTTTTAAAGAAGCTTTTACCTGATTATTTATGTTTTTTCTGTAGTTTTGAAAATTTGTGTTTTACATGTTTATATTTATATAATCTGCCCTGGTCACTTTTTGTTGAAAGAGGCAGAATATAAGATTTTGAAATAAATAAATAAAAATAAATAAGGTTAGGGCTCTTCAGCCTGATGAAGAGATGGTTGATGGGAGATATGATAGAGGTCTACAAAATCTTGAGTGGGATGGAACGGGTAAACAGGGAACTGTTATTTACCCTTTCGGATAATACTAGGACTAGGGAATACTCAATGAACCTAATAGGTAGCACATTTAAAACAAATCATAAAAGTATTTTTCACTCAGTGCATAATTAAACTTTGGAAATTGTTGCTAAAGGATGTGCTTTAAGGTTAAGGGTTTTTTGGGGGGGGTTTTTCTATACCAACATTCGTTGCTGGACATTATATCGGTTTACAGGCAACAAGTATTCAGCAACGAAGCTTTCCTGTCGTGTATGCAGATGGACTCAGAACAAGTGGGTATAGTGTGCTCGTGCTAGCAGTTGGAGACGGATCTGACGTCAGCACGGGTACAGATACCCCCACAGGAAGTGAAGCTCTTCAGTAATTTCCGTCTCCAAAGCAGTTTAGAGAGCCTGCACGCTCACTGAGCGTGTTTCCAATCTACTTTCTATTTTCTACTTTCTACTTGATGGACCCTTGGTCTGACCCAGTGTGGCATGTTCTTAGGGAGATTAGCGGGGAATGTGGAGTTTGAGGGAGGGAAGGAATGGAATAAGGGCTTTATGGAAATGCACAATTTGTAGTACCTTGAAAGCTGACCTGGAGATTGAAACTACAGAAAGAATTGTACATTGTCATTGATCTTGCCACAATACTGTTCTGTGTAAATGTATAATTAGCCTAATTCTATTCAGATTGTAAGATTGTCCAGTTTACTTATAGGTACATTTTCAGAGACTTGCATAGCAGTGACAATTTTTTCCTAATAGGGGACCCATTTCATTCTTGGTAGATAGGCATATTTTACTGAACTTTAATTATTTATTTATTTATTTTATTTAAACATTTTTATAGACAGACGTTCGTTGGGAACATCACATCGGTTTACATGTAACATTAATGCAGCAAAACAGGCTTTAAAGAAATCAGAAAGGTAGCTTTTACAAAACTTAGAACAAACAGGCTTTAGAGATAATCAAGAACTGGATTTTAAATAATTTAGAACAGGCTTTATACACATGCACACATGGCTGAATTAGCTCAAGTTTCAAATAGATGAACAGTAGCACCAAACATCAAGGTTTCAACCTTAGCTACTATTTGTGCATTTTTCATAAATATTTTTAATTCAGTTACCTTAGAAATACAAATAAAATTATCAGAAGTAAAAGTAAATGTTCCATTCACTCAGCTTCTGCTTGGATTTTGCTTGAACATACTGTGGGAAAAGATTATAAGCCCCTTGCTACTTCTCTTCACTTCCTGAATACTGTAAAAGAAGATATACAGATGTTCAGCTACTTCACTGGGGAAGGGGAGAAGTTAGATTGGGGCAGATTAAGAAGGAATAAAATTAGATTTTTTTGATGTACCCAGTCTTTGTGGAAGCTCCAGCACCAAGTGAAGTGCACTGTCCTAGCCTGTCCTAGCTGTGTCTGTAGGCAAGGACCTGCCTTCTCATGGCTCTTTTTACAGATGTGTGCAATATGACATGGAGACAGAAAATGACCATTTTCAAAGTTTGTAAGAACATGGTCTGTGTCTCCCCCATAGTACCTTATTTATTTTATTTATTTATTTAGATTTATATTCCGCTTTTTGCAGCGCTTCAAAGTGGATTACATTTCAGGTACTGTAGGGATTCCCCTATCCCCAGAGGACTTACAATCTAAGTTTGTACCTGAGTCAGTGGAGGGTAAAGTGACTTGCCCAAGGTCACAAGGAGCGACACTGGGACTTGAACCCTGGTCTTCTGGTTTATAGCCCTCTGCTCTAACCACTAGGCTACACCTCCACTTATATGTGAAAGGCTCTCCAATATACTGTACTTAGTACCTTCTCTGACACACACATTTGATTAAGCAGTACATAGCGCCAAAAGACATTGGTGTAGTACTGTGCAGTCTCACAAATTAATTTGCATGTTGAGAATTGTTTCAACAGCATGTTACCACTTTTGTAGATTAGATTTTCCATCTGGTGTATTCTCTCTTTATTTTACAGATTTTTTTCAACTTTTCCTTACTTTTCTTTTATAAGTATTTTTAGCCTTTTTATGGGAGCGTGGCTTGGGGATCACCTTGCTCATAATTTAAATCAGCATGGGATCTTATCTCTATAGGTTTTGATCCTGGAGAAAACTGGATTCTGTGCAGGTTGGATCAATGGAGAATAACCCAAAGATAATAAGGCACATGAGCTTTTGAGGTATGATATCTAAAAAATGAAGAAGGAACCTATATGAGCCTGCATCATATAGGCCCCTGTATCATCTTTGGGTTATTTTCCTGTCAGTCCAGTAAAAATATCTGAACAGAGAATCCATTCTTATTTGTTTTATGCTAGTTGTCATGTTACTTGCCTGGCTATCATTTTCATGCACGTTCAGGTTTGGCTAAGTGTGTTTCATCTTTCTGATTCCATGGGAACTCCTCTGAAATGCTCCTGTTTTGTAGGCACTGCCTTGTCATTGGGCATATAATTTGACCTGTCTAAGATTAGAAAGTTGGATTTGAGATGGAAAAGCTTTCACAATTAGCTGAGCTAAGCATCCAGTTCAGTCAGATCATATGAGGGCTTTTTCGTTAATCTACTTTGGAAATCGGTAACTGTTAATTGGTCAGTAAATTTCATACACCAATTTACTTTCAAGATCAGACATCATTGTGAAAAAACGTAATAAAAGTTTTGTAACACCTGATGGTGGTAGTTTGTTTTTGTGGTGCCCAAACATTTTTACACCTGATTTTCCTCTCATAAGTCTGATTTGTACACAGAAGCCAGAGCAGCAAGAATTTACTTGTAGATTGTCCACTGTTTTCTTAGATCTTAATGTTTGGCTGTTTCTCATATGTTTAAGGGTGGAGAGATGGTGTAAAGCACTTTGATGTATCCTTACTTACATTTCATTGTTGTTTTCAACAGGAGCCAGAAATTTCAGAACCTTTGGATGTAAAGAAAAAAGATTCCAAAAAATCCAAATTATTGGAAAGAAGATCGACGAGGACACGAAAATGCATAAGCTATAGGTATGGGATGTGCTGAAGAAGAGTGATTGGTTGAAAAGGCCCTGTTTCACTGTCAGTGAAGAGAGGCACCAGAGTATATTAGAAAGTTTCAGAGAATCCGGCTGGAAACTCACTTGGGTCATTCACTGTAGCGTGTCTTTGTGTTTCCTAATGTTATCAAACAAGAAAATGCACAGCTCCCTTTCTTTGGGCTGGCTAGGGCTCTGACTACTACCACAGCAGCTTTCACAATCAGATGGGGGTGGAAGCAGAAACAAATCTCAATAGTGATTGCAAAGGTCCACAAACACTAGGGAGCAAAGGAAGCCACCATCTGTCGTCATTGCAACATCAGGATAGAGGGAGAGGCCTTGGGGAACTAAAGGGGAAAATATCTGGATGCTGCCTCAATTTAATCCCCATTCCTTGCACCCTTCTTCACCATCTCAGCATGAGAGAATGGAGCTAAAGCTGATTGGGCGAAAAGCACAAGAATCAAGTGCTGACAAGCCCAAGAAAAGCATAGCTTACAGGAAGAATACGAGGAAATATGTTTCTAGAAAAATAAATTATTTAAGAGCAACACAGTCATTAAGGGTCTCATTTTTAATTTGAGGTTTTATCCCCTTTCTGGGGAGATTATTGGTGTTGAAAGGTTTTAAAAGCTTCTCTAACTTAACCATTCTGCCCACTAAGAATATTGGGGGGGGAGTTATGTTGACTCATATGAAACATAGAACATATCAGCAGATAAAAGCTAGAAGGCCCATCCAGTTGCTCATCTTCATCTCCCGTCTTATTTACTGCAGACCTTAATTGACCCTTGGCATTTCAAGGATTTTATTGGTTGAGGATGTGGATAAGACATTTAGCATAAATGGGTTTAAAAGTTCCTCAAGGAAAAATTCATAAATGGTTAGACTTTGGGAACGCCATCGCTTATCCCTAGGAATGAGCATCAAGGTATGGATCAGTTCTTTAGTGCAAGTTTCCAAAAAAAGATTTGTACAGAATCTTCCACTGTGAAGCTAAAGTCTCCTGCACTTTACTACCTCAATCATAGTTCTTCCACTGGAGTTCCTGCTGTTGTACCTCAGGCCTTTCTAAGAAAAATGTGGCTTGATTTTGTAATCAAGTTACAATGTGAACCGGTATGATGTATGCTTACTAATGCCGGTATATAAAAAGTTTTAAATAAATAAATAAATAAAATGATTTTACTGAGATGCCACCCCCTCTGCCACTGGAGCAGATGTCTCTCATTTTAGAATCTTTGGCACCTAAAATGAAAAGTCAGTCTTCCATCACTCCCTATCAATGCAGAGAAGAAACAAACCAGACTTAGTCTCATGAGCTGCATTACTCTAAGAAAAGGATAACATCAGATGATCGACCTGTATGAATCGCTGGAGGGATCTGCATCTACCTATCTTTCTCCTAGGACAAGCAGGATGGTAGTCCTCACACATGGGTGACATCATCAGATGGAGCCCAGCATGGAACACGTCTGTCAGTTTCTAGAACTTTGACTTAGGCACACTGAGCATGCCCAGCATGCCACTGTCCACACAGTGTCCCTCTTCAGTCTCTTCTTTTCCGTGGAGCTGTTTGCCTCGCGGGTTTTTGGAGCTCTGCTCTTTAGAATCTTTCTCGGCACTTTTTCAGTACTTTTCTGTGCTGGGTCCCCCTTCCCCAGTCGGTGCTTCAGGGTGGTATGGTAACTTCTTGTACCTTCTTTGCAGTCGATTCCCGACTGTGCCGTCCTCTGTATCCACTGGTCATCGACCATTCGCTGGCTCTCTTTCATGGCGTCGGGTTTTCGCTGATGCCCTCTATGTCAGCGGACCATGTCTATTACAGATCCGCTTGACATTTGCATCTTCTGCCTGGGAGCGTCGCACGACATCCAGAGGTGTCATCTTTGCGACCAAATGACCCCCAAGGGTCGTCTGGCTCGACTTGATAAAATGGAAAAACTCTTTGGGACTAAAGAATCTGACCCTTCAACTCCAGCGTCATGAGCCTCTACTCCCAAGTACCGTGGTGCCCTCACATGAGCATGGTGCTGGAGATAGGCCTTCTTCAGTGTCGTCGTGCTCCAGGACCTCAGGATTATCTCCATCCTCAGTGCCAGGGAAAGACTGAGCCGAGCACCGTGGGAAACCTTGGAAGCATTGGCACCGGTCACCATCATCATACAGTGCTTTGCTTGGGGCAGTACCAGGGTCCTCTTAGCTGCCCCCGGGAGTCCTGGGTGTTCTCCACCAACATCGGTGCTGGGTACTGAGCGCTTCTTTGGACAGAGCTCTCCACCTTTTTAATAGCAGGAGTGGTAGAACCTGTTCTACAAGGTCATCAAGGACAGGGATTCTACTCCAAATACTTCCTGATTCCAAAGAAGGAGATTATGCCCCATCTTAGACCTGAGAGCCTTGAACAAATATCTATGAAGAGAAAAGTTCAAGATGGTCTCACTGGGCACCCTGATTCCCCTCCTGCAAAGAGGGGACTGGCTTTGCTTCCTCGACCTAAAGGGCACTTATGCCCACATAGGAATCTCCCCCGGTCACAGGAAGTACCTTCAATTCCTGGTAGGCGACAATCACTTCCAGTATTAGCTATGGCCGTTTGGCCTGGTCTTGGCCCCACGTGTCTTTACCAAGTGCTTGGCAGTCATGGGTGCACACCTTCATCGACTAGCGGTGCACATCTTCCCCCTACTTGGAACGACTGGCTGATCAAGATGGCCACACGCGAAGAGACGCTTCATTCCCTCAACTTGACCATATGGGTGCTGGAATCCCTCGGATTTGTCATCAACTACCCGAAGTCCCATCTTGTTCCGTCGACTCAGTTGGACTTCATCGGGGCCCACCTGGATATGACTCAAAGCTGGGCTTTCCTTCCTCTTGACGAGTGCTTGCTATAGTGTCTCTGGTGAGTTTGGTCCACTGCAGCCAACAGGTGCCGGCCCGCCTTATGCTTTGGTTGTTGGGTCACATGACTGCCTTGGTCCATGTCACACCCTTGGCCAGCTTGCACATGCGGAGAGCCCAATGGACTCTGCTGTCGCAGTGGCGCCAGACCTCCCAGGATCAGTGTGCAGGTGCGCATCATGCCACCCCTCCAGGTCTCCTTGTCCTGGTGGGAAATTCTCCCCAACCTGGAGTGGGGGATTCCCTTTCAGACCCTCTGTGCCAGGTTGCGCTCACTACGGATGCTTCCACCCTGGCTGGGGAGGCGCATGTGGACGGCCTCCACACACAAGGTTGCTAGTCAGCCCAGAAGGCTTTGTGCCAGATCAACTTCCTGGAACTTCGGATGATCAAGTTATGCGCTTTGGGCTTTCCAGGATCACCTGTCCAATCCAAGTGGTCCTGGTCCAGACCGACAACCAGATAGTGATGTGGTACATCAGCAAGCAAGGAGGTACCGGATCGCTCCTTCTCTGCCAGGAAGCTGACCAAATTTTTTCCTGGGCCCAGTCTCAGGGAATTCTGCTTTGGGCAGTGTACCTAGTGGGATCATAGAATGTGGTGGCAGATCATCTGAGCTGAGCATTCCACCCCCATGAGTGGTCCCTGGACCAGGCAGTAGCGAATCACCTTTTCCATCTCTGGGAGGAACCGAACATAAATCTCTTCGCCTCCCCCTACAACAGCAAAGTGAGCAATTTCTGATCCCTTCACTGGGGAACCGAGGGGCCAGCCTCAGATGCCTTTGCCACCATTGGAGCAAGAGCCTGCTATATGCATATCCTCCGCTTATGCTGGTGTTGAAGACTCTCCTGAAGCTCCAGCAGGATGGGGAGGGACCATGATTTTTGTGGACGCCTGGTGGTCGAGACAGGCCTGTCGAGAGGTCCCTAATCATTCGGGACCTCTCCTTCAGGGAACCATTCAATCTAGGGACCTTCCCTGACCTGATCTCACAGGATCAGGGCAGGCTGCACCATCCCAACCTCTGGGCACTGTCTCTGATGGCCTGGAAGTTGAGAGGTTAGTCCTATGGTCCCTTGACCTCTCTGAGGACGTATCTCGGTCCTGGTAGCTTCTTGAAAGCCATCCACCAGGAAGTTGTACACTGAAGAGGAGGAGGTTCTCCATTTGGTGTGAGAGGCATGGCTTGGATCCATTCTCTTGTCCTACTCTCAAGTTGATGGACTACTTGCTATCTCTTTTTGATTCTGGTCTGAAAACCAACTCTTTCAGAGTGCACCTCAGTGCTATCGGGGCCGACCACCACGAGGTGGATGGTTCACAGATTTCCATGCATCCTGTGGTGAGCCAGTTCATGCCAGATTTGCTTCAGCTGAAACCTCCCCTGCGGCCTCCTGGTGTGTCCTGGGATCTTAACATAGTCCTGGCTCATCTCATGCGAGATCCCTTTGAGCAACAGTGTTCATGCGAGTTGAAGTACCTGACATGGAAGGTTATCTTCTTGATTGCGGTTACTTCAGCACACACAGACAGTGAGCTTCAGGCATTGGTAACATATCCATCTTACACAAAATTTTTTCATGATAGGGTGGCGCTTTGCAACCACCCTAAGTTCCTGCCTAAGGTGGTGACTGATTTTAATCTCAGCCAGTCAATTATCCTACCTACCTTTTTTTCCCAGGCCATATTCTCACCATGGTGAACGGGCTGTACGCAGCCTGGTCTGCAAAAGAACCTTGGCTTTCTCTCTGGAGAGAACAGCAGGCCACCGACAGTCCACGCAACTCTTTGTTTCCTTCGATAAGAACAGATTGGGGATTGCAGTTACCAAGCACACGTTATCCAACTGGCTGGCAGATTGTATTTCCTTCTGCTATGTGGGCCTTCAGCTTGGAGGCCACAACAAGGCTCATTCCAACCATGCCATGGCGGCTTTGGGAGCCCATCTGCATGTGGTGAACTATGAAGAACAACCATCTGATCTTGAGAAACCATTATTTGTACAGAATTAAGCTTCCATGCATTAACTTCCAAATCTCCTACAATTTTAGTGAGATCTTCCATAGCCTTCCCCTGAGAAGACGCTTGTGATTCAATTAAAGATATAAAGTCAGCAATATCTGCAGAACATTTGGAGATGAAACCCTCTAATCCAGTGGTCCCCAAACCTGTCCTGGAGGGCCACCAGCCAGTCGGGTTTTTGGGATATCTACAATGAATATGTATGAGAGAAAATTTGCATGTTATGGAGGCAGTGCATGCCAATTAGCATCCAGAGTAATAGCTAGTGGTCTCACCAGAATAGGATTAGATCCCACTCCACAGAGGGGGAAGGCATCTCAAAATCCACTGAAGCCCCAGTCACTTCTCCAAGGCCACCATCTTTCACTGACAGGACTGCATGGGACTACATCTCCCCAGGTCATATTCCCAGTTTTACAGAAAAAAAATCAAATATCTCAGCAGGCTGTGTACATACCCTGGCAGGATTAAGAATCCACTCCATTGAGGTGCCCCATCCAGTGGCTCCACACTTCAGCTGCTCCAGAGCCACCTACTGCAGACACACTCTGTCCTCGAAAGCTCATGATTCAATGAATTGGTTAGTCTACATCAGACTAATACGGCTATCCTTCTGAATCATTTTCTCCACATGGAAAGCACTGGATTCAGCCGTATGAAGTGAAAATTCGTCAGCCTTATGAAGATTCATCTGATGAAGTGGACTCTGTCCTCGAAAGCTCATGCTTCAAAAAATTGCTTAGTCTATAAGGTGCCACTTGACTCCTGTCATTTTTACTGTTCCACAAGGTGCAAGTACCCAGTGCTGTCATGCATTCTCTAACATGGTGGTTAAATTTGCTAAACCTCCTCAAAGGTCAGTGTTGTCACCACCCTCAGTTTCGAGATAGTAAACTCATGCTTCCAATTGAGGATGGGGAGCACATCTCAACAACTTATCTTCTCAAGAAATTTGATTGCCAATAGAAAAATTACTTCACATGAGCTAAAAGCCATCTTCAATGCTCTCAATCCATGGTTAAAAAAACAAAGTAGTCTTATTCTAAATGGATAACCAAGTAGCAGTGTTTTATATTACAAACAGGGAGGAAATGATGCAATCTGTCTTTGTCAAGCAGCTTACAAAATCTGGAGATGGGCAGATTCCCAAGGAATTGTACTCCAAGCTGTCTATATCCTGATGAGGGAGATTCACATAGCAGACAGATTGTCACCACTTACAACCACAAAATGGTCGTTAGACAGAAGAGTAACACAAGAGCTCTTGCAACTCTGGGGCACTCCATTGATAGATCTATTTGTAATGCCAGTAAATAACAAAGTGGGGTTGTTTTTTTTTATTTAATATTCTGCTTTTGGCACCTCAAAGTGTATTACATTCAGATACTGTGGTGATTTCCCTATCCCTAGAGGAGCTTACAATATAATACCTAGATTCACCAAAAAGTTACTAATACATTGATAACAAAAAGGGGCGTGTTTATGGAAATTTTTGAATTACTGCACCACGCGATAACTTACTGCTTCACATCGGTATTTCCGCATGGTGCGGTAAACTTAGTGCACTGTGTGCTGATTCCTATTTTCGCATCCTGCGCTGGGGGAGGGGGGAGAGAGAGAACCAATCTACAAGGCCCTCATAGTAGTTAAGTATTTATATCTCTATAGGAGGGCCACCTAATAGGTCGAGGTGATGTGTTAGTGGTGGTTTAGGGACCAGTTTCTCATGTAAAGTGAGACGTACGAACAGCACAGTACACCTTGGTGAAGATTTGATGTCATTTGGAGTGAGGAAAGTCTCAAAAAGATGAAATTTCTACTATGTTCTCTCACCCTAGCTTGAACCACCAGCACCTCACCTCGACCTATTAGGTGGCCCTCCTATAGAGATATAAATAGGTGCACACAATGAGGCCTTCCCCAGAGGCACTCTACTCCACTCCACTCCACTCTCCCACTCTCTCCCCAAGCCCAGAAATGGCCAAAATGCAATTCCAAAAATTTATTGCGAATTGCGTTATAGCCATTTCGGGCTTATCGCACAGCCTAACGCCGGCGTTAAAACCATGTAATAGCATGTGGTATGCTATCGCATGGTACGACATTGCCCCTCATTTTCATAAATCCCGCCCAAACTCCTCCCTGATCCTGCCCCTCCAAAAAATTTGCATTCATGCCATGTGTTATGAATAATAATGCATATTGATGAATGACCTGGTAAGTTTGTATCTGAGCCAACTGAGGGTAAAGTGACTTACCCATGGTCACAAAGAGCAGCAGTGGAATTTGGTCCCTGGTTTGTAGCCTGCTGCTCTATCCACTAGGCTATTCTTCCATTCCAAGATATGGTTCCAGAATCCATCCCAAAACAGTCTGGCTGCAGAGGCTTTCTCAGTTACATGGAATCCAAGACTGTGCTATGTGTTTTTCCCAATTCCATTCATATCTAAGTCAAGTAGTTAAGAGAAGGGGGAGGGCAAATAATTTTCATAGCCACTTTTGAACCTTTAAGGTTTGGTTTAAATATTTGTAATCTTATTGGTTTCCCAATAAGATTACAAATATTCCCATCCCTGATCACCCAATGGAATGGGAATCTTCTGTATCCCAACCTTCAGTCTTTAGCTGTGATGACATAGATGTTGAAAGTCATCTAGTATCTTCTCTATTTGCGTGCTGAAGTAGGAACATTTCTTTTAGCTGCCAAAAAATACAAGAAGATTCTACAACTTCAGATGGAAAAAGTTTATGATCTGATTCACATGTCTTCACCAGGACCCCTTTAAGAGTCCTATTCCCATTTTACTTCAATATCTGCTAAACCTTTCTGATTCAGGATTGAAAAAAATACCTCTGTCAGAGATCATCACAGTGCTGTAGCATCATACAATGAAAATTTAAAAAGGGCATCCCATTTATCAACCTACAATAGCAAGATTCATGAAAGGTTTGAAGCATTTAAAACCTCTAATTAAAGATTTTACTGCACCTTGGGATCTCACTGTAGTTCTGGCTTAACTAATGAAACTGTCATTTGAGCCTTTGGTAACAGCAGAGCTGAAATTCCTTTCTTGGAAGATTCAATTTTTCATAGAAGCTATCTCTGACCAGCAAGCCTTAGTCACTTACTCTTCTTTTATTCAAATTTTCCACAACAGAGTACTTTTGAAAACTCATCCAAAATTTCTGCAGAAAGCTGTGTCTCAGTTTCATCAAAATCAATCCATTGACTTGAGAATATTTTTTCCGAGATCACACCCCTAATAAGAGCAAGCAGACTTCACACATTGGATTGCAGAAAAGCTTTGTCCTATTTAGGAAGAGCAAAGGCTTTCAGAAAGTCATGACAAAAATTTGTCGCCTTCAACCCAGTCAATCAGGACCCTCCAGTTGCAAAGTGAACTCTTTCAACTTGGCTATCTGATGGTATCTCCTACTTGTTATAATCAATCAGGTCAACATTTTCAATTTACAGTAAAAGCCTCTCAAGCCCATTCCCACTCTGCCGGAAGGCTGCCATTTGGTCTCGTATCCATACTTTTACTGTTCATTACTGCCTAGAAAGTATTTTGTGTTAAAACAGTTTTGGACATGCAGTTCTAAAGAGCTTATTTAACTGATTCCTTCAACTCTTCCCCTCAGCCCCTGGCATAAATATGGGATGCATGTTCCACTATTAAATAAGAGCATAATAATTTCATGCAGCCTTCAGCATGGTATTCTCCATTGTGTGGCTGATCTCTGTCCTGCTTGTCCATGGAGAGAGCAAAGTTGCTCACCTGTAGCAGATATTCTTCTTAGACAACAGGACAAATCAGCCACATAAAGACTATAAAAGACTGGCTATAAAGACTGAGGATACTGGTGCAGCAGTGGCTGTGCAGAAATGCTTTTTCATCTCCGCATCATCAGATGACATCACTCGTGTGTCGCTGATTTGTCCTGCTGTCTATGAACAATACCTGTTACAGGTAAACAACTTTGCTATCTATGCATGTACTTTTGCCTACATATAGAGTGGGCATTTTCATAGGTAAAGCACTGTTTTACCCATGGAAACTGCCTTTAAATTACCCTCCCTATGTAGTATACACCTTTTAATCCTAAAGAAGGTTAGAAGAGTAAGATATTAGAACAACAAAAAAGATAACTTATAATTTTGCATTTACTTCATGCTGCTAGGATAACTGTCGCCTGCTTTTGGAAAACAAAGCCACAGAGTGTTCATTGGCAGCGGGTGGTTACAGATATTGCAATAATGAAAGGAGTATGTCTCACTCCTTTCATGATACCCTGCAGAAATATGACTCTATTTGGGGGGCTTATTGGAAATGGATAAAGGATTCTTGAATGGAGGTAGAGTCAGTTAACTGCACTCTAGGATTCTTTGAATTTCTGTGCTCACAAATGTAATGCTCTGCTTTTGATATCCTTTTACATTTGTAAATGTTTTTTCTCATTTGTGTTTTAAAAGAGGTACCAAAAAAAATATAACTTACAAATAACAGCAACAGATAAAATAAATGGAGCCAAAAACAGGAAAGTTTTTTTTTTCTATGTTATTTTGAGCAAGTTAGCTAGTAGTGAAAAGGAACAGAATCTTTCAGTTTCTCTTATGACATCTAATGATGCCCTTTTTAAAGATCTCAACCTCAGTAGCCACAAGCTAGATTGCTTGGCAGAGAAAAGGCACATGATGGGGATAATCAGCAGGTTCCTTGTTATCTGTTTCCTAAGCAGTATTCAGGAGACCAAGTGAATATGCCCATCAGACAAGGAAATATATTTAGAAAATTTACATACCAGGAAAACATTTCTTAACTTTTAATTAACTTTTTTTTCTTTTATGTTGTTAATACTTTGCTATTTTGTTAGGCTTAATTTATTTGCTCTTTTTCTTAGTTTGTTTTTATTTTTTGCTTTTCCGTATTTTGAGCACCAAGTGCCAAATTTTAGGCACCCAGTAGAACTGACTTTTGGAAATTTTCCAGCCTAATATCTGTAGTTTATTTCTACATAACTGTAAAGCTGAGGCCGGGACAAGAGACTCACTATATGAAGGTTACAAGTGCCATCAGGAAGTATTTCTTCACATTATAAATGGTCGATGTATGTAACAATTGTGTTTTGAGCAAAGAAGGTATTGAAAATGTATGGAACAGGGAAAGTGGGAAGCCTGAGGTTAAAGCCAGAAATCAGGGAGTCTTTATGGCATTGCATCAGATGGGGCAGTGAACAGACTGGGTGGGTCTGGACCTCTAATAAATGTGTTTTCTTTAGTCAGTCTTATAATGTTAGCATGATATTGTTTGTTAGTTTCCTTTGAGTGTATATCAGCTGCTGTTACGTTGAAGAAATGGTCATCTCTTTATTTTAGGTTTGATGAATTTGATGAAGCCATTGATGAAGCAATAGAAGATGATATCAAAGAATCTGAGGGAGGGGGTATGTTTGTTTTTACGTTGCTGTTTCTTAGCTGAGCAGAGGACTGATTCCCTGAAAGAGATTTTCTAGCTAAAAAGTCTTTATAACAGAGAAACTGGTCTTTGACATTCACAGGAAGATATAAATAGCACAACTTGAGTTTGTTCATGAGCTGAGCCTCTCCACTGAATGTTTTCTACAGTGCTGCTCTGTTTGTTTTATATGAAATTCTGTATTGGCCCAATTTATAAGACAAAGGAGTCTTTTTGTCTGTCCAGAATCCTACCTTATCTTGTAATTGCAACCAAAAAGTACCCCCGCCAAGGAAGTTCAGTAGAGCCCATCAGCTGGGCCGAAGACTGCCACCAAGAAGCAGTACTATCCTACAGAGCCCGATGGGGAAAAATCTACAATGTCTCAGTGGGAGAGAGGAGGCAGTTGCAGTTTCTTGGTACATGAGGAATCAGCAGTGCCTCACTGGGCCTAACTAGGAAAGGAGTTTGGGTCACCTATTCTTGTGCCCCTAACTTTTATTTACTGTATTGGCCCAAATATCAGAGGTGTCATCCTATAATCAGACCAACATAGTATCTATTTCTCTGAAGACTAGCAGTTCACTATAATCACATACATGGATGATGTCATCTGATAGTGTTGACATGGAACATGTTTCCATAGCTTTCCACTAAAATCTTGTAGGCCCCTCTGACTTTGCAAGGTAATTCCCATAGCTGCTTAGTGTGCCTCAGTTCATTATTTTCTGCTGGAACCCACAAACACATTTTGTTCTGCTGTGTTGATGCTCTGGGAATTTTTTGCTCCAGTTTTCCCTCTTTTGAGTGTACTTTGGTATATTTTCTTTCCCCTTATTCATTTTAGTTAGATTTTTCACCAGTTTTCAAGTTCACTTTCTTTTTCAACATTTCTATCAGCAGGCCTGCTTTAACTATAGCACTTGTACTTTAAAATTTCTTCTCCTGTTTTATTTTGTTATCCATTTTTCTAATGATGGCAAAGAAAAAGGCCAGTGGCTTCAAATTTTGCCTGAACTGTAGGCAGAAGGTGGTCATCACTGACTATCACAAGACCTGCTATAAGGGTTCGACGAAGATCAGGATGATGACCATTTCTTTAAATTTATGGCTAAGAGGGAGATGCAGGGGTGTCCTTTTAACCGCCGAATCAACTACATCTGGAGGAAAACTCAGCCTCCCATTTAGAGCCCTTGTTGCGTTAGACTCCAGTGGTCCAGCTTTCGAGTCTTTGGTTTCCCTCAGGACACTCTAAAGAAGGTCATTCTATCTGCTGAAACACATTGAGGCTTTCAGGAGGAACTTGGGAGGCAAGTAAAGGCAGTCGCTCAGTCCATGAAGAGTGCTGAGAAACAGATATCGACCAGCTCAGCCCCATTTGGAATATCATGTGACCTGTCTATTGCTGTCTCCTTGAGCATCTTAACACCAGAATTGAGCTACATGGGTCGACATTAATGATGTGTACTGAGTTGAGTCAAATGGCCTCAGAGATTAAAGTTTCTTCAGACCCTTAGCAATTTTCAGGTCTGAGGCCCCAAGAGTTAACCTTCGGCATAGAAAGACAGTCAATGGGATTGGCACAAGTTCAGCTGTCACCTCTTTTATACATTGAGAGTGATTTTGAACAGTCATGGGAGTCCCCTTATACATCAGATGAGATTATGGACAACATTGGGAAAAGCCAATATCAAAACCATAGAATGGCCTGAAGTAGCAACCAAAGAACTGGAAAGCAGATTAAAAAGAGCCAAAAAACAGGAAGTGCCCTGGCCCTGATAGTGTGTCCAATTTTTGGCTCAAACATTTAAAATCTCTCCAGCAAGACATGGCAAACTGCAAAAATCAATTGATCAGACAGAATGAATTAGTACCACACCGGATAATAGCAAGAAGGACTCTTCAAAGGGAGACCTAAGTAACATCCCCCAAAATACCAACCTCTAACTTGGCATCTACAAGCTGTTCACTGCAATAGATGCAGATAGAATGGACAATTACATAGACTCTAATAACATCCTGGTGATAGAACAGAAGGGTAATTAAAAAAAAAAAAAAGGAGCATCCTGGAACTTAAGTAAAGTCATCATGGCCAGTTGTAAGGAAAATCAAAATCACAGTATAGCATTGATTGACAGTAAGAAAGCCTCTGTAGCATCCCATACTCTTGGATAATAAACTGACTTGAAATGTACAGAGTGAATCTTGGATTGATCAAGTACATCAAGTTCACCATAAAAATGTGGCAGGACTTCACTCCTAAATTATAAAGATGTACAATTTGTCATTCCTAATATCAACATCCAGCGAGGAATATTTCAGGGAGATTCCCTGTCATCATGTTTGTTTTGTCTGGCAATAAATCCACTCTCAGCTCCTAGGTCTATGGTTTTAAGCTCCTAGAGATATTAAGGATCCACAAATATTTCACCTACTATTTGTAGATGTCTTGAAACTTTACAGTTCCTGTGATGATCACTTTAGCAGAAAAACTCCAGATGATATCAGGATAGCATTTGCCTGGACAAAGTAAAACTTTAAGGAAACATCTCTCTAACTGAAGACTGTAGTATAAAGGCATTTGAACAGGAAGGTATACATAAATATTTAGGAGTAGAGGAAGGTGCAACAATTTAGCTTGCAGTTCTTATATTCTTATAATGCCAAAGCTATATTCTTATATAGCTTTGGGATTATAGATTGGCCCCGTATGGATCTTGAAAAATTGAATGTAAGAACAAGCAAAATCCTCTATGCCTACCAGGTAATCTATAAGAACATAAAAAATTGCCATACTGGGTCAGACCAAGTATACTGAGATTGTACATGCTAAGACCTGATATGGGTTTTATAGAAATATTATATCTGGAGGCCTACCATCATAGGCCTCTAGGTATACTTAAAAGCATCAATAGACCCAAATATTAAAAAATTGCTGAAGTACAAAAGTGAACAGCCAGAATGAGTCACTATCCTAAAACATGGACAAGCATTCCAACAAATGGAAGAATGAGTACGAATCTGCCAGCACATGAGGGGAAAGAAGCAATAGAAATATGCAAAATAAGAGGAAAAAAAATTTAAAAAGCTAGACCAATAAACAAGGAAAAGGCTACAAATTACACCTATTAGAACTCCCTCCCCGAATCATTCACCAAGGAGAACATTGACTCTCAACAGTCACTAGGGTCTACCCAGATTAGAAATCTCCTCCCTCTTGGATGCCAAGGCAGTCATAGATATCCTATTACAGTAGAAAGGGTCAGAATTTTATTCAATCTACATCCTGTTCTAGGGTTCATTAAATACCCCAAGTCCAATTTCAGCCCATCACATCTAATGGGGTTCTCAAGCCAGAGTTTTTCTCTCTGGCAGTGGAATCCTGAACATCAGGAAGAGTCAGCAGACATCAACCTGGACCATGTTGAGAATGTTGGGCTTCATGGCCTCAACAATACATGTAATTCCCATGGCATGTCTCCATATGAGATATACCTAATGGATATTAAAACTCTAGTGGAAGCAGCCATTCAGAGATTACAGGAATGCATCCGTGTACCAGAGAAGCTCAGACTTCCTGTATTGGTGGCTGACCTATTCCAATTTGACAAAAAACATGCCTTTCTAAATTCAACCATATTAAATTGTTCTAACCATAGATGGATACAAACTCAACTGGATGAACTCCACTCCTAGGGATCCTGGTCCCTCCAGGAGACAAGACTGCACATCAGTCTTCTTGAACTAAGGGCAATCCTCTATGCTGTAAAGCAGTATCTCCCAAACCTGTGCTGGAAGACCCCCCCCAGGTTTTCAAGATATCCACAATAAATATGCATGATTTAAATTTGCATGCACTGCTTCTGTTGCTTGCAGATTTATCTCATGTATATCCATTGTGGATATCCTGAAAACCTGACTGGCTTAAGGTTCCCCAGGACAAGTTTGTGAACCACCTCTCTAAAGGTTTTCAGATATAATGTAATCATTCAAATTGTCCTCGTCCATACAGTCAGGTACCCATATTGCACTTGAATAAGCAGGAAGAGATTAGATTTTACCTCCTATGTCAAGAAGCTATCAGACTGTGGAACTGGGTTGTTTCATATGAGATGATTCTAAGAGCCATTTATCTGGCTCTTAGGATCATCCCATAACAGACAGCCCAGATAAGTTATTGCCAGTTAGATACTCTTCCACCCACCCCCACCCCCAAATGAATGGTCCCTGAGTCACAGTATAGTGAGCATCTTCATTTGGTGGGGTAATCCCAAGAAAGATCTGTTTGCAACAACTTGGAACTGGAGGTTGCCAACATTATCTTTCAGAAAGTGGTCAAAAAGAAGATTTCCATCAGATATCTTCTCCCTAATTGTAGAAAGAGTCCCTAGAACATGTATCCTCCAATACCTCTAGTGACAAAAACCTTAATAAAACTCAGACCAAACTCAAGACTATAATTCTTGACTTTGATTTCTGATCCTTTGGGATTTATCATTTAGGAAACCAATCAAATTGGACGTTTTTCCAACTCTAATATAGCAGAACTAAGGAACATTACTCCATCCGAGTCTTCAGACCCTCTCCTTCGTGGCCCACATATGGAGTATGAAGTAATATGTTCCTATAGCCTTTCCAATGCAGTATTTCAAATACTGTTTTGTAGGAAGGAATCTTCTAAAAGGCCATATGATTACAAATAGAGAAGGTTTTTTTTCCTAGCGTGATGGCAAAGCCCTAGATACTTTTTCATGTTCAACACAAAACAGCTTGAAAATCTACAAATCTCAGTCTGGCATCAATACTGTTAGGGCGCACCTCACTGCAGCTGGTGCATGTCACCATTATGTAGAAGGAAATTTAGATTTTGGTTTAACCCTTAGTTATAAGATTCATGCAAGGCTTGCTTTATTTGAAGCCCCCTGCTGCATCATGGAACTTCAGTGTGGTTTTAACATGACTGATGAAAGCCTTCTTTTACTCTCAACTCTCGTGCGCTAAAGCATATGACCTGGAAAGTTGCTTTTTGTGGTTCTAGTTGCTGTAGCCCATATGGTTGGAGAGATTTGGGCCTTAATGACTTATCCACTTTATATAATTTTCATCACAACAGAATGGTGCTGTGCACACATTCAAAGTTTCTGCCTAAGGTTGTGATGGAAATCCACCCAAACAAGTTAATCATTCTTCAAACCTTTTTACCACACCTGCTTACAAAGATGAACAAGCCATATACAATTTGGATTGCAAGAGAGAACCATCATGATCTATCTGGAGCAGACTAAAGACTGTAAGAAGTCCACCCAGCTTTTTATTCCTTTTAGCATCAACAAGCTTCAGATTGCTGTGTCAAAGAGAACTGCATATCCTTCACTTATGCTCAAGCATATTTCACCTTGGGAAGGACATGTTAAGGGACATAGTTGCGCTGGTAGCCCATCGTAGATCAGCCTTTAAAAGGTTGTAACATGGAATTCATGCCACACATCACATCCCATTATTGTTTGGATACGGACTCATGACAATGCCAGCAGGTTTGGATATCCATTCTTCAGGATCTTTGAAAGGGTTAGAGCCCAACCAGACCCACTTTTTATTTCAGATTGTTTTTGTGGGGGGGTTTTATTTTGAAAGAGTGTTCTGTTGCACAAAAAATGTTGGTTCCATCCTTTGTGGGACTGTTTTTCATTTTTAGTTGGAAGACATTCCTTAGCTAGAGAGGCTCATGTGCGTGACTAGGATGAACTTCTTGTCTTCAGAAAAAGCAAAGTTGCTGAAGTGTAACAAATGTTATCTGAAATCAATAGTTGACTCACACCAACCTTCTCACCTACCCTTCTGGAATTGAGCTCCTTAGCTTAATTATATAACTGAGAAACACTGTGTGACCATGCGAAATGCTGCACATGTCCAAAGGAGCCTTCGAGATTTTGCTGGAAAGCCGTATTGGTGCCGTCAGATGATATCACCCATCTGCTTGACAGAACTGCTGTTTTCAGAGAACACGTGTTATAAATAAGCAGCTTCATTTTCCCCTCAAAGAAATCTCTTAAAGTGAAGTAGGAGGGAAGCCTTAGAAACCTAATGAGTTGCAGTGTTTCATGAGTTTTGAGTCTGCACACTGTAGGATAGTGTTTCTCATAAGCAGTCCTTGACTCGCTCCCACACAACCATCACCCCTACCTCTCAAAAAATATAATGGATAGGGGTTTAAGTTAATCATTATGAATATTCATATAGTAGATATTTGCATATTTTTTGGTTGACAAACTGGATGAGAGAAATGTGGTATTATTACTGGTCCTACAAAGTGTTGGTGGATCCAGTGGTCATAATGGGATATAGAACAACAAAATGTGTCCCTTTGTTTTAGAGGTTAACCAAAATTATAGGCTTTTCTAGGAGCCTGCAATCTGGCTACAAAGATATATATATATATGTATGTATATGTGTGTGTGTATATATGTGTGTATATGTGTATGTATATATGTTTCTCACAGGAAAAGCAGGATAGTAGTCCTCACATATGGGTGACATCACAGGACGGAGCCCAATCACGGAACACTTTTGTCAAAGTTTCTAGACCTTTGACTGGCCCCTACTGGGCATGCCCAGCATGGCACTAACCCTGCAGCCAGCAGGGGTTCCCCTTCAGTCTTCTTTTTTCCGCGCAGCAGTAGCCACGCGGTTAAGGAGCTCCACAGAGATTCCTGAAAGGAATTTTCCTCACGGAATTATTAAAAAGTTTCATACCCCAGAGGGGTCCCTCCTTCAAATTTTTGACTCTGCGGTACTCTGGTAAGTTTTTACCCGTTTTCGGTCGATTCCCTTCATGTTTGGCCCTCATGGCCTACTGGCCGTCGACCATACCGTGGCTCGAGTTTTTCATGGCCATGGCATCGGGGTTCCATCGGTGCCCGGACTGCAATCGCACCATGTCCATAACAGACCCTCATAAGGTCTGTGTAATGTGTCTCAGATGTGAGCATGATGTCCTGACCTGCACCAAATGTGCCCTAATGACACCAAAAGGTCACAAGGCCAGAATGGAGAAGAATGAACTTCTCTTCCATGCTCAAACCCCAATGCTGTCTATTGCATTGACGTCGTCAGAACCGGCACCGTCAACTTCGCGCCAGTATCGACCACTGGCTGGTGACCGTCCAGCATCGATGACTTCTCGGCCTTCAACTCCCTCTACTCCCCCTCAGGACTGAAGGGATCATAGAGAGCGCCATTGACATCGGAAGTCTCGGACCATCGAGGGAGCGAAATCATCGACCTCGCCATCATCCGAGCCACCATCGAAGAAACCCCGTCCAGAAAAGGCACTGACCTTGTCGGCGACCGGGTCACCGAGGCAACCCTCACCCGAAAGGGGATTGGGAGCCGCGACTCCGCCTTTAACGGTGGTCCCTCCGGCTATGCTTCTGCCTCCTTCTTCTGTTCCAGAGCCAGGCTGCTTGCTCCAGGTCTCCAAGAAGAACTGGACCAGCTGGTTCAGGAGGCCATCGACAAGGCAATGCATCGACTCCAATTTCCTCCGGCACAGACACCGGTACCGATCATGGAACTGAACGCTGACCCGATTCCGGAAGCGTTGGCACCGCTGCTCTTGAAAATGGAAGCGCTCATCACCGCTTTTCCACCAATGGATCCCGGGTCACCTATGGCTCCGGTGCCCTCTCCACTTACCTTGTCATCGGGAGGGGAAACACCGTTCCGCATCCCTCCATCGGGAGTCCTACTGATGCCTCATCCATCGATGCCAATACGTCCATCGATGCCGATACGTCCGTCGGTGCCACCGATCTATTCATCAATGCCTTCATCTGTGCCTCCAATTATTCCTTCGATTCCTTTGGAGCCTCAACCAGGACCTTCAGGGATTCCACCGTCCCTTCCCCCTAGGGCTCCTAGAGGGGCAGATGCTGATCCCTACGATACCTGGACAGATGATTCTTCACCAGACACCGATGACCTGCCTTCACCACCTTCTCCTTCTGAAAGCAGAAAGCGTTCTCCTCCAGAGGACCTTTCCTTCATAAACTTTGTGAAGGAGATGTCTGAATTGGTTCCCTTCCAATTTTAGACCAAACAAGATGACAGGCACCAAATGATGGAGCTGTTGCAATTCCTGGATGCTCCCAAGGAAATAACCTCCATCCCTATTCACCAAGTTCTTCTGGATCTCCTCAAAAAGAACTGGAAACACCCTGTCTCTGTTGCTCCAGTCAACAGGAAGGCTGACATCACTTATTTGGTACAGTCAGCCCCAGGTTTTCAAAAATCTCAATTGGATCACCACTCTGTCGTCGTGGAATCTGCCCAAAAGAGGACACAAAGATCAAAATTTCACACTTCCTTTCCCCCAGGCAAGGAGCAAAAATTTCTAGATGCCATTGGTTGCCGTGTCTTCCAGGGCTCAATGCACATCTCTCGAATCACCTCTTATCAGCTGTTTATGACCCAATACAACAGGGTCTTATTTAAGCAAATACAAGACTTATTTTATTTATTTAGAGTTTTTCTATACCGGCATTCGTGATTAGAAATCACATCATGCTGGTTTACATATAACAAGGGGGGTGTGAAACGCAGAAACGAAACATTAACAAGGGCAAAGAGGTCATAAAGTTACATTACAACTTGACAGACTTGACAGACTCCCTGCCTCAGCAATTTCAAGATCAGCTCCAAACCCTAGTAGACAAGGGTTTTGAAGCGGGCAAGCATGAGATAAGATCATCTTACGAGATCTTTGACACTGCTACCAGGGTATCTGCAGCTGCTATCTCGGCGAGAAGATGGGCCTGGATCAAGTCTTCGGACCTTCGCCCTGAAGTGCAGGATACATTGTCCGACCTGCCCTGTGTAGGAGACAATCTGTTCGGCGAACAGATTCAAAGAACGGTGGCGGAACTCAAGGACCATCATGAGACCCTGAGACAGCTCTCTGATGCCTTCTGAGTATGCCTCCAAGCAGCCATTCAGGAAGGATACTAAAAAGTCATTCTTCCGTCCAAAGAAGTCCTATCCACCACAGTCTAGGACTTGTTCCACGAGACCTTTCCAAAAGGCCCAGTCTCGTCGGATACGAAAACAAAAGCCGCAAGCAGTTCCTCAGCCGGGCCCTGCTTCCGGTTTTTGACTCCTACATAGAGAGCAGCAGCCAGCTTCCACTGCCTCAGATACCAGTGGGAGGTCGATTGTGCCATTTCCACAACAAATGGCACACAATCACCTCAGACCAGTGGGTCCTTGCCATAATCTCTCAGGGTTATCACATGAACTTTCTCTCCATCCCACCGGACTCCCCGCCTCGGCTGACATGGGGAACATCCGACCACTCACCACTTCTGGTACAGGAGGTCTCCCTCCTCCTCCAGTCCAGAGCAATAGAACCAGTACCCTATTCCCAACGAGGCCTAGGATTCTATTCCCGGTACTTTCTAATCCCCAAAAAATCAGGCGACGTTCGTCCAATTCTGGACCTACGTGCCCTCAACAGGTACCTCCAACGAGAAAAGTTCAAGATGGTAACCTTGGGTTCCCTCCTTCCTCTTCTGCAAAAAGGAGATTGGCTCTGCTCTCTAGACCTCCAGGATGCATACACTCATATTGCGATAGCTCCATCTCATTGCAAACACCTGAGATTTCTGGTAGACCCCAAGCACTATCAGTACCGAGTGCTTCCATTTGGCCTCGCGTCTGCACCACGAGTCTTCACGAAATGTCTCGTAGTAGTTGCAGCCTTCCTCAGGACTCAAGGAGTTCACGTCTACCCCTATCTAGACAATTGGTTGATCAGGGCTCCCACTCAGCAAACTGCTCTGTCGTCCCTGCATCTTACCTTGCACACCCTGATTTCGCTAGGATTTCTCGTCAACTAAGACAAATCCTATTTAGTCCCATCTCAAACCTTATCATTCATAGGGGCAGACTTGGACACCTTGCAGGCAAAAGCTTTTCTATCTCAACAACGAGCTCTCACTCTCGTCTCTCTCGCACACCAGCTGCAGTCTCAGTGCTACACGACTGCATGCCGCTTTCTCATCATACTGGGACACATGGCGTCCTCAGTTCAGGTCACCCAATGGCCCGCCTAGCCATGAGAGTCATGTAGTGGACTGTAAGGTCACAATGGACTCAATGCATTCAGCCCCTGTCGATCATTGTCCACGTCACCGACTCACTCCGTCACTCTCTCGCCTGGTGGAAAAATCAGATCAATCTCCTCCAAGGCTTGCCCTTCCAGCCTCCAGGCCCTCAAATAATTCTCACCACCGATGCTTCCAATCTTGGCTGGGGTGCCCATGTGGCCAATCTGCAGACACAAGGAAATTGGTCTCCAGAGGAAGCCAAATACCAAATCAATTTCCTGGAGCTGCGAGCAATCAGATATGCTCTTAGGGTATTTCAGGATCGCCTCTCCAATCAAGTCATCCTGATTCAGATGGACAACCAGGTGGCCATGTGGTACATCAACAAACAGGGAGGGACGGGCTCCTACCTACTGTGCTAGGAAGCTGCGCAGATATGGGTAGAGGCCCTTTCCCATTCAATGTACCTCAGGGCCACCTACTTGTCGGGAGTGGACAATGTGTTGGCAGACAAGCTAAGTTGCGCCTTTCAACCGCAAGAGTGGTCTCTCAACTCCTTAGTGGTGGACTCGATCTTCCAACAATGGGGCCTCATATGGCCTCATATAGATCTCTTTGCAACATTTCAAAACCGCAAAGTAGAGAACTTTTGCTCTCTCACTCGCAGCCAACACTCACAACCAAGAGATGCGTTCTCCCTCTTGTGGGCGACAGGTCTCTTATATGCATTCCCTCCACTTCCACTTCTCTCAAAGACTCTCGTGAAGTTACGTCAGGACAAGGGAACCATGATCCTGATAGCACCTCACTGGCCTCGCCAAGTGTGGTTTCCAGTACTTCAGGATCTTTCCATTCGCAGACACATTCCCTTGGGAAAGGACCAGCTTCTGATTACACAAAACGAGGGGTGCCTGCGCCACCCCAATCTGAAAGCCTTGTCCCTGATGGCATGGATGTTGAAAGGTTAATCCTTCAACCACTTAACCTTTCTGAATCAGTTTCCCGTGTCCTGATTGCTTCACGGAAGCCTTCCACGAGAAAATCTTATTCTTATAAATGGAACAGGTTTCAGTCATGGTGCTCTTCTCAATCCCTTGACCCCTTTACCTGTCCAATCACGAAGTTTCTGGACTATCTCTGGCATTTGTCGGAGTCAGGTCTAAAAACTTCCTCCATCAGAATGCATGTTAGTGCGGTGGCCGCCTTCCATAAAGGTGTTGGGGATGTTCCTATATCAGTACAACCTCTTGTAACATGTTTTCTGAAGGGCTTGCTTCACCTCAAGCCTCCACTGCGTCCTCCAGCCCCTTCTTGGGAACTCAACCTGGTTTTAGGAAGGCTCATGAAACTACCATTCAAGCCTCTCCAATCCTGTGAACTTCGCTATCTCACATGGAAAGTGATTTTCCTTTTGGCAATCACTTCGGCTCGCAGAGTTTATTTATTTTATTTTAGAGACTTTTATACACCGGTATTAGGGGACATCATACCGGAGAGTTAGGTAGTTACAGGCCCTAGTTACCTATCCGCCTTACACTAAACTTCTGCAAGACCGGCCAGTACTCCGCACTCACCCTAAGTTCATGCCTAAGGTAGTGTCAGAGTTTCATCTCAATCAATCCATTATACTACCTACCTTTTTTCCCAGGCCCCATTCCAATCCAGGAGAACAGGCTCTGCATACCCTTGACTGTAAACGGGCTCTAGCGTTCTATCTAGACCATACAACTGCCAACAGGAAAAGCACTCAATTGTTTGTCTCTTTCCATTCCACCAAATTGGGGCAGCCTGTGGGTAAGCAGACTCTCTCCTCCTGGTTAGCGGACTGCATATCATTTTGCTATCAGCAAGCAGGCATTTCACTTCAGGACCATGTTAAAGCACACTCTGTGAGGGCCATGGCGACTTCAGTAGCACACCTACGATCGGTGCCGCTTCCTGACATTTGCAGGGCTGCCACCTGGAGTTCTCTCCATACCTTCGCAGCCCACTATTGCTTGGACAAGGCCGGAAGACAAGATTCCATCTTCGGCCAGTCTGTCCTGCGTAACCTATTCACAACTTGATGTACCAACACCCTTCCGCCTGCCCATTAGGGTTCAGGATGCTCTCTACCAAATTCTACCCCAGTTGTTGTGCCTGTTGCACGTCTTGGGTACATTTGGTGCATACTCTGACATCCTCAGCTCGGTGCTCACCCATATGTGAGGACTACCATCCTGCTTCTCCTGTGAGAAAGCAAATGTTGCTTACCTGTAGCAGGTGTTCTCACAGGACAGCAAGATGTTAGTCCTCACAAAACCTGCCCGTCTCCCCGTGGTGTTGGGTTCGTTACATTTCTTATTTTATTTTTCGGCACTTCCTGTAGCTTTTTAAACAAGACTGAAGGGGGACCCTTGCTGGCTGCAGGGTTAGTGCCATGCTGGGCATGCCCAGTAGGGGCCAGTCAAAGTTCTGGAAACTTTGACAAAAGTGTTCCGTGATTGGGCACCATCCTGTGATGTCACCCATATGTGAGGACTAACATCCTGCTGTCCTGTGACACCTGTTACAGGTAAGCAACATTTGCTATATGTGTATATATATGTGTGTATATGTTTATATATATATATATATATATATATATATATATATATGTGTGTGTGTGTATGTATTTCTGTGGATTGTTTTTTTCTTTTAGGTGAATTTGTAGCCAGATTGCAGGTGGGGAGGGGGATAGTGGTTATGTGAGAAACCAGCAAAAGGAGACTAGGAACAGTAAGTGCCTGAAGCAATACTGTGTTACACATAATGACTAATGATGATCTGCTTAATGCAATGACATCTTCTCTCAACCAAATTCTGTATCTCAGGGCTTCCCAAACCTTTAGCTAGTATGACCCCATTTTAGCACTTGAAAATTCACACGACCCCAGACAGGACTAAATCGAATTAGAATAATATACTTCCACATCATGTATCTAACACACAAAAAAAATCCTGCAATCTGGCTACAAATTCTACTAAAGGAAAGAAACAACAATGATTATGCTGTATTTAGCAAGCTGCTAATTAACAACAGTTGAAGACGTGAGACACTGAATTGGCAAATCGACATATAAAGAATCAGCAATAAGAGATCAAGTTCTCTTCACTAAATACAGTCCTTGGTATCAATGCAAGAATAAGTTATGAGCCATAACTTCCCCTGAAGAAGCCTGTATGGCGAAATAGAGGCCTTTGTAGGGACACAGAAATAGTAGTGGAAACTATATGAAGTGAGAAGATATGCACAACATTCCTGTGAAACTATTACAAAGTATCCTTTCTTTGTGGACTGTGGTTCGGCTGTATCCCCTTTTTTAATGAAGGTGTCTTTCATGTGACTCATGTGCAATTCACAAAGTATCTTTCTTGAAGTTCACTTCTATTGCAAGTGTTTTATTGTTTCATTACAAGCACTCTATATATTTTGGCAATGTTTGTATGTTGGTATTTATACATGGTATAAATGTATAGCACTGAAGAGAGTTTAGATGTGGTATGAATGAGGAATGATTGACTAGGACAATTGATTAATATATGTCTGCGTGTTTTTGAATAGTTTGGTATTCTTTTGTCATCGCGTAATAAAGCTTGCAATATTAAGCATCTCTCAAATCATTTGAAACGTTAGCGGTGTTACTTACCCTATTTTAGGGTTGAAAGAAGACATTATCCCATTAAGCAGACGCGCATTAGACCATTATGTTTAACACAGTATTATTTCTGGCACTTTCTGTCCCCTGTGTCCTTTTGTTGGTTGATAATTCGCCACTATAAATGATGGTAGAAGTATGTAAGTAGCAACCATTGGATTAAGAAAATAGGGGCGTCTGAAATCTTTTCTCATGCTGTCTAGGTGGTGGCCGAGGCAAAGACATGTCCAACATCACAGGTCACCGGGGGAAAGACATCTCCACCATCTTGGAGGAAGAAAGGAAAGAGAGCAAACGACCTCAGAGAGCTGCCGCCCGCCGCAAGAAACGGAGGCGCCTGAACGACCTGGACAGTGACAGTAACGCAGACGAAGAAGAGAGCGAAGACGAGTTCCGAATCAGTGAAGGGTGCGTGAGCCGTGAAACAGCCCAAGTTTCAGAAATCGCTGCCTCTTAGACGTAGGTTTTGCTGTGTAGGGTACAGGGTGTGACCGATGGCTGCCTCCATTGACTTGCAGGGTAAACAGAGACTTGAAGCCCCCCAGACTTCTTCCATAGATCTGGAAACAAGCTAAGGGCCTCATTTACTAAGCATGGGGGGGGGAGGGAAACCTTACGGGTAAATGTTCAAAGGGAACGCGCGTGCGCCCATAAATGCACATATTGCAATGCGAGCAAAAATACGCCTCATTTTATAAAGTACACGCGTAGCATATAAAATACTGTTGCCACGCATACTTTTCACACACGTATCTTGTGCACTCAGTGGGGGGAGGGAGAGAGAGAACCTCAGTATAGAGTCAGTCTGACACTATATATTAGTGTACCACTCTAGAGGGGCACTTTGAATCGGGGTGAGTTTTTGGAAGGTGGGTTGGGGGGGGGGGGGTGTTATTACAGACACATTCAGAGGTATTCATAGTAAAACTGCCATCAGTAAAGAATTATAGCTCTTATCAGTGATGAAGAGGAGCTAGCACTGCAGTTTACAAATCGACTCGTCTTGTTAGACTTTTCATCACTGATAAGGGCTATAATTCTTTACTGATGTCAGTTTTACTATGAATACCTCTGAATGTGTCTGGAACAATACCCCCTAACCCCACCCACCTCCCGAAAACCCACCCTGATTCAAAGTGCCCCTCTAGAGTGGTTACTTATATAGAGAGTGTCTCCCCCTCTCTCTCTCTCTCTCTCTCTCCTGCGCCACATAAAGAGCAGTAGCAAAGTTGCGCAAGCAACATGCATGTACGCGCGCCCTTCCTGGCTTCTTAAAATTCGCATAGCTCACGTGTGGCCCACATAAGGTGCACATTGTTTTTTCTGTTACACAACTGCTAAGAAAAATGTATATTTTTGTAAACCTTTATGATGGCTCTACCGAATGACGGTATATAAAACTCAACAAATAAATAAATAAATATGTGGCCGTTTTTGCTCGAGCAACGCTTTTAAAATCTACCTCTTAGTAAATCAGGCTCTAAATTTGCTTTGAGAAACCTTAACAGTTATTTCTTAGCCATGCTGCATTTGCAATATAAGGCTTGTCCAGGAATGCATTGTGGCAGAACCAGCAAAGCTTTCATATGAAGTAAATATTTTTCTCCTGTAGCAGACATACTAACAGTTATGACCATGGATAGTAACTCTCAACCAGGTGCTGTTTTGGATACTTCACATGTCCTCAAGTGGAAGTCAAGGTCTGAACACTCAAAATGTGCAGAAATGACCTTCCCCCTCCAAAAGTGCTGTTCTTAGCACTAATCAGATAAATCTTTATCAGTCAAGTAACCAGATATTAAATTAGAGAAAGCATTGCTATAATGGAAGTCCTGCTCAAATGTAGACGATTGCTCCATACTTTTTCAACATTTGAATTTAATTTTAAAAGCAGTTCAGACGAATATATAAACATGTATTTCCAAGCTACATTCCTTGCTACATTCCTTGCTACATTCCTTGTTAATAGAATTATAGAAATGTATGGCCTAACTCACTAATATATTTATAGATGGAGTCAATATTAAAAACTGGCCAGTTAAGTGCTAACCAGCGAAATTACTTATCTGGCTAAGTTACGATGTATATTCAACATTTTTAATATGGTTTTGTAAGGTGTGTATCACATCACAAGGGGACACTTGCTGACAGTGTTTCTGTGTAACCCTCCAGTATAGTATGATGAAAAGACAAGGCAAATCACTTTCTCTGTCTCTCTCTCTCTCTCTCTCTCTCTCTCTCTCTCTCTCTCTATATATATATATTTATTTTTATTTTTTTATGGCAGACTCATTAAAAAACAGTTTTTCCATGTAATTTCCATTTTCAACTGGCATTTGTCTGTTTTTGGAGGCCTTCTGAGATTTCTGTGTAGTACAATGGAGCTGAAATCTTGCTCCAGATCAGCCATGGAAGACATGCAGTAGATCAGTGCATGTCTCCGATAAGCAACCAAGTGGAGAAAAGAAACTCTCACTAAGCTGGAGCACTCGACTCTGGCTGCGTCTTCGTTTGTGACTGCTGCACACAGAAACACCTTTGTCATGCTATACTACAGTTTCAGTGTGCTAGTAACATTGAAATGCAAATCAGAAAATTTAGGAATATTCCCTTTTGTTTATAATTTATTTATTTATTATTTATTTATTTTTGGTAATGCTGAATGCTTACATTAGATCCTAATAAGGCATCGCTGCACACCTACATAAAATAGTTGAGGTAGCTAATATATGTGATGTGTGTGTATTTATGTATGTACACATACTCACGGATGGGTATGGTTAGGTACAGTGGAATCTAGACATAGCTTGCGATAAAGGGATCCTCTTGTACATGCAGTGATATTGTGTCTGCTGGGAAATTTTGCTCCCATTAGATCTCAAGATGAGTTTGTGGTGACCGACGACAACCTGGATGAAAGCGAGGACCTGCAGTCCAATGATGACAGCGATGCCGACTTTGGCACTCGCAGACCCCGTCGGCATTATGCCAGACCCATGAGACAGAGCAGGCGCTTGCGAAGGAGGACGGTCAGGAGGAGGTACTCTGATGATGATGAAGAGGAGGACGACTCCGATGACACAAACGAGGGATCTGGTGAGGGCGGCAAGTGTTAGTGCACCCTGCTAACGTCCCCACATGTAACATGCAAGTAACAGGGCATGGGCTGCAATGCTCCTTCCTGGTTGTGAGTGCTCAAGGGCTTGCTCCTTTGAGGTCTGCAATGTGTGGCTACGATGTATAATCTACAAATAACTTGGAAAATCCAACGCAATCTTCTAGGAAACAGAGAGAAAGTGTTCTTTCTCTCTGTTTCCACCCCCCCGAAAAAGGAGCTTGATCCCAAGGTGAGATAGTGACTTCAGCTCATCTCCTGCCCCTAGCCAAAGGAAGGACAAACTTCTATCTTATTGTTCCATTGCTACTGCTGCTGACAAGAAGGATTTCCACCCTGATCCTTTAATACAGATTTGGAAATTAGGAAATTACACTTAATAATTAAAGGGCTGAGATTCCAAAAAAAAAAAGCTGAACATCTAAATTTAAGCATCGGTTAGGTGCCTAGGTTTGATGCCTATTTTTAGCTGAACTTGGGAGCCTAAGTTTCCAGCTGAAAATTCACATAAATTTAGGAGCCTGTAACTTAGGGTCCTAAATTTAGGGCTGCTATTCATTTGCTTAGATTTAGGCTCCTAAGTTAGATGCCTAGTTCAGAAAATTGGTGTTAAGTTCCTAACTTTGTTTCCACACTGTAAATATGCCCCTATAGCTCCCCGCTTTATAGGCTTTTAAATTTGGGAGCCTAAATGTAGGCACTCATCCCGAGTAAATTGTAAAAAGGGCCATTTTAGGGGCCTTACTCCAAAAGTTAAGAGCCTAAACTTTGGAAAATTGCTCCCTAATTGTCCAATCAAGTGTTCATTTGCCCTGGCTGGGCAATATGTTCTAATTCTCCCCTAAAATCAACTTTTTTTTTTTTTTTTTAAGTGAACATCAGATTTAGGACTATACGGAAGTATGCACTCAGTGGAGCCCTTCTGATTAGTCAGCAAAGACTTTGCAGCCCTAATAAATGTGACCGGACACTGGGATGACAAGCTTGGGGGCTGCTGTGCCACAGTACATGTGTAAGTGATCAGATGGCGAATCTCTTTCCCTTCTGTACAGAGAGTGACCCTTCTAGTGATTTCAGCAATGACTACCTAGAAACCAGGCGGAGGAGATCCCGGAGGAACCAGAAGCGCCAAGTCAACTACAGGGAGGATTCGGAGAGCGATGGCTCGCAGAAAAGTGTCCACATCGGAAGAGGCAAAGAGATGAGACGTGTGCGCAAGCGGAGGCTGTCCAGCTCAGACAGTAATGGTAAAGTACACATCACCTTTCTGGGGCTGCTGGGAAAGAGGTATGATTGCTCCAAATGTGCTTGTACCAGAGTCCTCTCTCTTACATATGCCAAAAACGTTTCATTTGAAAAATTGTAATCACCTTAGGCCTCTTGGTGCACAAGTGAAGAATTCTCCATTCCCTGTACGTACCCGGATCAGTCCAGACCATGGGTTGAACCTTCTGTCCAGCAGATGGAGACAGACCAAAACTGAAAGGGGATCCTATATCAGGACAGAGCCTACCTGCAGCCCCTCAGTATTTGTCTGTCTCCAGCAGATGCGACAGCTCCCCATTTCCTTTTATCTAGTCCCCTCTGGGACTCCCTTTCTGTTTTAACTATATCGGATCAAGCAAGTATTTGTTATTCTGTACTTAAAAAAAAAAAAAAAAAAGGTCAGTGAAAACTTTTTTTGGGCTCTGTGGATTTCTGTCAGGAGACAGGTTACTGTCTCCTCGCTCTTGTGGGGGCCTAGGGGGGCTTTTGCCCCTTGTGGTTCCATAGCCTAGGTCCCCTATTCCCGGTGTTCCTTGGCTGTGGGGTGAAATTTGTGGTGCCAGTCACTTCCCCAGTACAGCTTCCTCTCTCTCTAATCTCCTGAGTACTTTGTTCATTTGTGCTGCAGGCAGGGACGCTTATTCCCCTGCCTACCCGATTTAAAAAAAAAAAAGATTTAATTGGGGAGTTTTCTAAGAATTACCTTGGGTGCATTTTTGGCAGCTTCTGAGAGAGGAAGGAGCGTGCAGCGTTCAGTCGCCTGCTTCCGCTCCTACAGCCCAGTCTGATCAGCTGATTTTCTCTGCTCCTGCACAGAGCCATGCCGCGATCCCCACTCTGTCTTGCCTGCGGGGAGTCTTCCATCCGGCTTTCCCAACAGGGGCTTTGTTCGCGCTGCATTCCCGGAGATGAGGGTTCCTCCACGGCAGCAGTCTCTCCAGCTCCCTGGGCCAAGCCTCAGAAGCACATGGCCGGGCCGTTCCCAGGTCGGCAGACCGCGGGAACGGCGGCCATCTTGGGATTTTCAGAGACTGCGTTTTCAGGCCGGCAGGACTCACAGGACCTGGATTTTTTCAATCCTCCCCCTGATTTGAGCCCCGCTCATTCCCCTGAGGCAGTTTTTGACAGCCCCCCCCCCCCCCCCGAGGTTCCCGACCTCGTTTTTCATCAGAATTTGTGCTTTTGATGCACAAATCCTATTTGGCCAGCCTACAGGAGGAGGCAGATTCTCCCCCTGGGCCCCCTCCTCCAAAAAATCCTCGGGTTGTGGCACTCCCAGCTCCTGTGGTTCTTGCTTCACAGGGGTCTATTCGAGTGCGGATGGTCCCGGGGGTTTCCCCCTCCCCCGACCCTCCTGATCCTTTAGTGACCCCAGCCCAAGATCCAGATCAAGATGTCGAGCCTCCCCCTCCTCTGGAGGAGGATGACCCCAGGCAGGAAGAATTGGAGCCCCTTCTTCTTTTTGTCTCCCAGGAATTGGGGATAGAGTGCTCCACTGTGGATGAATTTTCTGCCGCAATGCCGGCTTGCGCAGACCCGGTCATGGCGGGACTCAGGGCCCTTCCATGCACATTCCCTTATCATCCAATGCATCGGCTGATGCTTCTCCGAGAGTGAGAGGCTCCAGAATCAGGGCTCCATGTTGGCAGGGCTATGGAAAAGCTCTATCCACTCCCGGAAGAGTGTTTGGATATGCTGAAAATTTCTAGGGTGGATTCCTCTGTGACTGCTGTCACCAAGCACACCACCATCCCGGTGGTGGGGGCTACGGCCCTACGGGACGTCCAGGACTGCAAGTTGGAATTTCATCTCAAGCGCATCTTCGAGGTGTTGGCCTTGGGTGTTCGGGCATCTATCTGCAGCAGTCTCATGCAGCGGGCAAGCCTCAGGTGGGTTCAACAATTGCTCAGCATCTAGGACCTCCCGTCTGCAGAGGCAGAGCAGGCTGAAAGATTGGAAGAGGCTATAGCGTATGGGGCTGACGCCCTTTACGACTTGTTCCGGGTCCAGGCAAAGGCGATGGCTTCCGCGGTTGCGGCCGGGCGGCTGATTCGTCTTCCAAGGCACAACTCGGCACACTCCCCTTCAAAATAAGTTACTTTTTGGTGAGGACCTGGACCAGCTTATCAAATCCTTGGGTGAGAACAAGGTCCACAAACTTCCTGAGGATCGCCCGAAACAGGCAAGAACCTTCTTCCCCATTCACACCCGCTTCCGGGGTCAGCGGAGATATAGTCCTAGGACACAGGGCACCTCTTCTAAGGGAAATTTTTCTAGGTCTCAGTTCTGGTCTCAGTCCTTCGCGGGCGCTGTGCCTTCCGGGATGGTAACCCTCAGTGTCCCGCAGCCAAGCCCACCTCTCAATGAGATTCGGCTGGTCCATTCCTCCGTTCCAAACTTAGGTGGTCGTCTATCCCTGTTCTTGGAGGAATGGGCCAAAATCATGTCGGATCAGTGGGTTCTCGAGTTAATCGAAAGGCTACGCATTAGAATTTGCTCGGGACCTGCTGGATCTGTACCTAGTCTCCCTATGCGGCCCTCAGAAGCGGGCTGCTGTCTGTCAGACTCTTGCCTGACTCCAGGGGCTGGGGGCTATAGTCCCGGTCCCCGTGCAGGAGCAGGGCACCGGCCAGTATTCTATTTACTTCGTGTTTCCAAAAAAGGACGACTCCTTTCAACCCATCCTGGACCTCAAGAGAGTTGACAGGGCCCACAGAGTACCCCATTTCCGGATGGAAACTCTGAGGGCTGTTATAGCGGCTGTTCATCCTGGAAAGTTTCTGGCCTCTCTTGATCTGACGGAGGCCTATCTCCACATTCCAATCCGGGCCGAACATCAGCGGTATCTCCGATTCCACATCTTGGGACAACATTATCAGTTCCGGGCTCTCCCCTTCGGTCTCGCCACGGCACCACGCACATTTTCCAAGGTCATGGTGGTGGTGGCAGCCGCTCTCCGGCGGGAGGGCATCCTAGTCCACCCGTATCTGGACGATTGGCTAGTGCGGGCCAAGTCGGAGACCTCATGCAGGTTGGCAGTGGACCGCGTCCTTGCGCTCCTTTCGTCTCTGGGATGGATAGTCAATTTTGCCAAGAGCCATCTCCGGCCTTCCCAGGTTTTGGAATTCCTCGGAGCTCGGTTCAATACCCGACTCGGCAAGGTGTTCCTGCCGGACTCCCGGGCATTCAAGTTGATGGATCAAGTCCGAAGCTTCCTTTCTATGCCTCTCCCCACAGCGTGGGACTACCTGCAGGTCCTGGGGACCATGGCTTCCACGATCGACTTGGTTCCCTGGGCACTTGCGCATATGCGACCTTTACAGAAAGCTTTGCTATCCCACTGGAAGCCGGTGTCGGAACAGTTTCAGGCGCAGCTCTCTTTCTCCGACTCTACCATCAGCGACATTCAGTGGTGGCTCTCGCTTCGACACCTTCTGAAAGGATGATCTCTTCAGACTCCGCAGTGGATTGTGGTGACGACGGATGCCAGCCTCTCCGGTTGGGGAGCAGTCTGCCAGTTGCAGGCCATGCAGGGATATTGGTCCCCTACCCAATCCCACTGGCACATCAATCACCTAGAGATGCGGGTGGTTCGTCTGGCCCTCCAAGCTTTTCTCCCCCTCCTTCGCCGCAGAGCAGTTCGGGTACTCTCAGACAACTCTACCACGGTGGCGTACGTCAATCGCCAAGGGGGCACCAGGAGTCGCCTGGTGGCCCTCAGAGCCAGCCAACTCTTCATGTGGGTGGAGCGCCATCTGCAGTGTCTAGCGGCATCATACATTGCGGGCAAGGAGAATGTTCAGGCAGATTTTCTGACTCATCAGCGGCTCCATCCAGGCGAGTGAGAGTTGTCCAACGAAGCAATGGAGCTGATTGTCCACCGGTGGGCTCCTCCTCATCTGCACCGGATGTCCACCCTGGACAGTGCCAAAGCCCCCAGGTTCTTTAGCCGCTAGAGGGAGCATTGTTCAGAAGGCATAGATGCGCTAGTCCTTCCCTGGCCCCGCAACGTCCTTCTGTATGTGTTCCCTCCTCGGCCTCTGGTGGGCAAGGTGCTCAGGCGGATAGAACTACACAAGGGTCCGGTCATCCTCATGGCTCCCGAGTGGCCTCGCAGACCATGGTTCGTGGACCTAGTAAACCTGTCGTTGGACGGTTCCCTTCGTCTCTGTCATCTTCAGTACTTGCTTCGGCAGGGTCCCGTATTTTTTGACCAGGCGGATCACTTCTGTCTAGCGGTCTGGCTTTTTTGAACGGCAGCGATTGAGAAAGAAGGGATATAGGGAGGACGTTATCTCCACTATTCTGCGGGCTCGCAAGACTTCTACCTCCCTCGCCTATGTCTGGGTTTGGAAGGTTTTCGAACTTGTTTGCGTAGAATCGGGTATCTCAGCGCATTCGGCACTAGTTTCGCTGGTTCTTTCCTTTCTACAGCACGGTCTCTCCAAGGGACTCTCGTTTGGTTCGCTGCCGGTGCAGGTCTCGGCCCTAGGCTCTCTTTTGGGCAGTCTTGACGGTCATGCGGTTGCTTCTCATCCGGATGTTGTCTGTTTCCTTAAGGGAGTCAAACATTTGAAGCCGCCGCTTCGGGCCACTTGTCCTTCGTGGAGCCTTAATTTAGTCTTCCGGGCTCTCTGTGTAGCTCCCTTCGAGCCTCTCCATCGCTCTACTCTCAAGGATTTAACGTTCAATGCGGTGTTCTTAGTTTCTATTTGCTCCGCCAGATGGGTGTCTGAGATTCAAGAGTTGTTGTGCCGGGAACCCTTCCTCCATTTCTCGGACTCGGGGGTTTCTCTAAAGACGGTCCCATCCTTCTTGCCAAAGGGTGTTTCGGCTTTTCATGTCAGTCAGTCGGTGGAGCTCCCCGCGTTCTCCTCGGCGGACCTTGCCAGTCCGATTCGCATGATCTCCACCATCTCGATGTGAAACGTGTTCTCTTGCGGTATCTTCAGGTAACTAATGACTTCCGACTCTCGGATCATCTTTTTGTCTTATGGAGTGGACCCAACAAGGGCAAAGCAGGCCTCTAAGACTACGATATCTCATTGGTTGAAGGAGACGATCGCGTCGGCCTATATCAGTCAGGGACATGCAGTCCTGGAGGGTTTAAAGGCTCATTCCTTGCGGTCTCAAGCTACTTCTTGGGCGGAGAGTCAGTCGGTCTCTCCGCAAGAGATATGCAGGGCAGCTACGTGGAAGTCTCTGCATACTTTTGCTCGGCATTAACACCTTGATGTTCAGGCGCCAGTTTTTGGTTCCTTTGGGCGGCAGGTGCTTCGAGCGGGACTGTCTCGGTCCCACCCTGTTTAGGGAAGCTCTGGTACATCCCATGGTCTGGACTGATCCAGGTACGTACAGGGAAAGGAAAATTAGTTCTTACCTGTTAATTTTCATTCCTGTAGTATACCACGGATCAGTCCAGACGCCCTTCCCTATTCTTCCTTCTGTCCGCTCGAAGTTTATGCCTTATCTTCTGCAGGTTTCCGAAAACTTTAACTCTGGTTATATTTAGAGGCACCGGAAGCATCTATATGATGACTATGGACATTTATGCAAGGGCATCCTTTTACAGAGTCCATTCATTGTTTTTCCATTTGGTCCAATTTTTGGAGTTCTTCGTGTTTACTCGAGTTCTCTTGTTACTTGCTTGATCTCTTCCTGTTTTCTGCTTTGACAATGGTTATACTGAGAGGCAGCAGGCTAGGCTCTGCCCTGAAAGGATACCCTTTCAGTTTTGGTCTGTCTCCATCTGCTGGACAGGAGGCTCAACCCATGGTCTACTGATCCGTGGTACTACAGGAACGAAAATTAACAGGTAAGAACACATTTTCCTTAATGATGTTAACTTAATTCATTTCCTATACAGTGTAGTACATTTTCATCCTTGTACCTAGCCTTGTAGTGTCAATACCCTGCCTTCCCAAACACAGTAACAAAACAAATTATATTAGCAAATAAAAAAAAAAAGCATTGTCTCCTTTATCATTTTGTATATGTTTTACTGTAATTCACCTAGTATGGCTTGTCTGAATTAGGTAGAATTTAAGAATTGTTAAATGAATACATTAATTTTATTTTGTTCCTGAAGAGATATTTGAAATGTTTGAAAGCCCCCTCCTGTCATCATGATCAGATACATGTTGCCTTGACCCTCATCAGAAATCCATTTATTCCTCCCATATTAAGGATGAACACAGCAGAAACAGCTGCAAAGTGAAGTCAAGGAAAATAAGACAGCCTCCTTAACCTCTTAAAAGCAGTAGCAGTACTGATTCCCCAGCTCGCCTCCCAGGATTTCATTTGTCCGGACATGTTTTGTTGTTAGTTGTGCATCTGTTAGTGGAGAAGACTGTTCTTCTCCCCCTAAGATCGCTGATTGCCCTGTACAGCATCATACTGACTTTTTTCCATAAAAGAAGGCAAGGCTTGAAGTAATGCATGCAAGGAATTGGATGGTTCACTGACTTGAGATAGGGCTACAGAACCGCGGAACTTAAATGCCAGTTCAAAATCCTAACCCATTCGCTGTAGTGTTTACTTATGACTGCATTTTAATGGCCTGTGTAAATTTATTTTGGGGGGGTTTTTTGTGCAAAAGTTCACAATTTCCAGTGCCCAAGTGCTCAATTCAGTTATTAAACTTGTCAATAGAGTGCAAATTTCCCAGTATCATATTTTTGCATAAAACGAGACAAACCTGGTATTTTGCACTGCGGTATTTGCAGACAGGAGCAATGGGACCCTATCCCCGCTGCTCCCATCACTAGCTCTCGGTTTGTCTTTGGAGCAGTGGGTTTGGACTCCTGCAGCTTTAATCAGGAAAGGGTTGGGAAGGGGAAGGAGTCTGCAGTCTCAGTTTAGAAGTTAAGGATTGAATAGGCATGGAAATAGGTGCAGTCCCCTTCCAAAGTTAGATTCAGCCTTGATTGTGGGGGGAAGCTTTCTCGGACACCACCTATGCTGTGCCTGTTTTAGCTTAAATAAAACTGGAGGATTGCAATTATCTTTAAATGTCAATTTGTCGCCTTCCATGAATGCTATCTTTACTTAAGCCAGGAGAAAGCCAGGTGTTGAGAGTTCTGTTTCTTTTGTTTTGGGGGGGGGGGGTTTCGACTGATGTCATCCTGCTGAATGGTGAGCTCTTTACTGTCGGATTGGCTAATGTGTTTGAGGTTTGCTATTTGTTTCAGGGAGCTTCTTCAGGGATTCTGAAGATGATGACAAACCAAGGAAAGGGAGAAGACTTTCGCTTCGAAAACGCGTCAGGAGCTCAGATGATGAATTCTCAGAAGAGGAAGAGCGACCTGTCCGAAAGCGACTGAATCGAATTGAGACAGATGAGGAGGAGGAGGAGGAGGAGGAAAAGGTGAAAGGTAAAGAAGAATACCCAGAAAATCCTGCTTCTGTAGATAAGCCCTCTGCTCCGCTTAATCAGCTCGAAAGCACCAAGAAGGCCTGCTACCCAATGGAGAGCGACGATGAGGATGACTTTGATCGTGTGGGGAAAGTAGAAAGCCCTTTGGACTACAGCTTGGTGGACTTACCTTCCACCAATGGACAGAGCCCTGGAAAAACTCTTGAGACCTTGATTGGCAAAACAAACGAGAAGACTCAAGCCCCTAAGGACAGCACAGTCAACACTAGCCTGGCACCCAATGGGACAGGTAGTGGTCAGGAGGCCATAGGGCCAGAGGAAGACGAGGATGAACTTTTAAGAGTAACTGACCTTGTGGATTATGTCTGTAACAGTGAACAGTTATAAGACTTCCCTCCTTTTTGTGCTAATTTATTCCATAGTAGCTCTCATACCAGCGGGCCAGTTATTACAAGCTGTTTTATTCCTGGAAATCTCTCCACTACGTTATCACTTCTTTTTTGGTTGTGTTTTTTTTTTTTTTTTAACGAGGCGAATCTTTCACCACTCCTGCAGTTTTTTTCTGTGAAGTGACCAGTTCTGAACTTTGAAGATACATAATTGCTGTAAAATTCCCTTTGATGTATTTTTTTTCATCTCTGAAAGTCAACGGTCCGAGGTAATTTCACTCACAAAAACTTTACACCATTAACAAAGCATTTGTAGAGTTCCGACTTTACATTTACTGGACTTAGAAATGTATGAGAATAGCCAAGATAAACATTGCATTCCGAATCCAGCAGGACCCAGAAATTTGACTGTGGAAAGAAAGAACAGGAAAGGGACAGGAAACCCTTGTACTTTTAGCTTTTTCATATGAAGATTATATATTTAAATATTCTTTACTTAGGTTACGATTAACAGGCAGTTACAAATAATAAAAACCCCCATCTACTTTACTGTTGCGTTTTGTGAAATTTAGGTAATCAGCTTTGTGCAAGTGCTTTCTTTAATGCTGGTGATGACCATTTAGGACATAAAAAGGCCATTGAGTAAGACTATCCAAATTGTCTTTCAGTATCCATTGTACTTTTATGGAGATTCGTGAAATATCATTGCATTTGGGCACTGGAAGGCAAAATTGATTGCTAGGTTATACAGATGCAGAGCCTTTTTGCATGCCGCCAGCTCAGATGAATAGGGTTATCAGCATCTGCTGGCCTGTTTGAAGTGACTTGGGAAGTCACAGTTCGAGACGGGTGTGCACATCAAAATAGCCACCATAATTGGCAAACTTTTTAAGGTGTTCCCTAAAGATTGAATTGGCTTGGGAGCTGACCCTCCCCTCCAACATAGGTTTTGAGGGGGGAGCAGCAGGGAGAAACAGAGGACTTTGGCCTCTCGAACTATCAAGCATGTTTTTCACCAGCATTAAATTCTCTAGACTGGGTTTTTGTTTTTGTTTTTTTTAAAGAAAGGTAAAAACAAATCAAAACTTGTACTCTGAAAATTATAATATGCAAACAAGGAAATTATACAAAGCAGTTTTGTATGACTAGTAATCAGGAAGCCCTTGATAATCTAAAACATCTGGCATGAGTGTGATGCCACGCCAAACCTTGCATGGAGAGTACTTTGCCACTGGATAGGGACGTGTACAGACAGCATAACTGTAAAGTAGCCAGCCAGATGTAAACATCTGGAAGAGTATTTTTGAAAGGAATGCATTTGTACATACATACATGCATGCATAAACGCATACCACATGTAAGCATATGATTACAGCTCATTGGGTGACAGTGGGGATTATTTTTTTTTTCTTGTCTTTAACTTTGACTGGTCCATTCGTACCCTTAGTACTTACTTCAAATTGAAGTCAACTGGTGGAGCAGTTCGTCTTTGTTTTGTGGGATTTTTTTTTTGTTTTGATTTTACTCATCTGTCTCGGATGTATTGGCAGGTTTTGAATGTAGAGTAGGCCTCTGGCCATTAAATTTTTCTTCAGAGCGATTTCAGTAGCTGTCAGCCGATCAAGCCGACTTCAAAAAAAGGAACACTTACCCGACCCGGCCATCGCATCTTTTTATGGGAAGGCATGCGAGGATGCACGCTGCAGTCTGTTGAAATTGTTTGTAAAATAAAATATCAAGCATATGATGGACACTAAGCTTTGAATTCATTTAATGCAAAGTTTTGTTTTTATCGTGCTTTTAAAACATGTAAGAAACCAGTGGTAGAATTTACAAATATAGTGCACACAACTAGAAATCCAATTTGTTTTTCCCTTCCCTGCTCTGCTCCCTTAGGTTTTTAAGATCAGCCGGAGCTTACAGCACCATGAGCCTTTACTCTTTCCTGGCCAAGGCTTTCCCCCGTTTCGAACCCTCACCTTCTATTCCTCAGCCATCACAGCGACAATCCTCAGCCAGGGAGCACAGACTGTGGCTCCTCCTGGAACTCTCAACGCACATTTACCACTAGGTGTTGCCATCATGTGAAGTACTGAGACACACTCTCTCTCTCACTCAGGGGCTGTGAATGCTGTCTCTGCAGAATCCCCTGACCCAGCTGGCCCGGGGAGCAAAAGGCTAGTTTGGGAGTCAAACCTGGTTCTCTCGCATGCCATGCACAGTATTGCCATTGGGTCAACCCTCACCCCCCTCCCCAGTTGTATTTGCTTTTACATCTTTAATGATTTAACATCTCATCAGAGGGGAAAAACTCTATGGTGTATATTATATTTGTAGCCAAACGCCTCTGTTTTTTAAAAGATTGTGATAGTACATTGGACCTGTACAGTGTACCTTAATAGTAAATCTAGATTTTAAAAAAAAACCTACTCTTATGCCTTTGATATTTGTGTTTTCTTCACTCCTGTTTACCCAGTTATCATTTTATGTGAATTGTGGTTCCTGTTTTCATGTGCCTGTTGAGGCCCGACTCCTGCCTTTATGCATCTTGAGTTGCTTTCTAAGCTTGGGCATTAGCAGGCTATAAGTCCCTTCCCTTTCAGAATTACAACCAGTAGGGATACTGCATAACCACCTAGGCTGTGGTAAGCAAGCATGAAACTTTTCCTAAAAAAAAGAATTTAATTTCTTAAAAGTTAGCTGGAATACAATCAAATATAGTCTTTTGAAGATGTAATTTCCCATTGGTGGGGAAAAAAAAAGGCTTTACTGACTGCAAGTTGTCTGGGTTGTATCTGGAGCGACTGACTTTTAGAAGGTGTGGGTAGAATTTTAAAGCACTTTTCTTTACTTAGGTGATGGGTAAATATGGGGGAATGTACAGTTTTTACAGGTAAACTCATTGCTTTTGGTTTCCTCTGTGTTGCAACAATTACAATGTGCCGCACCTATAACTTGCTGGCAACACAACAAAACTAATCTAGATGTGATATTTCTAATTTATTACTGTACTGCTGTTTCTTCTGATTAGTGCTGTAAATATATCTGTAAATGCCAGGACTTGCACCTATGGAAGTGGTTAATCTGAGACCCGAGAAGGCTTCCCTGCTACTGTGGAATCTGCACATGAATCTGACTGTCTGTGAATACTTCCTTTAGTTTACAAACAAGCAGTGTAGAAAAAAGAATCCAAACTAAAGTCCTTTTCATAAAGAACTTAGTTTTGTGTACATGAATAATGTTAAAAAAAAAAAATGTTTATAACTTAGAATGAGTTTGATGCTGTGGATATTTACTTCTGCTATAATCTGTCATAGATGCGGAATGGCATTTTGAAGCCAGCCTGGAATTCTAGCTGCCTCTGTTCCTATGCCCATATTTCATGTCCTAAAAAGCACCATTTGTTTCCAGTTAATTATAGCTTGGCATTAGGTGGTACAGGAATGTAATGTATAGATCAGTGGTATGCAGCTCTGGACCTCGACAACCTCAAGCAGGCCTGGTTTTCAAGGTATCCACAAGGAATTTGCATGAGATATATTTGCATATAAGGGAGGAAGTGCATGCAGATATAACTCATGCATATTCATTGTGGATATCCCAAAAAGCAATCTGTTTGTGGCACTCTGAGACTGGAGTTGCCTATATCTGGTATATGCATCTTTTATATTTTCTTTTTGCCTTAATTAGTTATTTATATTCTTGACATAAATATAATATATATAGAGAGATATATTTTAAGAACTCTAATGCAGTTTAGTGTTTGAGGCTACACAAAATACATAAACCGTCGAGATGGAAGCAGAAGGTAAAACAGCCGGTATGTGTCATATATGCAGATGCCCTGCCCCCTGTTATTTAGGGACTAGTGTATGACAGCATTCACAGTAATAAAATTATACACACATGCCTTCAGCAGTTATATGTCTACATATAACTGTCAATTCCTCTCATACCAGAGCACAAATGACATGGGATGACATGAATGGCCGTCATAGAAGGTTACCATGCTGTGCTGACTGACTTGTAGTATTAATACATGTATGTTGTTGTAATGATAAGTCAAACATCTGTAATTGTATATATTTTTATTGTATACTATGCAGATAAAAAGTAACTAATCTCATGAATGTCTTGAGATTGTCTTTTAAAGCCTGATGCTGGACAAGAGTAAACCTCTGCATCAGGGGTTCTGCTCTGCTTCAAGACAGCCATCATTTATGTACTGTAACTCACTTCTACTCGGAGTTCCCAACTGTCTTCTAAAAAAAAAAAACTACAACTATTACAAAATGCTGCAGCTAGACTCTTAACTGGTTCAAGGAAATTCGATCACATATCACATTCACTGATAGCTCTTCATTAGCTACCTGTACAAGCCCCCGCATCAACTACAAATTCCTAACATTAAAACACTCCATCATCCATTCTAACAACTCTGATTTGGTTGATGTAGCGCTGCAATCATACAGGCCACAGAGATCATTAAGATCTCAAAACAAAGGACTACTGGCTGTGCCATCATTACAGAATACGCATCTAACAAAAATAAGAGCCCTTATGTTCTCCATAGCAGGCCCAGAGTATCTAAGACTGACCCCAGAAACAAAGAAATTCAGATGTGACCTAAAAACATGGTTATTTCAAATGCCTATAGCCTAACTTAAAATCCCCTGAACACAGAGCATGCACCGTCAAGGACAATGTCATTAAGAAGCTATCCTCTGATCTAAATACCTTGTCCCAAGTACATGTCAATCTTTAATGTGTATGTTGTTTGACCTCATTAAAATCAATATAATTGTTGATGTATAGTATGTACGTCATGTTGTAAACCGTTGTGATTTTTATTTGGATCAATGGTATATAAAATGGCTAAATAAATAATGAAAAACTGACCTTTAACCTAGCAAGTCAAGCCGCAATAAAGAAGGTGCAGTACAAGCCCCTGATGCAGAAGATCGAAACATGGGCATATTTCAGCTTCTAAAGGGAAGTACTATTTTTCATTCTTAATGAGCATTCTAAATTAGGGACGTGAATCGTTTTTCTAACGAATTGAAATATCGTATGATATTTCTAAATTCGTTAATATATCTGGTAAAAAAAGAAATGATCACTTTCTCCCCCCGAATTTTCGTAAAAATTGTTTTTCTGGTTAGCGCACACTAATAAAAAAACGTTTATTTTTGTTGTTTTTTGTTACTTTTTGCTATTTTTGTTAGTATGCGCTAACATGAGTTAGCGCGCGCTAACCCGAAAAACGATTTTTCACTAAAAAAAAAAAAAAAAAAAAATGGGGATCCACGGGAAAACGAGAGTTTTCCGCGGCCAGGCGATCCCGAAAGTGGGAACAATCGGGCACCCGATTCACATCCCTATTCTAAATGGAAGCCGGAGGGCTTTTTTGCAATTAAACATTTTGAATAAATAACAGCATGGACATTCATGATAAATTATTACCTGGTTTCTTTAAATGGAAGCCTCAAACGAATCCTCAACATGGGTGTTATGAAGCTCCTTATTAATACCTCATGTATGATTTGCTCGTTTGAAGAAATATAAGGTACAATGAAAGATTTTTGTTGGCTTAATTGACCTATAATAATAATAATATACACACATTAGTGCTACGAGTCAGTCAGCATAGTGTGTTAACCTTCTATGATGGCCATTCGTTTCATTTGTGCTCAGATGTGAGAGGAATACTGGCATGGGGGCACGTTCCGACTCATCGGTTCATTTTTGTTATGTATAACTGTGCCACCACACATAGGGACTGATGTAATAAACAGCGCTAAAGCTGCCGTGGGTTTTTGTGCATACTTGCATGGGGTTTTGCATGCGTTTTTCCCACGCTAGCCTCACACGGCTATGTAATAAAGTGTTCAGTGTGGGAAAAACACATGCACAAACCCACTTTAAAACACGCAGCTGGTTTAGCGTGAGTGCAGGCCAATGAGGCAATTAACTATTCGCAGGCTATGCAGGGAGTCACCCATCGGTTAGTGTGGGTGTTTGAACAGGGGTTGTTTAGTGCCTGGGTCAGGGCAGGAGTTGAGTGAAAGCGCGCGTCTGGAGACGGGTTACTCTGGGGTAATCATGTGCTACCTTCACTTTTTCTGGATGTCTGGAACATTTTTGTGGGTCAGCTATAGCAATCCCTGCTGCATTCCAACGCCTGCTGACATCCGCCAGTATAGCTGCCACACGCAGTAGGAGATGGAACATGAAGGGGTTAAGTCATTACTCTTATCCACCTTCAGTCCCACTCCCAGACCACTGACCTCTCCACTGTTTTATAAAAAGGGAAGGCTTTTACTCCGAGAATCACTCATAGGTCACCACATTAATGCATGTTTCAGCGTGGGTTTCTGCACGGTTTATTACACGGAGCAGTGAGCGCGTGTATTTTGCACGGGTTTCACTTTTGCGCTGATTTTCTGCATGCATCTCATTTGCATGCCTGTCCTTTATTACATCCTGCGGAGGCACCTGCTTTTCTTGTGCGTGCGAAAAAAAAAAAAAAATATGCGCTAACAGCTAGCGCTGATTTCACCATACATCAGTCCCAAAGTGCAGTTTAAATATTTCTTTTCTAAACATTGTTTTGGCCAATTCAATATCTAGGTAGGTAATTTAAAATCATTGCTATTTGGAAAAATGATTCCTAGCAAACGTCAGCTGTTTTGAATACGTTGATTGGTTTTAATAGTTATTACCAAAGGAAGCCTTAAGTCCTGACTCTAGAGCAGAAACAGGGAGGCTCAGAAGCTCACTGTGGTGCAGACACGTTGTTGTGGTCAGTTGTAACTTCTTGTAGGAAGCCAAAGGAACTAGACCAGCCAAAGCCTGGGTTTACTAGTCACTTTGTGGTCTTTCAGTTTTTAGCTTTGGTTGAATCGAACAGAGAGGCTTTTCGGCTGATAAAAGGTCTGTGTGTTGCAGTTTGCATTTTTATGTATGCATTTCTACCCTCTCTTTATAACTTTGGAACAGCTCAAACTAGCTGCCCCAGTCTATGTGTGGAGGAAGGCCCTTGGGGAGGCGGGGGGGAGGTGGCAGTGATTTGGAGGGGGTGAGTTGTCCGTTTTCTCATAAGATACGCACGTAGTTTGTATGTGTGTGTCCCTTTATGACTTTGAAACAGATGGAGCTAGTTTTACCAAAAAATGGGTGGAGGTGGGTGGATATGTCCACTTTTCAAAGTTTGTAGTTTGGGAGGCACAGAAGGAGGGCACAATTGGCACTTTCTGAAAAGAACTGCATGGGGAGGTTGAACCGAGGCTATCTAGAATGTCACCCTTTCTACTTGTTTAAAATGGTGAGTTCACCAAGCCCATGTGAAATTACAAACATTGAAAACTGGACATTTTGTCTATCACATCATCATGGAAGAAATGCTTTCCAAGATGGTGTGACTTAATGCGGTACCTACCCTAAGGCAGAACTTTAACGACAACTAGTTTTCTTAAGCATTTCAAATGCCGCAGCCTGCCTAAAAGTTAAAAAAAAAATCCAAAAGGAAAATGGTTTTTATTTTTTGCTCATGCAATTGATTTCTCCAAGATGGATGCTCAGTGAACATGAAAAGCACTGCAGTGAAACTTTTTGTTAGTTGCTGTGGCCAGTAGTGTTCTCTCATTCCTTAACTGTATAGCTAGGAAGGGTTAGTGGTAAGGTATACCTAGTTCCAAATTGCACTCATAAAGATAGACATACGACTAGCTTGTGCTCTTAACTCCCTTCAACGTCTTGTTACATGTACCAGTTCTTCAGCCATTTCATTTTTATGTAATGTATTATGACCTCCTTTTCTACTGTTACTTGGCCAGTAACATGCTCTCCTTCACACCTTGATGGCAGACCATTCCCCTGATTACATTGGTTTGATTCGTTCAATGCATGTCCAAAACTTACAATGCTTTTTGGCTATTTGTTGTTTTTCAGCTGTGAATGTTTAGAAACTTGCGGGCTTGGCTTTGAGAGTGGGGCTCATAAACTTGAGAATTACACATGAAAAAGGACAAGGACACACCACACACAAAAAAAAACTTTGAAAATTAGTGCTCATTCCAAAAAAACAAACAAACCCCACCTTTGGAAATCTTAGGTAACTGGAATTTATGCATGGGAGTTAGAAATAAATAAAAGTTTCCATCAGATGAGCTCCTGCTAAGTGATCATGAGCATATATTTGAAGATACATGACTTTGTTCAGAAATATGAGAATGATGTGATGTTACAATAATGACATACCAGCCTGGAGAGAATTGTTAGTGCATCACCCTATCTCCAGGGTTATTACACTTTAACTTTATATCCCAAATTTCTTGTCGCTATAGCACAGTTTACTGATTATGTTAATACTCTTTGGTCTTGAATCAGACTAAGGATTTTGCAACTTTTTCAATACAGTGTACATTGTCGCATTTTCAGTGCGTAAACTTGGTTTTCTTTTAGAACTGCCTAAATAGATAATGCATTAAAGATTGCAAAATAAAAGATTCTACTTTTGAGGCTGCTATTCTAGCACCATGGATCCTGGCCTGACCAACCAGTCATAATGCAGTATATTCGAAGCTTATGTAAAAAGGCTTCCAAAGGTGATCTGGAAATCTATAGACCGGTGAGCCTGACTTCAGTGCCAGGAAAAATCATGGAAACTATTATAGAGAATAAAATCACGTAACATATAGATAGACACGATTTACACAAGGGAAGTCTGGCCTCACAAATCTGCTACATTTAATTGAAAGAGTGAATAAACATGTGGATAAAGGTGAACCGGTAGATGTAGTATACTTGGACTTTCAGAAGGCGTTTGACAAAGTCCCTCATGAGAGGCTTCTAAGAAAATTAAAAAGTCATGGGACAGGAGGTGATGTCCTTTTGTGGATTGCAAACTGATTTAAAGACAGGAAACAGTGAGCAGAATTAAATGGTCTGTTTTCTCAGTGGAAAAGGGTAAACAGTGGAGTGCCTCCGGGATCTGTACTTGGACCGGTGCTTTTTAATATATTTATAAATGATCTGGAAAGGGGTACGACGAGTGAAGTGATCAAAGTTGCAGATGGCACAAAATTATTCAGAGTAGTTAAGTCACAAGCAGATTGTGATAAATTGCAGGAGGACCTTGTAAGACTGGAAGATTGGGTGTTCATATAGCAGATGAAATATAATGTGGACAAGTGCACGGTGAATCATATAGGGAAAAATATCCCATGCTATAATTACACAATGTTGGGTTCCATATTAGGAGCTACCACCCAGGAAGAAGCTCTAGGCATCATAGTGGATAATACTTTAAAATCGTCAGCTCAGTGTGCTGTGGCGATCAAAAAAGCAAACAAAATGTTAGGAAATAGGAAATAAAACAGAGGATGTCAAAATGCCACTTTATCGCTCCATGGTGGGGGACCATACCTTGAATACTGTGTACAATTCTGGTCACCACATCTCAAAAAACATATAGTTGCACTGGAGAAAGTACAGAGAAGAGTTATCAAAATGATAAAGGGTTTGGAACGGCTCCCCTATGAGGAAAGGCTAAAGAGGTTATGGCTTTTCAGCTTGGAGAAGAGATGGCTAAGGGGGGGTATATGATAGAGGTTTACAAAATCATGAAAGGAGTTGAACGGGTAAATGTGAAATGGTTATTTACTCTTTCGGATAATACAAGGACTAGGGGGCACTCCATGATGTTAGCAAGTAGCACATTTAAAATGAATCAGAGAAAAAAATATTTTTCGCTCAGCACACAATTAAGCTCTGGAATACATTACGAGAGGATGTGGTTAAGGCAGTTAATGTAGCTGTGTTTAAAAAAAGGTTTGGCTAAGTTCCTGGAGGAGAAGTCCATAAACTGCATTAATCAATAGGGAATAGGCACTGCTTGTTGCTGGCATTAGTAGCACGGGATCTGTTTAATGTGTGGGTACTTTCCAGGTGACTTGGATTGGCTGCTGTTGGAGACAGGATACTAGGCTTGATGGACCCTTGGTCTGACACAGTATGGCATATCTTCTGTTCTTATTTTATAGTCTGTTGAAACATAGCTTTAGAACACTGGACACTAGGAATGTGCATTCGTTTGAAATGAAAATGGGATGAATGAGCCCATTTTGTTTCCTGTCAAACGAAATTAATTTGATTCCCAAAACCCAAAAAATTTAGTTTTGATTTGTTTTCAGCAAATAGTGTGCACAGTTTACCAAAAATGAATCAGAATGAAAAAAAACAAAAAAATGTAAACAAAAAACCCCCCCAAAAGCATAAATGAATATTTTGGCCATGCACATCCCTTCTAGATACCACTGTAGAAACCAGATTGCAGCTGATAAGGGATGGAGGGTGCTGGCAATATCTAGCAAGTCTTGAACTTTCATCCTTTCTAAAACTATTTAGTGTGAACATATCCTGGGACTATATATATATATATATATATATATATATATATACACACACACACACAAGGAATATGCTATCTGGGTAGTGGGAAGACCTTGTTTATGATTCACAACTACTCCCGAAAGGTACATGAGTGATAAATGCATTGTGTTTATTGTTCGCGTAATATACAGAACAAAATACTATATTTTAGGAATCAAGTTTCAGAAAAGTCACAAAATTGAAAAGAATTAGGTGCAGGTGGACACCCATTGTTTGTGTCTTACAAGCTTGCCTATGTTTGTTCAAGTTCTAAGTGTTTCAACATCGTTTGTAAGTTCTGTGTTTGGAGCTGAGCTGAAACAAGCCATTTTTCAAGGAAGACTGCTTCAGTGTGGTTAGAATGGCTTTCCTCAGAGAATGAACATCAGCCTGTAGTACAGATACAGTTAAATCTTACATTGATGTGGCAATAATTACTGGCTTATAACTTAAAACATATTTATATTTAAATTGTACAGCTCGATTAAAATATACAATTGAAGATTCAAAGAGTAGATATTTCCCCAGCTTTATAGATTTGGCCAAGTCTGGATGCCTTTGTTAGAAAATAAATGATGATTGCATTGAGCTGTCTGAATGTTCAGTTTAACCATTTCAGAACCTGCTGCTGCTCAAGATGCAGGTATTTAATAGACTAATATCGGTTTAAGAGAGAACAGGAATTGCTTTACCTGGTGATTACAACATGCCTGCGCCTTGAGCAGCTGAAAAGGATTAGGAGTGTGCAGATAAAGTAGGACTTATTGTGCCTTAGTGCTATTATGGGAAGGATCGTTTTTCTGGATTTTATTTGCTTTTAAGGATTTGTGATGGCATGTCGGTGGTTTAATTTGACCATTACAGTATGGGTGTGACATGATATGATCTAGCAATCTAATTAACTAATCACATTGCAGATTCCATCTGTCGGCATCCAAATTCATGTTGGCGCAGTGGATATCCTTCATTAGAATGTTGTCTTGTGATGTAGGACTTTGTTGTTGGTTGTGTTTTTTTTTTTGTTGTTTGGTTTTTTGCCTGGAAGCTTTTTGTTTTGTTCCTTTTTGGCTTCTAGCTCAATCAAATCCACCCCAACTGGGGTTCTGGTGCCATGAGCCTTCATTTGTACCTACCAGAGGACTTTCCAGTTTTTATTCTCTTCCTGTTGCTCTTCTCCCCTATCTAGGCTAGCCACTGCAGTGACAGTCCTCTGGCTGAGAGGCACCAGTCCTGGCTTACTCCAGAATCTGACTTGTGTGCTCTTGAAGTATTATCCTCTGGCGTTGAATGAGGCTCCCTTCCATAACAGCAGCTGTGAACGCTAACTTCTCAGCATCCCAGGCCCTTGTAGGCATGAAGCATGGATTTCTTGCACTGTTACTGGGTGACTGGGCTAACCTAGTGTGGTAGAATTGCACAGAGTTAACGAGATGTTTACACAGGCATATGTACATCTGTTAAAATATTTTATATGTATATAATCAAAACACTTTTTCTTTTTTTTTTTATTGTAATATTCTTTAGTAAAATCTGTTCATAATGAAAACTGGTTAAAGGCATCCTCTTATCCCTCGTGTCTTAGCTGTAGAGACCCTTCCCTTCTCTCTCCCCCAGTCTATGCATGTTGTATCAAGAAGAACTGACTGCACACATGCACATTTCAAACACTCCCTGGTTTCATGGCCTTGCATTACAGCTTGTGCTTGTGAACACCTTAAGGACCTGATTCTGATCTTTATAGCTAGTGTGTATCTCCAAAAGTAAATACCAAAATAGTTAAACTGCATTATCGCAAATAAACTGTAAAGCCAAAACAAAACAATAATGTGCTTACATTTTTTAAGAAAGTACCAATACATTTATACATGTGTAAATCAATTTTTTTATTGACAAACTTTGAAAACTGGAGAAACCTCAGAAACTCATTAATTATTCTTAACAGACAAGGCACCCAGAGGAAACAAAAAAAAATGTAATAAATCCTGAAAGCAAACCAAAGAACTGAAAATACAACCAGCACCATATACTCGCCTACAAACACTCAAAGCACCAAACTGCAACACATCAAAAAGTATACAAATTCATGTTCAATATCTTCAAAGAAAACCATAGAAACATCCCAAAAATAGCATTGTTGAGCAACAAACCAATTCATGACTGGCAAAAAAAATGAGAAAATAGAAGCTACGTTCTTAACGAATATACTGAAAAGATGTTGGGGTAATTCTACACCGGCTCAAATGCTGCAAATTACACTGCTTATCCATAGCTATCCCCTGTAAAAAGAAAGGGATGATTTACTAGCCGAACAGACTGACAGTTTCAAGATTTCCTGTCCCTAAATCCCTTCTGTGATGTATAACTCAAGGACTCTGTTTTTGCAGCACTTGAATTTTCAGATGGCTGTTGTGTAGTTTTGGTACTCGTTAATGTACAGAACAATGACGCTAACATATTTTCATTTGAATACATACATCAGACAAGTCCAGGTTCTTTTATTATTAATCTTAGATATTTATTGGTTACTAAATAATAAAGGGTAAAAATTATTAATACCACATGTCCCTGCTGCAGTGAACAATGAACACGTTTCATGCTGCTTGATATGGGGAGAAACCAAGATTTCTTGACTCATGGTTTCGTTTTTGAAAGCACACTGTTCTAGCAAGTATTATTTTTGCATGAGTACATAACTGTTCTAAAAGATACAAAAAAAAACCGAGCAAACCCTGCTTGACTGAGAGCTGCTGTTTGCCCATTATTACTGATGGGTGATCCAGCCACCTAGAAACCAACTCATTGAACCGCAAGCTGCTATTGAGTGCTCACCCAAAAAATACGTTCAGAGCAGAGCCCGGCATACCTTTCCTCTAGTGCTTAGAGCCCTGAGTTGGGAGAAGTCCATCTTCCCCTCTGCTGCTCTTCATTTCTTTCCTCTCTACCTGAGTTCACCCCACTATAACGAGTAATAATAGTAACATTTTCTCTCCCCTCTCCCCTTTGCATGCATTCTGGGTATCGGGAGAAGTCCATCAGGCCGTCTACCCCCAGAGGCTGATGTGACTTTCTGAAATAATGAAAAAAGTAAAGTGCACTGTGGTCCCCTTTGAACAAAAGCTGCTATATAAATCTAAATTACTGCTATTATTTTCTCTCAATACAAATGGGAAATCTTTAATAAATAGCTACCAAACACAGATAACAGTACAGTTGTGCGTTGTTTATCATATCACCAATAGTTTGGTTTGTATGAAAGTCGAGGACATTTGGGGGGGATTCCCAGGAACTCTAACTAGGGATGTGGTTTCATTATGTTCAGTATGAAAATGTGACTTCCCAAGGAATAAGCTGACCATTGTGCACTGTGTTTATTTAATACTCACTTTGGTGTTGGATAGTCTTCTGCTTTCTAAGTGTAAACTGTACCACACTACAACATTGTGCCTCTCACTGCCTGTTCTTGGTACAACATAGACTCCTCATATTTATATATTTTTTTTAAACTGGCAAATGTTACAGGTGGTTCCACTGAACAGGTCTCATTTGAGCCTTTAGGAAGAAATCATGGCCTGTGCAGGCTACTTCATTGATTTTTAAGCCCTCCTCCCATGCATGTAAAGTCCTCTTTGTGGCTACATGGGTCTGTTTGCTGTGGGCTTTACTGGTGCCTGGCTCTTCAGAGTTAAATTACCTTCATCAACTTGTATATGAGAAGTGAAATCTTATTAAAACGGCCAAGTACTTGTGAGAGGCCTTAGAACTGCTTCGACGTAACAAGTTTTTCTTACCCCAGTCTAGCCTGTTTTTCAGCGTTTGAAATGAAACCAGCAGTTCCATATGCCCGAGTTTCGGCTCTGCAGACTGCCTTGCTTGCTTGCTTCGTGCAGAAGTAAAATGGTACATTTCCTTAATACTCTTGCCCTTTGCAGAATGACCTGTGTACTGCCTGTACCCTTCCAAACATGGTATTTTATTTCTTTGGGTCAAAGAGCGATGCCCGTGTACAAAAGGGAACTGGAGTTGTTGTTGCTGTGCTATTCTACCCCACCTGCACACGCCAGGAGATCAGTCGCATGTTTGTACCTTTTTTATATATAAGATTGTAGTCAAACGCAAACAGAAATCATGATTTGCCTCAGTGGTCAAAAGGTAAACTGCCGCATAACAGCTAACGTTTCAGAATTAGAGTGCAGAAGTGTTTAAATACTGTATTCCTTGTAAATTAAGTAAAAAAAAAAAAATGTTAAGGCTGGTGCCAATATTTTTGTTAATGAAATGTTTTAATGTTGTCATACTGCCGTCTGGTAAGAATTCTCTTTTGTGTATAGTCTAGGCCGGAAGCCATTTTCTAGCTGTAGGCCTAATTGTGTAACTTGTTTTCTTTCATAATGTTTTTGTTATACCTGCTGTCATTTCTTTCATATGAGTATGACATGTAAATTGTCATAATAAAACAACAACAAACGGCACATGCTGGTGTGAGAAGTGTCCTGCCTCCAGTGTGGTCAGTAAGCCCCTCGTTTGAGTTCTTCCAGTCATTGAAAACTAAATCCCAAATGCAAGATGAAGCCTTTTCGCAAGGGAGACATTTTTTTTTTTTTTTTGTGCTCCCCAGTGGCCTGGATGACAAGTTATGAATTTTGCAATTTTCCATTGCTGACAGATCTAGAAAGGGGGTAAAAAAAAAGGCTCACTGTTATGACAAGTGATGCAAGTTGAAAATCTAATAGTGTTAAACCTAGCAGTTGAATCCTCCTGAAACAGAATAAATTTCTAGATGCACCGTGTATACCTTTCTCTTTCGGGTTGAACAAAGGAATAGATGCCAATAGTCTTGAAAAAAACTTTATTGAAGTGGAGACACAAAGTAGCCCGACTCAGGCCGAGTTTCGCCGTATCAAGACGGCTGCCTCAGGGGCTAGAACATAAATAAAAGTTCATATAAGTACATCTTTATGTAATAATAAATAAAACAATGATTAAAAACAAAGTGTATGTACTGTACATGTATAAAGCATTGGTGACACATAGAATATATTGTAAATTATTAACATCAAATGTAATATAAATTAAATAAACTCACGGTTAGTACAAATATATAGTGAATTTGTAATAAAAGATGGTTTTACCTTGTGTATATTCTCTTCAGTACACAAATAAAACAAATCATATATGAAGGATCATATATACCATTATATGATCAATGAAAGTAATGAATCTGTAAAAATGCAAAAAAAGGGGGGGGGGGATGGCAATATTATATAGGACTTTGTTCAAATATTAAAAATTGATTAATAAACAAATATCATGATGTATATACAGAGGTATATAATATCTTATATGCACCTAAAGTATCAATTGATGACTTATATATCTATTCTTAAAAATCTGTGTAGATTTGTAAAAAAGCTATTCTATTTTATATTTAATAAAAGTCAATTGAATAAGTGAAAAATGTCAAAAGTGAATTATTGAATGAAAAGTGCAATGATTGTCTAAAAAAGATTGTTTGTCTAGAAATGATATATGACTAATGGATTAAGTGTATTGATGTATTAAATAAAGATAATTAGTTAATTAACAAGGTAGTATTATTGAAACCCTCCTGATGATTAAATTCAATACTGATGTGTGTAGTAATGAAGGAAAACCAAGTCAAATCTGTATGTGTATAAAAATGTATATAAGGATCTAAATATGCAAGTATGCAAAACTAAAAGGAAGACTAATGCTCTGTTAAGAATAAAATCAAATGGAAGACTATCTATACTAACAAAAAACTAATTGTTAAATAAATATCTTAAGTAATGACTATATCACTAAAATAGAGCATAAATAATAAATCGTTATTAATGAATTGTACAATGTAAAATAGTTCTAAACGATGAAATTATTTAATACAAAAAAAGGGGAGCATCTGTTGTCGACAAAGCCGAGTGTTAAGAGCACCATTGTGAATTAATTGTATAATGTGATTATCATAAGAACTATCACCAGTGTAGTTCTTATGATAATCACATTATACATTTAATATAATAATAGTAGTTTTTCGAGTTGACACTCCATTTGTATATAGTTTGTTGCAGACGCGGTCCGGACTATCATTATTCGATATACAATTAATTCACAATGGTGCTCTTAACACTCGGCTTTGTCGACAACAGATGCTCCCCTTTTTTTGTATTAAATAATTTCATCGTTTAGAACTATTTTACATTGTACAATTCATTAATAACGATTTATTATTTATGCTCTATTTTAGTGATATAGTCATTACTTAAGATATTTATTTAACAATTAGTTTTTTGTTAGTATAGATAGTCTTCCATTTGATTTTATTCTTAACAGAGCATTAGTCTTCCTTTTAGTTTTGCATACTTGCATATTTAGATCCTTATATACATTTTTATACACATACAGATTTGACTTGGTTTTCCTTCATTACTACACACATCAGTATTGAATTTAATCATCAGGAGGGTTTCAATAATACTACCTTGTTAATTAACTAATTATCTTTATTTAATACATCAATACACTTAATCCATTAGTCATATATCATTTCTAGACAAACAATCTTTTTTAGACAATCATTGCACTTTTCATTCAATAATTCACTTTTGACATTTTTCACTTATTCAATTGACTTTTATTAAATATAAAATAGAATAGCTTTTTTACAAATCTACACAGATTTTTAAGAATAGATATATAAGTCATCAATTGATACTTTAGGTGCATATAAGATATTATATACCTCTGTATATACATCATGATATTTGTTTATTAATCAATTTTTAATATTTGAACAAAGTCCTATATAATATTGCCATCCCCCCCCCCCCTTTTTTTGCATTTTTACAGATTCATTACTTTCATTGATCATATAATGGTATATATGATCCTTCATATATGATTTGTTTTATTTGTGTACTGAAGAGAATATACACAAGGTAAAACCATCTTTTATTACAAATTCACTATATATTTGTACTAACCGTGAGTTTATTTAATTTATATTACATTTGATGTTAATAATTTACAATATATTCTATGTGTCACCAATGCTTTATACATGTACAGTACATACACTTTGTTTTTAATCATTGTTTTATTTATTATTACATAAAGATGTACTTATATGAACTTTTATTTATGTTCTAGCCCCTGAGGCAGCCGTCTTGATACGGCGAAACTCGGCCTGAGTCGGGCTACTTTGTGTCTCCACTTCAATAAAGTTTTTTTCAAGACTATTGGCATCTATTCCTTTGTTCAACCTGACGGCTTTCATAGATCGCCTTCCTTCGTGTTTTTTTGGTACCTTTCTCTTTCGCCTGAACCTCAAAAAGCATCCTGGATAACTGAGCACATGAAGTTTGCCATTTTGCTTCTCAATATGCTGGGGAGAGGAGCTTCCAGAAGATCCCCCTCATGTAAACAGTTTTGTATCATCAATGTGGGTCTCCACTGAATGAAAGCCCATGAGGGCCCCTTGCTGAGTCATAAACAGCACTCACCTGCTTGCAACTAACTTCTCTTGAAGCTGCAAGTGCCCAGCGATTTGAGCTTGCTCCGTTTTTACACAGAACTAATAATGTTGCAGCAATCTCTTCGAGCAGATGCTTGTCTGCATCTCGATAGCACAAGAATTGTGCTGGTAACTTCTATGAGAAGGGGCCCTTTGCCGTGTAATTAATGGAGCAGAATTCCATCGCACGAGCTTGTGTGGCTTACCTGCAGTACTGCTTCATGCCAGGCTGGCAGAAGAGGCAGAAGCACCAGTGATGGGAAGGAAAAAAGGTAATGGACAACTTTGGCAACAAGGAGATTTTGTGTGCGGTGCGTGCTCAGTGAAATATTTGGCTCAAGAGAGGATTTTCCCCCAAAATGTCCATTCCCAGTCTATCCAGGCTTGTGAGTGCATATGTAAGGGCACCATCAAGTTATGAGATTATTCTTTCATTTTACGGATTCTCATCTCATGACTCGGCAGCGGTTTCTTGTGCCAGCAGTTGTGTTCTGGCACTCACGGCTGTGCAGCTTTACATTCTCATGGGTTGCCCTGCGACACAGCAAAGGCCATTGCCCTAAATCGTTTTCTTCTAAAGTACAAGTTATGAATATCATTCACTCTGTCCACCTACAAATCCTAGTGCCTGAACTATTTGTGCCCTTTCGGAATAATCGATTGGCCTCAAATCTGAAAGGCCACGAAATATCCCAATGTGACCAAGAGGTGTTGAATTTTTATGGATTAGATTCTCAGAATTAACATAGCTTACAACTTTTTGTGTAGACAGAAGGAGAGTCTGCTTGAGAAAAAAAAGAAAATTGATAAAAAGAATGAACAAACTAGCTGTATGCATGATACTTTGATTATGGTAATAAATGTTGAAAGATGCAAACTTGTGGGATTACAGAGAGCCTGCCTGAGAGGGCTCTTCATGAAAGCTTGCCTTTTTAAACAGCTCTTAGCTTCATCAAGGTATCCTTTTCCGATGAACGATTTGGTTTCCTTTTTCGCTGAAAAAAAAAATATCTGTGCGTCTTGAGCTGGCCTTTCTCCTTTTCTGGTACTTGGGCTACTAGTACTTGACATTTCTATAGCACTACATGACATTCGCAGTGATGTACAAACCTACAGGAAGACAGTCCCTGCAAAATAGTGCTCTGGAGCACTGCTTGCATGGGATTTAGGAGTAGAGCTTTAGCAGCACCGGCAGGGGCCATACAAATAGCAGTTGGAGCCTTCATCAGGCTTGCTTTCAATAAGAAAAAAAATCACAACATAAACCTTCAAACCTGGGCCCCTAAATGAAATGTCTGGAAGCCTTTGTTTCTACTGAACTCAGGATGGAATGTAACCCTATAGCAATACCAAATCCACTGCTAAGTGACCATTCTTTCATTAAACGTTTTGCACCAGATGATTCCTGAGCAGTATTGCGATTCTTAAAAGGAACTATCCCTCCTCCCGGCCTTCATCGCCTCCTCTTCTAGGGGCTGATGCAATATAGTGCACTCAGCCGGGCGCACTGTATAACCCGCAGTTGGACGCGGGTTGTATAGGGGATTAGCGCCTTCACAACGTGCGTCCAACGCGGAGTGAAACTAATTGCACTCATCACATAACAAATGCATGTGAATGAGGCTTATTAGCGATTCACTCCGCATGCAAAAAAAAAAAAAAGAACGTGCATCTAAGAAAAAAAAAAAAGGCTATGCTGTTGAGCCGTGAGACACTGCAAGATCGGGAGGGGGGAGCGGCCAGAACATACTGGCAATCGGGCCGATTCAGTAAAGTCCGCGGGAGAGTGGACGAACAGGCCACTCGCCTGGGCGCGCGATTCTGTATTTAAATTAGGTGGTGCGGTAGAAACGGGCAAAAGGAGGCGCTAGGGACACTAGCGCGTCCCTAGCGCCTCCTTTTGACCCGGAGCGGCGGCTGTCAGCGAGTTTGACAGGCGACGCTCAATTTTGCCGGCATCGGTTCTCAAGCCCGCTGACAGCCACGGGCTCGGAAACCAGACGCCGGCAAAATTGAGCGTCCGGTTTTCAGCCCAACAGCCGCCGGCCCATTTTAAATTTTTTTTCTCTTTTTTTTTTTTTTTTACTTTTTTTACCCTTTGGGACCTCCGACTTAATATCACCATGATATTAAGTCAGAGGGTGCACAGAAAAGCAGTTTTTACTGCTTTTCTGTGCACTTTCCCGGTGCCAGCAGAAACTAGCGCCTACGTTTGGGTAGGCGCTAATTTCTGAAAGTAAAATGTGCGGCTTGGCTGCACATTTTACTTTCTGTATCGCGCGGGCATACCTTATAGCGCCCTCAACATGCATTTGCATGTTGAGGGCGCTATTAGGTGCCACGGGTTGGACGCGCATTTTCTGCCCCTTACTTACTTACTTAGGATGCCCGTCGGAGCGCACTGTACTGTATCAGCCTGATTGTAAGCATGCCACGGCTTAGTTATGTGCGTCGTTTGGTGAGCCAGGGAGAGGAGCTGCTTCTGTGTGGTGGGTCCAGGTGGGAGATGAGGTGGGGGGGAACTGCTTACTCTGCAGAAGAACTGGACATGGGAACAGCCACGGCAGTGCTCCACAATCCAGGGAGAGCTGCCACCCTCGGGCCTCAGCCCAGGAGGCGCTCTGCTGCTACCAGGTCCTTACCCAGGGAGAGAGATCACAGCTGTTGCCCACTGGAGGAAAAAGAAGTGGTGCGGTTGGAGAGGAGAGTGGGCAAAGAGGCCAGAAGGAATGAGGAAGGTGGAGGGGAGAGAATGAAGGCAAAAAGTGTTAAAAAAAAAAAAAAAAAAAAAAAGCAAATCAAAACAGGAAAAAATAGATGTGTACAACACTAAGAAAAAATTTAAAAAATAGGAAAAATTAATGAGAAAAAGTAAAAACAAAAAGTTGGGCACAGAGGGATGGAGTTTTCTTAGTTCCTGAAAAATCTTGGCTGGCATCTAAGTCTTTTGAAAAATGTTCTAGCCCTTACTAGTGTGGTGTGGAGTGAGTGGCTCTTGTGTGTTATGTGGACTATCTGTCAAGCAGGCCGATACAGTAAGGAGCGGTAGGAAGAGGTGCATTACGGCCGGGCGCACCTGCGTTTGCCGCACGCACAGTTCGGATCACCTACCCCTCGATACTGTATTGAAACAGCATGCAAATGCAAGCCGCGTCCGTGAAGCGTTAGGCCCGCGCAATCCATTTTACTGTATAGAGCGCTATACAGTATCCTGGGTGCGCTGGTACCTGTCATTTCAAATGACGTTTGAAATGACAGGTACCAGGGGCGATTGCGAGTCCTCTCTCCCCCCCCTCCCGAAGCAAGGCAGGGCGAAAATTAAAACAAAAGTGAATAAAGTGAATAAAATGTAATAAAAGTAAACTTACTGCATGCGAATTTTCTTTGAACAGTCCTCTCTCTCTCTCTCTTCCTTCCGAGGCGCGCACCGCGGCTCCCCTGCCTCCCGGGGGGAGCCGGAGCGAAAGCGGCTTCCAGCAGCCCCCGCCGGCGAAGGTGAATGAATGCGCGCCTGTGCGTGCAATTTGGTCGCTCAAGGCGTGACGTCACGACGTTTAGCATCACGGCGGGTGATGGCGTTCGCTAATGCACTGCCTTGAGCGCCGAAATTGCATTCATTCACCTTCGCCGGCGGGGGCTGCTGAAAGCCGCTTTGGCTCCCCTGCCCCCGCCGGCGAAGGTGAATGAATGCACGCCTGTGTGTGCAATTTGGGCGCTCAAGGCAGTGCATTAGCGAACGCCGACGTCACACGCCATGACGTCAAACGTCGTGACGTCACGCCTTGAGTGCCCAAATTGCACGCACAGGTGTACGCAGGCGTGCATTCATTCACCGCTGGCGGGGGTTGCTGGAAGCCGCTTTCGCCGCCGGCTCCCTCCGCCTGGATGAACGCACGCCCGCCGGCGAAGGTGAGTGAATGAATGCACGCCTGTGGCTCCTACCGCGTACGGGCGTGCATTCATTCACTCACCTTCGCCGGCGGGCGTGCGTTCATCCAGGCGTACAGGCGTCCATTCATCCACCTTTGCCGGCGGGGGCTGCTGGATGTCGCTTTCGCCGCCGGCTGCCCCCGGGAGGCAGGGGAGCCGCAGTGCGCGCCTCGGGAGGAGGGGAGAGAGGACTGTTCAAAAGAAAATTCACATGCAGTAAGTTTACTTTTATTACACTTTATTTACTTTTGTTTTAATGACATGTCGAGCCGATTTTCGCCCTGCGCCTTGCTTCGGGAGGGGGGGATTTTGACCGGAGCCTGCCTATTGCTGTCACACCACACTAACGCCAGGGTAAGGGTCCCGGGGGGTGAGGGGGGTCGTTTGCCCATGAAATTTCATCTTTCTGACCTGACGCTCCACACTAACGCAGGGTTAAGGGTAGGCGGTAAGTTAGCAGGTTAAACGCGCTGCAAAACTGCAGGTTAAAAAGGAGATAATCGGGGCGCACGTTACTGTATGGGAGGGAATAGATAATCGAAGCGTTTACATCTCATATACATGCTGCGGGCGGAAAGGGTTACCAGTTGATTTAAAGAAGCGGTAAGGATGAGTTAAAAGGGATAGTGAATCGCGGGTTGGACTTACGCGGCCAAATTGTGAGTTAGAAGCGGGTTAGAAGCAGGGTAACTGTATCGGCCTGTGTGTTTGGTTGTGTTGTGTCTATGCCTCTCTGTCTGTCTGTCTGTCTGTCTGTCTTCTCTCTGGGGGTGGAGTGTCTGTTTTTCTGTCAGGTGTGGTATGGCTTTGTCTGTGTCTGTCTGTATGTTTAGTTTGTCTGTGTGGTGACTGTCTGCGTATCTGGTTCACTTGGTCGGCTGGGTGTGGGGTGTCTGCGAATGAGGTTTCTGTTTGTCTGATGTGTGTGTCCCCTGTCCTAGGGTCTAACATGATCAGTATGCTACTCTGATGCCTAGAAAGGGGAGAGGCGAGAACAGATGGGGGGTTGGGAAGGGTAATTCATTACTTGCATATATTCTGTTGAGTGAGGCATAATCGCTGGATCCAAGGCAAAGGACAATAGCAGCAGGAAGGGAGAAATCGGTTTTACAAATGTTTATCAGCATGAAAATGATCACCTTTTCTTGATATTTCTCCTCCGATGTTGGAGAAGGCGAGTGGGAGAGGACAGAGGGTGGAAAGGAAGCAGGGAAGAAATTCTTATCACTGCACATTCTCTACTTGTGAATGAACGTTTTCAGACGTACGAAAATGACAGCAGATCAGGCCTGCTGAGTCCATCTGGTCTGCCCCGAACGGAGGAAACACCGCAGAGCCTACCCAATCTACAGCTTTACCCACACTTGCCCCTAGTCGAGGATCCTCTGCTCGGACGGTGTTTTCTTTTAGCTGCTGGGTGACTCTGCCATGTATCCACCACCCTTTTTGTGAAATAATATTTCTTTATATATAATGTACCCAAGTCTGACCGCTTTTAACCTCTTGTTCTCCATTTTGACAGGAACAGATTTGCTTCTTGGGTATTATTTTTACCTTTGAGGTATCTGAATGTCCCTATCGCATCTCCCACTGTATATATTTAGGAGGCTGAAGCACTAAAGTGTGCCGAGCTTTACAACGTCCATTTCATGGGTAAAAAAAAAAACCAAAACAGCAACCTGGGCCCCTAAATTGCACTTAAGAGCACAAGTTCCCTTTTTTACATGCGAAGAGGACTTTGTGAAATGTTTTGCCTTCACATGAACTAAACTTGCATCAGTAAGTTTGTGCTTGTGAATTTTTATGCAAAATCAAAGTAAATGAGCTACTACAATGCAAATTCATGCGAAGCAGCTCATTAACTGTTTCTAAAATATGCACAAAAAGGCCTTTGCAGGATGGTTTTCGCTGAAAATAGAACTACAGCATAAGGTGCAGTTGTTTTTTTGGTTGTTTTTTGTTTTTTTTTTTGCAAAGCTGTCTGTAGGAAACTTCTGCATGGAAGTTTTCAACTGGGTTTATTGCCATACGAGTCCGATAGAAAACTTACGTGTGGAAAAAGCACAAGGACTGCGCTAAATTCAGCACACTTTAGTAGTTTGGCCCCATAGAGCTTACGGCATAAGCTCAGCACCAGTTCTTTGAACTGTCTGCTTTTTTTTAAATAATATTTTACAGATACGGCCTCCAGCATTGGACCAGGTTCTCCAGCTGACCTGTACAGAGACCTTATCGCGTCCTGTTTTTTTTCTCCCTAAGCTCTTGCCACTGCCGTTTCAGTGGCTTTTATTACCTTGTGATTATGTGATATGATCCCCTTGGGATCGCTCTCCTGTTGGCTGCATGTCAGTATCTCACTCCCATTGTGTACTGCTCTCTGGGATTTCTACATCCAAATAGTTATTTGTATTAAATCTCACTTGCCAGACTCTTGACCACTTGTCAGTCTTCCTTTATGGAGAAAAGCTTAACAGGCTAGGGATCTTCAAACCGGAGATGAGATAACTGAGAGGGGGGGATATGACAGAAGTTCATAAAAGGGAAACTCCATGAAACTAACTGGTATCAGATTTAAAACAAATTTGAGAGTAATTTTTCAGTTAACACGCAGTTAAGCTGTAGCATTTGTTGTCAAAGGATATTATCAAGGCTGGTAGTATATCTGTTTAAAAGAAGGTTTGAATAAATTGCTGGAGGTTCATTACATAGTAGCATAATAAACGATGGGAGAAAAAGACCAATTGGCCTATACAATCTGCCCAGTTGTAGGGCACTGCACGGATCTACCCCAGCTGCCAGTCGTAGAAGCTTGACCGCTTCCAGGGTGATAGTCCTTATCCAAGGCCGTTGTTTTCTTCCTCGTTGATTCTCTGCTTAATCCAAATCCAGGCCTCCCATGTCATATGTCCAAGTTTTGAAATCTAAATAGCTGCCGGAACTAAAGTGGTTCTTGCTGATACATTCGGCCTCTTGGGTCTGGATTTATCTGACCACCTTCAATCTGTCAAGACCCGCCTTGTTGGTTTCTGGGGAGCTGTAGCCGGCTTGTGCCAATGCAGCTATGACATGGGGTGTAGTATTGTTAGCTTGTGTTGCCTTTATGTGTGCTTTAGTTTGTCCTTATAACCTGTCTCTCTCTACCCTAGAAGGCATATGCATCGGAGGGGGAGGAACGCAGGGACCAGGGTCCCCCCCAAAATATTTCCGGCCAGCTACTCTTACTTCTACACTGAACCCCTCACTCCTCCTCCATTTTGGAGCAGTTTTATAGTGAAGCAGCACAGAGTCCACTTCCCTCCCTCCCCCCCCCCCCCCCCCCCCCCCCCCCCAAACAAAACAAAACCCTGCGGCGGCAGAGTTTTCACGCCCTGACGACAAGAAAACCCCTGGCACCATGGAATGGCGTGCTGGTACTGTTCCAACTCCCCTGCAACAACAGGAAGGTCCTGCATGGCACCAGCAGAAGAGGAGATCCTGCTGGGCCACCAGCACGTCTGCAGCTGGCAGCCAAATAAGAGGGAGAGGTCCAGTGTGTATGAAAGAGAGACTGCCTATGTAGGTAAGAGAGAAATGAGTGCCTGTGTGCAGGGGTGGCTCAAGGCAATCTGCTGCCTGAGGCGAGGGATGAGAGGGCGCGCCCCCTCACACATACTCCTTTACACACTAACGACCTCTCTCACAGACACTGACACACTCTCAGGCTCTAAGACCCTCTCTTTCCACCCCACACAAACTCTTACTTCCCCCGGATTCTCTCATATACGCACACACAAACTCACTGGCTCTCTCACAAACACACATACACTCACCTAGGCAAGCTCCCATTCATCTGCACACTGTTATCCCCCACCCTCCAGGCATGCACACATTCATTCTCTCTCTCACACACACACACACACAGATCCCAGGCAGACACCAATTCATTCTCTCTCACACACACACACACAAACACAAGCAGGCACCCATTCTCACACATTCATTCACCCACCCACCCAAACCCAAGCAGTTACACATACACACCCACACACAGGCTCTCGCCCTTCCACCAACACACACACAAGCAGTCACCCACCCGTGCCCATAGGACCTAGACCTTTTTTTAAGCCACCATATCCTCCTCCTCTCTAGGGTCACCAGTCTCGTGGCAGCAGGAGATGACCCGCAGGAAAAATGTGACTCCTGCCCAGAGCTGCCTCTGAGTGGATCGGGCAGGGGTTTGGTTTATCCTTGCCCGATCCGATGTTTGACTTTGGAGGCAGGGTGAAGCTGCGGTACAGGTGTTTTGGAGGGGCACTTTTTGCCATTCCAAAATTCTGCTGTCGCCCCAAGATCCAGGCTGCGAAAAGGAGTCGGCGAAGGCGTCTGGCCTGCCGCCATAAGGATGACAGCAGAAGCGGCAGGGGTGATGGTGGTCAGCAGCAGTTCTGACCACAGGCCCGGGAGCAACCAAGCCGGCGTCCTGCCAGCAGAAGGTGGGAGGCCACCCACGGGCTTGTCCCACGGCAGCAGCGGCACTCTAGCCGCGAAGGGACAGACCGCATCAGCAGCGGCTCCGATTGCGGGTTGGGGAGCAACCAAGCCAGCACCCCACCAATGGAAGGTGAGAGACTGCTCGCAGGCTTGTCCCATGGCAGCAACGCAACAATGGCCAAGCGGCTGAGAGCAGGGTTGGCCTGCTCACTGTCTCCCATCGACTGCCGGCAGAAGCTTGTCGGCAGAGCTGCGCGTTGATGAGCCTGAAGGCAGGGTGAGGCGGCCGTGGATGGAGAGTTTTGAAGGGCAATTTTTGCCGCCTCAAATTTTTGCCACCTGAAACAGCCGCCTCATCCTGCCTTATTATAAAACCGCCCCGCATGTGTGTGTGTGAGTGTGTGTGAGAGACTGTGGGAAAGAGTGGGAAGGGAGGGGAGATGAGAAATTCTTACTCCCCCACCTCCTCTTCCCTTTCCTTCTCCTTCACTAAGGTCTCCTCTCCTCCCCTTCCTTCTTACTGAGCTAAGTAAGTGGAATGGAAGGGGTTGTGAATGAGGAGAAGGGAGGAATTGAGGGGAAGGGAAGCGGAATGATTGAGAAGGTAAGGAAGAGGTAGGTGAGTGAGTGAAAATGGAAGGGAGGAGGAATGAGATGAGGGAAGGGGGAGAGGGAATCAGGAATGGGTGAGGGGGAAAAGGAAAGAGAGGAGGCATGGGTAAGAGGTAAGGGGGTGAGTGGAGGCAAGAAAAGGGAGGAGTGGGTGAGGAAGGAAAGGGAGGAGGTATGGGTGAGAGAACAGGACAAAAGAGGATGGGAAGGATCAGGAGTAGCATTAACCCATGTAGGCAGAAGAAAGGAGCCAGGGACAGCATCAGCCCACGTCCCAAGAGGAAAGAGGAGTGGTCCTATCTGCTGCATAGGCTGAAGGTGGAGGCTGCTTCAACTTATGCATGCTGGAAGGGGAGAAAAATGTGTGTGTATGAGAGAGTGTGAGCATGTATGTATGAGAGAATGAACTTATGTGTCGGTGTGTGTGTGTATGAGAAAGTGAACGTGTCTGTGTGTGTGTGTATGAGTGTGAGCATGTATGTATGAGAATGAACATATGTGTCTCAGTGTGTGTGTATGAGAGTGTAAGCATGTATGTATGAGAGAATGAACATATGTACCTCTGTGTGTGTATATGAGAAATGAGAGGGCAACATTTGTGCACCCTTCTCTTCCCCCCAGTTAATTCACGACAATCTCACTAAAAATCAAAATTTCCCAGGTCTGGAGAATGGCAAGTTTATTTTATCCTTATTAGTTTTAATTATTGGATGTTATTTGATGTCTGCACTTTTGAACGTTGATTGATTTTGGGGAACTTTTAAAATATCTTTATATGAGTTTAATTATTATTGAAAGTTCTATTTGTCAGCTTTTTATAAATATTCTTTTTCTTAGTCATGATGTTGTCTATGTTCTGGTCTTGTGCTTCCTGCTTACTGAATTTCCTGGCTAACATCTTTACCGTCACCACAACCATGCCATCAGCTTGTTTCAATCTATCAGCCCTGGTCATAACCTCTTGCAATGCTGGCTGTGCACCAATATGCCTGATACTGTGACTGACTTTCCCAACATGTTCACAGCACTCCCCATGAATCTCACCCTGTAGGGTAAATACCAGTGACCCTAAACAGGATGTGCATAATGAACTTTGAGGCCTACTACTGCACACAGACTGACCAAAGTGCAGGCCTAAAGAGCAATGCAAAATGGAGTTTTGCTGCCATGCGATATTTTGACAACGTTATAAGTGACTTTTTCACACAGAGGAGAAAAGATTGTTTGTTTCTTCATATCAGAGAGTTATCAACACCTTTCAAATGAGAGGATGGAACCTTGGACTAGAACTGAGAACATGTCCTTGGTAAAACTGAATAGTTCGTTATCGCTATTTAACTAGACATGCTTAATCCCTGTAACCTCCTCTAAATTCCTCTGCCCCTTTATGTTATCTGTTATCTTGTTTCAATGTAAACTGCCCACCGAGGCGTCAGTTTTATTTCCTTGTAAACCGGTGTGATATGTATATTATACAGGAACATCGGAATATAAAAACTAAAAATAAATAAATAAAACTTTGTATCCAGCTTGAAGACCAGCTATGAAGCGGGAATTGTTTTAATACCTGTTTTGCTGATGGACTTTAATGAGCAGATGAGAATATTCCTATGTGTTGAGACACAGATGACCTAATTCACATCCCATCACTTCTGTGTCTATAGGAGGTGGTAACATCTAATCCGGAGCAGCATTTGACCATTATAGAACTGAATATTCAAGTTAGTCTCTGAGTTATACAAACGTATTTTTGGATGTGTGACAGACAGATGAACTTTAACGTCTGAAAAGACAAGAGCTGAACAGACATTATCCTGGGGACATTATCTGTAAAAGCCTTTGCTAAAGGCTTTTCCTTCACAGATTCCCCAAGCTCTGCCAAGAGATATTTGATAATAGAACTTTAACTGCTGCAGTAAATCTGCAAGCTAAACTGAGTTTCAGGTACTCAGTACAGTCTGCTCTGTAACCGAGAGCCAGCTGTTTGCCAAATATTTCCCCGAAAATGCTTTTGGCCAATTAGTGATTTTTACTCCTTATCTGCCGTCATACCTCATAGATACGTCTGTGAAAGCTTTTGGTTTTAATCTGTCATCCAATAAAGGGATTCCATGGGATTAATCCTGCAGTGTTGAAGCAGCATCCTGTTAAAGAAATTAACCCTGGACTTGCGCAGTATTACAAAGGAGGGTAATAACACTGGCTTAAATTACCTTTATAGTTTGGACTAATTTAGTGGCAATTGTGTAATTCTTAAGTGCAAGTTAAGCTTAAAGATAATGCTTATACATTCTCATTATCTTACATGATGGTGCTTTCACTGCTTTTGGTTTGTAAACTGAAACTGTTACAAACCAAAAGCAAAGAAAAGAAATAATTGTACTGTATTTAATCCTAAATTACTTATGCTGCTAATAAATTTGACTACTTCATAAAAGTATTTGTTTCTGCTCCCTAAAGCTAATGAATTCATATCATAAGGTTATTGGTTAAATCTGATAATCTACTGTAAGGGCTCCCACTCGAGATATTTCTTACAATTGTGCCACAGTGGGAGATCTTTGCAAGCCACCAGCCATCTGTCAAGTGAGAAAACCTGTCCAGAAAGTCCCACTCACTCCTTTTACCTTATCTGATGTCCTTGAACCGGATGAGTAGTGTTTCAAGCTTTGGCCTAACAATTCCACATCCTTCTTTCACTGCTAATACCTCCTATGATTATCTACTGTGCCATAATATTCTATATGCCTATTCAGATGGAAACATCGTGCTCCCTAAGACTTGGGAAAATAATTTTACCTGCCTGAAGTGGTTTACTTAGAGCCCTGTTTTTGGCTCTTATGTCAACTGGTCCTCTCTGACTCCTATCAACATTTACCAAAAGACAATGCAATGAGGCGGTCTCAAGAAGGTTTATCTGTTTTTGCCAAACTCCACTGCTACACCTGAGAATTGTACCCTATTGGCCAGCATTTCATTGCAACCCCTATCCATGTTCTTCAGCCTTTTGACCCATGTGGACGACCCCTATATCAGAATGGACAAGGATACCCGACATAAGAAATAGACTGGGTGAATGTAGTTGACCTGCTATCCTCAAGGTCGTAGGAGTCATATAACTGTTTGGCAATGCCAGGGTTTGTATTTCATCACCGGGAACTGAACTTTTAAGAAAAACTATATTCTACCATGACAATTCGCTTCACATTATGTCATTTGATGCCCTACTTCTCTGTTCATTATCAGCTCACCAGTAATCCCTCCTCCTATCATCAAGACATCCATCCTCATTGCAGACTGAAAAAGTTACCATCATCCCTTGAGATAAAGTGGCTGGGATAAATTTGTTCATCTCCTTTTTCTAAGTTTAGAAGTCACTGAACTTGAGACATTTGTCCTCAACCTGTTCTCCATCATCAAAGACATAGCAAATCAAAGTTTCCTCCCTTTCCAGAGTTGCCCTGAATAATTGGGTGACCTTGGATATGTTGCTGCCAAAGAAGGTGGTATTTGTCAAGTGATTAATACTACCTGTTGCACATTAAAAAATCTGTCCTTACACTGAGAGATTTAGCTAATCAGGCCCATGAACTGAGTGAGTGTAGGTGGTTTACAGATTGATGGGAACTGGGATTTCCTGGGAATTGGGGATTTATTTGGAAGATTGAGAGAGAAAATTGCTTACTTTATATACTTTTGATTGTTGATAGACTAGTTATGATATTATCTGTTTGTTTTCTTGTTCGTGCCTTATGTCTTTCTGCAGGAAGAAAACCTCCTCACTGTCTACTACCATCATGGCAGTTGACACCCTTCCACCACATCCACCAGAACTGCACTTTCCTGAGACAACTTGGCAGTTGAGTTATCACAGAGCTGAATGGATACCTGAACTACATCCGCTGCAGTGGATGCAGGGAGAACTTCCCCAGTAGTTTATTTTAGGATTATGATGACAGATAGCATAAAAAGGAGGAGGAACTGTGGTAAATTTCAGAATTTCCAGCTTGAAATCCTTGGTTAGGTTATGCTAATTGCTGACATAAGAATTGAGCCTGTGCTTTTAGGCCTAGCAAACAGCTAAAGGCAGAAGTAATAAAATTATGTAGCTACAACAAGGTAGAAATTATACATTTATATAATCTCTAGTAGCAAAAGCCTAAATATATATGAAGGTAACTAGTTGTTTACTCCAAAAAGTTAACTGTAATTTCTTAGGAAAAATGTAAGCTTATGCATAGTATTAAGTGTAAGTTCTTGGAATTCAATAAATATTGATAAAATATTGTACATATTCATGTTGAGCAAGATATGTGTGCATGTTCAGATAATAAAATAAGGAAGTAAGCTAATTGCCTTCCCATTCTTTAGTGATACAAATTTTTCTTTAAAGCTTTTAAATTGGTAGAGACAGAAGTATTCAAAGCCAGGCCAAGGGGCCTCCTGGGTACATCCCATTTAAGAGATTTTCCACAGTACCAGCATGGGAGTTTTGGTGTCTCCATGGTTGTGGTTTGGATCTCAGCATAGTTCTCCCACCCTGTTTGTTTGTTGGTTATACTAGAGTGTTTTGTCACCAGAAAAAAAATGTGAAATAGATAAACACGAGTTTCTCCTCCCACCCTCTTCTTGTATGGTTCTTCATTTTGTTGTACCACTTTACAATCCCAACCTAGTTCTCCTACCCTCTTTGTTTGTTGGTTATACTATGGTGTTTTGTCCCCAGAAAAAAAATTTGAAAAGAGAAAAAAAATACAAGTTTCTCTACTACCTCATCTCTTTTCTGGTTCTCTACCTTACTGTTTTGTTGTACATCTCTAGGATCCCAGCCTAATTTTCCCACCCTTCTTCTTTCTTGGTTATACTAGGATGTGTTGTCCCCCAAATCCCTCAGTCAAAAAGAAGAAATGCAAGTACAAGAGAAAATGTGCACAGGAGAGACATTTTACATGTTCTGAATGTGGAAAAGTTTTCAGTAAGATGAGAGAACTAATGCAACACCAGAAAATCAACAAAGGAAAGACCTTGTTCAGCTACAGTATATAGGAAAAGTTTTTTTTAATAAAGCAAATCTCACAAATTACCAGGAAAGTCACACTTGTTATTTTGCCTATAAAAATTACACCTTATGAACTCCAGAAGGAGGCTCTTTTTGTCACAATGTAATACTAAGAAGGGCATTAGTAGTAAATCTGATAGACAGATCATTCTCAACATATCCTGGCTTACAAATAAGGTTAGCGTGGTAGACCGAGAGTAGCTGAGGCAGACAGAGAGGTATATAGATGAGACCTTCAGGGACATAGTAGTCAAGTCCCAACTCCAGTCTGGCAGTCCTGGTGCTGTCTTGCAGGAAGAAGGTCTCATGATCGGACAGCATCAATCTGGTGCAACAGGAAATGATCCTGTAGCAAGGACCTGCTCTCCAGGAGGTGCATTGTCCTCTTGCACTGAGGATGTGTCTCCCAGGGCTATTGCCCACAAGGGAAGGGTTAGATTGGCCATCATAGTTGGTGATTTGATTATTAGGAATGTAGACAGCTGGGTGGCTGGTGGGCTTGAGGATCACCTGGTAACATGCCTACCTGGTGCGAAGGTGGTGGACCTCATGCGTCACTTAGATAGGATTTTAGACAGTGCTGGGGAGGAGCTGGCTGTTGTGGTACATGTGGGCGACAATGACATAGGAAAATGGGGGAGGGAGGTTCTGGAAACCAAATTTAGGCTCTTAGGTAGAAAGTTTAAATCTAGAACCCCTAGGGTGACATCCTCTGAAATGCTCCCTGTTCTAAGCGTAGGTCCCCAGAGGCAGGCAGAGCTCCGGAGTCTCAATGCGTGGATGAGACAATGGTGCAAGAAAGAGGGATTCAGTTTTGTAAGGCACTGGGGAACGTTTAGGGGAAGGGGGAGTCTTTTCCGAAGGGATGGACTACACCTTAACCAGGGTGGAACCAGGCTGCTGGCACTAACCTTTAAAAAGGAGATAGAGCAGCTTTTAAATGAAATCAAAGGAGAAAGCCAACAGTCACTCAGCAGCAAATGGTTCAAAGGGAGGTATCTTCGAAGGTTATTAATGAAGCATTAGAGTTAGGGCATCCCAACATAGAGATTCCAATAATAAGAAAAGTAGTCCAAGTGCCTATAATTAAAAACTCACCTGAGCTAAAAGATTATAAATAAAAAACACACTTTGAAATGTTTGTATGCTAATACCAGAAGTCTATGAAGAAAGATGGGAGAATTAGAGTGTATAGTAGTGAATGATGACATAGACTTAACTGGCATCTCAGAGACAATGTGGAAAAAGAATAACCAATGGGACAGTGCTATACTAGGGTACAAATTATATTGCAATGACGGAGAGGAGCATCTTGGTGACACTTTATGTCCAGGATGGCATAAAGTCCAACAGGATAAAGATCCTGCATGAGACTAAATGCACAACCGAATCTTTATGGGCCTGATTTTAAAAAGCATTTACTCGAGTAAAAACCAGGTTTACTGGAGTAAATTCACTTTACTTGAGTAAGTGGGTTTTTGAAAATTGCTACAATATATGCCATTGACTTGTCTATAGGATTTACTCACATAAGTGCACTTTACTTGAGTAAATGGCTTTTGAAAATTGCTACAATAGTAGCTACATTTACGCATGTAACTCCTTTTGAAAATTACCCCCTATGGGTAGAAATCCATTGTGTGATGGGGAAGAGTATAATGAAAGTATTATACTACCGTCCACCTGGCCAAGATGGTGAGAAGGACAGTGAAATGCTAAGAGAAATTAGGGAAGCTAACCAAATTGGTAGTGCAATAATAATGGGAGATTTCGATTACTTCAATATTGACTGGGTAAATGAAACATCAAAACATGCTAGAGAGATAAAGTTCCTGAATTGAATAAATGACAGTTTTATGGAGCAATTGGTTCAGGAACTGATGAGAGAGGGAGCAATTTTAGATCTAGTTCTCAGTGAAGTGCAAGATTTGGTGAGAGAGGTAATGGTGGTGGGGCTGCTTGACAATAGTGATCATAATATGATCAAATTTGAACTAATGACTGGAAGGGGGGCAGTAAGTAAATCCATGGCTCTACCAATAAACTTTCAAAAGGGAAACTGTTATAAAGAATAAAATCACAAAACATTTAGATAGACATGGTTTAATGGGACACAGCCATCATGGATTAACCCAAGGTTACGTCTTGCCTCACAAATCTCCTACATTTTTTGAAGGGGTGAATAAACATGTGGACAAAGATGAACCGGTAGATGTGATATATATGGATTTTCAGAAGGTGTTTCACAAAGTCCCTCATGAGAGGCTTCTAAGAAAACTAAAATATCATGGGATGGGAGGCGATGTCCTTTTGTTGATTGCAAGTTGGTTAAAAGACAGGAAACAGAGAGTAGGATTAGATGGTCATTTTTCATAGTGGAAAAAGGTATACAGTGGAGTGCCTCAGGGATCTGTACTTGGATCAGTGCTTTTTATAAATAATCTGGAAAGGGGTACAATGAGTAAACTGATCACATTTGTGGATGACACAAAATTATGCAGAGTAGTTAAATCTCAAGCGGATTGTGATAAATTGCAGGAGGACCTTGTGAGACTGGAAGATTGGGCTTCAAAATGGCATATGAAATTTAACGTGGACAAGTGCAAAGTGATGCACATCGGGAAAAATAACACTTGCTGTAGGTACACAATGTTAGCTTCTATCTTAGGAGTTACTACCTAGGAAAGAGATCTAGGCATCATAGTGGATAATACATTGAAATCGTCGGCTCAGTGTGCTGTGGCAATCAAAAAAGCAAACAGAACGTTAGGAATTATTAAGAAGGAAATGGCAAATAAAATGATGGAAGTCATAAAGCCTCTGTATCGCTCCATGGTGAGACTGCACCTTGAATACTGTGTGCAGTTCTGGTCACCGCATCTAAAAAAAGATACATTTGCACTGGAGAAAGTGCAGAGAAGGGCGACCAAAATGATAAGTGGCATGGAACGTGTTATGCCTGTTGGTCGCAGACGGCTGTGACTGCATGTACTTACTTCCTGTACTGCTCTTCTGCCCTCTCCGGGGCTACTCGTGGCTCAGGCCAGCTTTCACTGCCGCACTCCCTGGGACTCCTCATAGCAGCCTGGACGCTGCCGCCATCTTCCTCGACTTTGGGTCTTCCTAGGCGCGTGTGCGTGCACCACTGGGCCCTCCTTTAAAGCCTCCTCGGTGGGAACCTCGGGGGCATCTCCAGTTGATGACATCATCAGACCGGTGTATTTAAACTCCACCTTCGCCCTCAGCTAGCCGACTTGGCAACAAGTTCCGTTCGTCTTCGACTACTGCCTACATGTTCCTGAGACTACGCTTCGAGCCTTGGACTTGGACCCTGTCTGGTACCCGCTCCTCGGGGGCCAGTGCACGCAATGGGGACTTGCTCTCCTTGCCTACCCCATTCCTCAGGCTGGCTCTGCGTCTCCTGGGTTCTAACCTGCAAGGCCTCCCGTTTCTCGGGGCTACCTCTGGGACACCTCAGCTACAGTGGGACTTCCTCTCAACATGGGTCCTCTCAACATAAGTCCCATAGGACCCATGTTGAGAAGCAGTTAAACACCCGGACTTAGGATCCATTTTCAGAATTTATCAAACATACTCAGATCTATGTGAAGAAATGTATGATCTGGATCCATTTTTTAGTATTGGGAATTTGTAATTCAATTTTGGAAATAAATGATTTGTCAATTATTGTATTTTATGTACATTGTTAATTCAAGTGCAATTTGTTTTAAAAACAAATAAGGGCATGATGGTTGTATGTGTGTGTTAGTTTAGTTTTTAGAGTGTCTATATAGGTAAGTGTGTTATCTTGCTCAATAAACGTTATACACCTTGTGAATGTGTCATCTCTCTGTTGTTGTGTGATATTTCTACAAGCAAATAAGGGAGTATTTATAATTGTGACCCTCTGTGTTAATTTACCGTGTTGGTTAATCAACAGAAAGACAGACATCTCCCATGCTACTCTGTCTTGTTGATATACTACTCATGTTATATCTTGGGGTTCTTTCTACCAAACACCAAACTCTACACCCTGGGATGTTTTTGCCACTGTGGGGGGGCTGCTTTACACCTCTCATTGGTGCCTTGGTGTGCTGATGTCATGCTTTTCCTTTTTATCAGTGCCTTAGGAATTTTTCTGCTCCTTTTCAGCTTCGTTGCATCTTCATGGTGCCCTAGGATGTTGATACCACTCTTGGTGTCACTTTGCTTCGCATGCTGCCTTTGAAATTTCATGCCACTGTTGTTGGTGTCCCCTTTTGAAGCCTTGGGGTGTTCCTTCCCCCTCTTTGCCACTTTTTGTGCTCCTCTGATGATGCCTTGAAGAACTCCTGCCACTGCTGGTAGTCCTTTGCACCTTTACAGGTATTCATGCCACCTTTGGTACCACACTGACATAGTCTTGATGTGTTATCATGCCTTCATCCTTTTGATGATGTCTACCCACCAGTTTTATGAGAATTGATGAGAAAACCCCAAATTTAGAGCCCTGAATAGGCTACAGTGCCTCCCCCCATAGACTTTAATGGTAAACAAATAAACACAAATTTTTTCTTGTTTTAAACTAATGAACCAAAGGTGCCCTAGGAAACAAATGAACCAAAACAAAATGTTTTCCTCTGCACGCTCTTGGGGTAGATTTTCAAAAGGTATGCGTGCGCGCGCTACCCGGCAGGCACACATGGATGCATGATTTCATAACATGCGTGCGCTGGCACTCGCATGTTATACAATTTCGGGTCGGCACACGCAAGGGGGGTAGACTATTGCAATTATGTGCGTGGATGCATCGGGGCCTTCCCCAGTTCCCTCCCAGTCTGCTCCAATTAAAGAGCGGACTGGGAGGGAACTTCCCAACCCCCTAGCCTAACCTCCTTTCCCTTCCCCCTATCCTGCCCTCCCCCTATCCTAAATACCCCCAAATTTATCTTACCTTTTGCTCCTGCTGGCACCCTATCCCCCGGCCCAATGGCAAATGGCCTCTGTGCCGGGCGCCTCTAGCCCCACCCTGCCCCTAGACCACCCCTTTGGCTAGCCCTGGACTTAAATGCGTCCTGGGGGTCTACGCGCGTGGCTGGGCCCTTTGAAAATTGGCCCAGCACGCGTAAGACCCGGCCATGCACGTAAACCTCGGGTTTTTACGTGCGTACGTTTTTAAAATCCGGCCCTTAGTGAGCAGTGGTTGTTTTCAATACTGCAACATCTCAACCCTGTCCCTCCCACTATCAAAGAACATAACATCAGGCAAGGACCATGGCACCCATCCAGTCCACCCTACCTCATTCCCAGAGGAACACCACAGACCCACAACCAATCCCCAGCCTCCTCTTCACCTCTTTGGCACTAGGGATCTTCTCTGTTGATCCCATACTTTCTTGAATTCTGTTACCATTTTTGTCTCTGTACTGGAAGTTCATTCGCCACTCTTCTGTGAAGAAATATTTTCTGATATTGCTCCTGTGTCTACCCACATGGCGCATCAGACTGTGACCTCTTGTTCCAGCACACTAGAATGGAGCGGATGCTGCCTGGATTTTATTTTTTTAGTCTTTAATTTGGTTTAATGAGGAATGGCTAATTATGTGCAACTGGAGGACGCATTGCACTTCACGGAAATAGCCTATGAGGTGCGGAAGTTAGGAAGTTAGCCTAACCACTGCCATTTTTTTTATTCTGAGCATTATTTTTGCTATATTTATAGCATTTTGATGAAGCTAGCTGAAAGTTAATATCATTGTTGTGTGGGATTTATCCTTATTTTATTTAACTTATGAATGTCCTTGTAGCCTGGCATTAATAAAATATATTTAATTAAAAATTGTCATTAAATGCTCTTAATATAATGTTTATTTATAAGGAAAATATAAAAATACAGGTTTAACCTCTCTGAATCTGTTACCATTGTAACTTACTTTGTTCCAGCCTTTCTCCCACACATCTGTAAAACCCATTTTTTGTGGAATAAAATAACACAGTTGAAAAGTGAGGTTGTGGGACAGTGTTAGGGACCACTAACTCTAAATTATTGAAAATAACGCTGTTTATATATTACCCCTCTCCTTGATAATAATGGAAGGGAAATCCTTGGTTTTATCCACCTTTTCTTATAGTCTATATATCTGGCACTTTGAAGTATTGAAAGGTTACTTAAGGGCCTTATCATAGTGACCCAGGCCCTTGTGCTCTTTACGTTAATGTCTTAATGCCTCTGTATTGCTCCATGGTGAGACTGCACTTTGAGTACTGTGTACAATTCTAGTCAGAGAAGGACGACCAAAATGATAAAGGGGGTGGAATGGCTCCCCTACGAGGAAAGGCTAAAGAGGTTAGGGCTGTTCATCTTGGAGAAGAGACGGCTGAGGGGGGTTATGATAGAGGTCTACAAAATCATGAGAGGTCTAGAATAAATTGATTATTTATTCTTTTGGCTAACAGGACTAGGGGACACTGCTGAAAGAGAGAATAGTCAACTATCTACAGTCTGGAGAATTGATGGACCAGAGGCAGCATGGATTCACCAGGGGAAGATCCTGTCAGACAAATTTGATTGACTTTTTTGACTGGGTAACCAAGGAATTGGATCAAGGAAGAGCACTAGATGTCATCTACTTGGATTTCAGCAAAGCTTTTGATACGGTTCCGCACAGGAGACTGGTGAATAAAACGAGAAGCTTGGGAGTGAGTGCCGATGTGGTGACCTGGATTGCAAATTGGTTGACGGACAGAAAACAATGTGTGATGGTAAATGGAGCCTTCTCTGAAGAGAGAGCGGTTTTAAGTGGTGTGCCGCAAGGATCGGTGTTGGGACCAGTCCTGTTCAATATCTTTGTGAGCGACATTGCAGACGGGATAGAAGGTAAGGTTTGTCTTTTTGCGGATGACACTAAGATCTGCAACAGAGTGGACATGCCGGAAGGAGTGGAGAGAATGAGACGGGATCTAAGGAAACTGGAAGAGTGGTCGAAGATATGGCAGCTGAGATTCAATGCCAAGAAGTGCAAAGTCATGCATATGGGGAGTGGAAATCCGAATGAACTGTACTCGATGGGGGGGGAAAGGCTGATGTGCACGGAGCAGGAGAGGGACCTTGGGGTGATAGTGTCTAATGATGTGAAGACAGCGAAACAATGCGACAAGGCGATAGCAAAAGCCAGAAGAATGCTGGGCTGCATAGAGAGAGGAATATCAAGTAAGAAAAGGGAAGTGATTATTCCCTTGTACAGGTCCTTGGTGAGGCCTCACCTGGAGTACTGTGTTCAGTTCTGGAGACCGTATCTACAAAAAGACAAAGACAAGATGGAAGCAGTACAGAGAAGGGCGACCAGGAAGGTGGAGGATCTTCATAGGATGACGTACGAGGAGAGATTGAAGAATCTAAATATGTACACCCTGGAGGAGAGGAGGAGCAGAGGTGATATGATACAGACTTTCAGATACTTGAAAGGTTTTAATGATCCAAAAACAACGACAAACCTCTTCCGTAGGAAAATAATCAGCAGAACCAGGGGTCACGATTTGAGGCTCCAGGGAGGAAGATTCAGAACCAATGTCAGGAAGTATTTCTTCACGGAGAGGGTGGTGGATGCCTGGAATGCCCTTCCGGAGGAAGTGGTGAAGACCAGAACTGTGAAAGACTTCAAAGGGGCGTGGGATAAACACTGCGGATCCATAAAGTCAAGAGGCCACCAATGAAGAGTGGGTGACTCGCCAGAATGATGGCTATTGACACAATACCCTTATTAAATAAACATACACATGCTTACTGTGACTCCTACATCGCTCTAAGCTTCAACAGCAAGAGGTAATGGAAAAAAGGATTTGCACTCATAAAGAGGGGAGTAGCTGGCTTGTTACGGCGGTTACTACCCCAAACCAAATATGCCTGATACTTCACTTTCAATGCATATACAGCATAGCTCTCTGCTTCAATGACAGGGGAGAAGAATAACTGATACTTCACACATCCAGCAGAGCTCTCTGCTACAACGGCAAAGGAGAAGAAAAAGGGTTCGCACTCAAAACGCGGGGAGTAGCTGGCTTGTTACGGCAGTTACTACCCCAAACCAAATGTGCCTGATACTTCACTTTCCATGCATATCTAGCGTGGTTCTCTGCTGCATCAGCATGGGAGAAAGACTGATACATCACGCATTTCCAGCATAGCTCTCTGCTTCAACGGCAGGGGAAAAAAAAAAAAAACAAACAAAAACAAAAAACTGATGCTTCACGCATATCCTGCATAGCTTCAACGACAGGGGTGAAGAAAAAAAAGGATTCGCAATCACAAAGCGAGGAGTAGCTGGCTTGTTACGGCGGTTACTACCCCAACCAAATGCGCCTGATACTTCACTTTCAATGCATATCCAGCATGGCTCTCTGCTTCTACAGCAGGGGAGAAGAAAAAAAAAACCAACAAGAGCTGTACAACATAGTCTAGGTAAAACAAATAAGCATGGGTGTAGCTTGCTTATCGCGGCGGTTACTGCCCCTACTACCCCTAACTAATCAAGCTAGATATTTCACTTGCATGCAGCTCCATCACTGCTCTCTACATTAATGGTGGGGGTGGAAGGGGAATAGAACAAGGAGCTAAGAGTAACAGATAAGAATGAGAGAAAAAATGTGTGAGGCTTGCTGGGCAGACTGGATGGGCCATTCGGTCTTCTTCTGCAGTCATTTCTATGTTTCTATGTTTCTATGTAGTTAGCAAGTAGACATTTAAAACCAATCGGTGAAAGTTCTTTTTCACTCAACGCACAATTAAGCTATGGAATTTGTTGCCAGAGGACATGGTTAGGGCAGTTAATGTAGCTGGGTTTAAAAAAGGTTTGGATGAGTTCTTGAAGTCCATTAACTACTATTTATCAAGTTGACTTAGGGAATAGCCACTGCTATTACTGGCATTAGTAGCATGGGATCTACTTAGGGGCGGATTTTAAAACCCCTGCGCACGCTGGCACGCCTATTTTGCATAGGCCGCCGGCGCGCGTAAAGCCCCAGGATGCGCGTAAGTCCCGGGGCTTTCGAAACGGGGAGGGAGGGGGCGTGTCCGGGGGCGTTCCCGAAACAACATGGTGTTTCGGGGGCGAGGTCGAGGCCTCCGGACCACGCCCCCAGGACCGGAGGACGGAGCGGGGCTGCCGGCGATGTGCGCAAAGTTACGCCTGCTGAAAGCAGGCGTAACTTTGCCGACAAAGGTAAGGGGGGGGGTTTAGATAGGGCCAGGGGGGTGGGTTAGGTAGGGGAAGGGAGGGGAAGGTGGGGGGAGGGCGAAGAAAAGTTCCCTCCGAGGCCGCTCCGAAATCGGAGCGGCCTCGGAGGGAACAAGCAGGCCGCGCTGGGCTCGGCGCGCGCAGGTTGCACAAATGTGCACCCCCTTGCGCGCGCCGACCCTGAATTTTATAAGATACGCGCAGCTACGTGCGTATCTTATAAAATCTGGTGTACTTTTGTTCGCGCCAGTGGCGCGAACAAAAGTACCGGCACACATATTGTTTTAAAATCCGCCGCTTAATGTTTTGGATACTTGCCAGGTTCATGTAACCTGGCTTGGCTACTGCTGGAAATAGGATGCTGGCTTTGATGGACCCTTGGTCTGACCCAGTATGGTAACTTCGTATGATTTTATATTAGAACCCACTACACTCCTCCAGGAACTTATCCAAATCTTTTTTAAAGCCAGCTACACTAGCTGCCTTAACCACATCTTCTAGCAATGAATTCCAGAGCTTAATTGTGCATTGAGTGAAAAATAATGTTCTATTCATTTTAAATGTGCTACTTGCTAACTTCATAGAGAGCCCCCTACTCCTTCTATTATACGAAAGAGTAACCATTTCACAATTACCCCATTCAAGTCCTTTCATGATTTTGTAGACCTTTAACATATTCTCCCTTAGCAGTCTCTTCTCCAAGCTGAACAGCCCTAACTTCTTTAGCCTTTTCTCATCGTAGGGCTATTCCATGCACTTTTATCATTTTGGTCGTCCTTCTCTGTACTTTCTCCAGGGCAAGTATACCTTTTCTGAGATGTGGAAATCGGTACTGCACACAGTATTCAAGGTGTGATCTAACTATAAAGCGATACAGAGGCATTATGTCAGCCTTTGTGTTATTTGCCATTCCCTTCCTAATAATTCCTGATGGTGTTTGCTTTTTTGATCGCCACAGCACACTGAGCTGAGGATTCCAATGTATTATCCACTATGACGCCTACGTCTTTTTCCTGGGTGGTAACTCCTAAAATGGAGCCTAGAATCATGTAACTACAGCAAGGGATATTTTTCCCTATATGATTCACCGTGCACTTGTCCACGTTAAATTTCATCTGCCATTTGGATGCCCAATCTTCCAGTCTCACAAGGTCCTCCTGCAAGTTATCTCAGTCCTCCTCAGTAAACACGGTAGATGCCCTTTTCTTCCCTAAGTGCCCTTTAACCCCTCGATCATCTTAACGGTGCAAGCGTTTCCTCGCAGACATTTCCGCATCGATCTAGGAGGTTTTGCCTGTATGACCTGCTCCTTTTCCGATTTTCTTTTAACCTGCCTTATCAATGTTTTTTTACATTTAACTTGCCAGTGCTGCTTTTTCCTATTTTCTTCAGACGGATCTTTCTTCCAATTTTTTTTTAAGAAAGATCTTTTGGCTAAAATAGCCTATTTTACCTCACCTTTTAACCCTACCAGCAATCGCCTGGCCTTCCTTCCACCTTCCTTCCTGCTACCTATTTTTATTTTGTTATTAGACACGCTCGTAGCTGACGTTTATGAATACTAATGAGAAAGCTCCACCTTTCCCATACCCACCCTCCCCCCCTGCCCCTGCCCCTGCCCCTGCCCCTGCATTTTGTGCTCGCCCCGTTATCTGCAGCGGGGCGGGGCGGGGCGGGGCGGGGCGGGGGAGGGCTGGCCTTGTCATGCGTCAGAAAACGCTGCGGCTGGCGCGTGGCGTCGGCCTGGCGTCTGCGCATTGTGCACGGCGGGAGAGGTCTAGCGCGAGAGGCCGTGATGGCGCTCAGTCTCCTCAGCAGTTTCCCCCCGCCGAGCGAGGGTGTGCGGCAGCAGCAACCCGACACCGAAGCAGTGGTAGACGGGCGGGGGCTGGGCAACGGCACCCTCTACATAGCCGAAAGGTGAGACTGAGAGCGAGCAGTGGGCGCTTGACCTTACCCCCACCCCCCCCCCGCCTCCAATTTCTTCCTCCTCCGCCTTAGAAGGGGGGCTGTCCTGCCCTTTCCGTCTCTCGCACTGCTGCTTCTACGGGTTTCTCTTTCATTAGATTGGAAAGAGCTCGGTTCCCTTTGCTCGGGCCTGTAGGTGTCGGCCAGCCCTTCCCTGTTGCTTTCCCCATCCTTTCCCCGGGACAGAATTATAGAGCCGCATGCGCTAAAGAGTTTTTTTTTTTTTATTTTGTATCCTCGGGGGGAGGTGGTGGACGCTGAGTGTATCTGATGCGTAGAGAAGGAAGCTCCCATCCTAGCATTCCGCTCCACCCCGTCTCCGGTTATTGTTTATTCGTATTTATGAACAGCAGCATCCTCAATGCAATCGTCAACGTTCAGATCATTAATTACATCCTGGTTGCTAGACCCAGCCTCCCGATTAGGAGCAGCTCTGGCAAAACTTTGATTTGTGCAGAAGATACTAAAAAAAAAACAAAACAGCAGCAACAATAGTATTTCATTTTTTAAACTGTGGTAAAATAGCATATTTTATCCTGAATGACTGGGAAGTAGGGTTGGCACCCCCTATTCATTCTATTCTCCTAATCTGCTTCTGCACGTTTTTTTGTGCAAAGTATTAAAGTACAGACACATTCGGATACTTGTGTTTTTGGAACAAGAAAATATCTTATGTAACACATAATCGAATTTGCTCAGAATGAAATGGGATCCTTTGTGTGTTAAATTTTGGGGCTGATGCAATAAAAGTGCGCCGAAAGCGGGTGCTCAGTGTTCAGCATCCGCTTTCCTAACACGCATCCAGGTACCTCTCCTGGGGGTGCCATGCAATATTTAAATTAGGGGTCACACTGCCAAGGAGGCGCTAGGATCGGTTATGCACCGCTATCACCTACTTGGCAGTGGGCGCCCAGGAGAGGGCAGCTGTCAGTGGGTTGAGAAAATAGACACTGAATTTATCCGTGTCTTAACCGGTGCACAGCCATGGGTTTGGAAAACGGATGCTGGTTAATTGAGCGTCCGTTTCCCTAACCTGACCACCAGCACACACTTTTTTTTTTTGCATCTGGGGAGCGTAGCTAATAGTCTCATCAATATGCATTTTGCATGTGATGAGTGCTATTGTTGTGGGCATGCTGATCCCCTTATGCGTGTCCAACCATGGGCAAACCAGTGCACTCGGCTGAGCACACTAAGAACATGCTAGATCAGACCAAGGGTCCATCAAGCCCAGCATCCTGTCTCCAACAGAGGCCAAACCAAGCCACAAGAACCTGGCAAGTACCCAAACACCAAGAAGATCCCATGTTACTGATACCAGTACAGCAGAGGCCATTCCCTAAGTCAATTTCATTAATAGCAGTTAGTGGATTCTCCTCCAAGAACTTATCCAAAGCTTTTTTAAACCCAGCTACACTAACTGCAATAACCACATCCTCTAGCAACAAATTCCAGAGCTTAATTGTGCGTTGAGTGAAAAATAATTTTCTCCGATTAAATGAGCTACTTGCTAATTTCATAGAGTGCCCCCTTGTCCTTCTAAAAAGTGTAAATAACCGATTCACTTCTAGTTCAAGACCTCTCATGATTTTAAAGACCTCTATCATATCCCCCTCAGCCGTCTCTTCTCCAAGCTGAACAGCCCTAACCTCTTCAGCCTTTCCTCATAGGAGAGCTGTTCCATCCCCTTTTTCATTTAGGGTTGCCCTTCTCTATACTTTCTCCATCGTAACTATATCTTTTTTGAGATGCGGTGACCAGAATTGTTCACAGTATTCAAGGTGCGGTCTCACCATGGAGCGATAGAGGCATTATGACATTTTCCGTTTTATTAACCATTCCCTTCCTAATAATTTCTAACTTTGTTTGCTTTTTTTGACTGCAGCACACTGAGCTGACGATTTCAAAGTTTCCACTATGATGCCTAAATCTTTTTCCTGGGTGGTAGCTCCTAATATGGAACCTAACATCGTGTAACTACAGCAAGGGTTATTTTTCCCTATATGCAACACCTTGACCTTGTCCACATTAAATTTCATCTGCCATTTGGATGCCCAATCTTCCAGTCTCGCAAGGTCCTCCTGTAATGTATCACAATCCGCTTGTGATTTAACTACTCTGAATAATTTTGTATCATCTGCAAATTTGATAACCTCACTCGTATTCCTTTCCAGATCATTGAAAAGCACCGTTCCAAGTACAGATCCCTGAGGCACTCCACTGTTTACCCTTTTTCACTGAGAAAATTGACCATTTAATCCTACTCTGTTTCCTGTCTTTTAACCAGTTTGTAATCTACGAAAGGACCTTGCCTCCTATCCCATGACTTTTTTTAGTTTTCTTAGAAGCCTCTCATGAAGGACTTTGTCAAACGCCTTCTGAAAATCCAAATACACTACATTAACCGGTTCACTTTTATCCACATGTTTATTAACCTGTTCAAAAAAAATGAAGCAGATTTGTTAGGCAAGACTTCCCTTGGGTAAATCCATATTGACTGTGTTCCATTAAAGCATGTCTTTCTATATGCTCTATGATTCTGATCTTTAGAATAGTTTCCACTATTTTTCCCGGTATTGAAGTCAGGCTCACTGGTTTATATAGTTTCCCGGATCGCCCCTGGAGCCCTTTTTAAATATTGGTTTCATTGGCCACAAATTTTAACTAAAAGATCAGAAATTTCATTTTTGAGTTCCTTCAGTACCCTAGGATGCATACTATCCGGTCCAGGTGATTTGCTACTCTTTAGTTTAATCTGACCTACTACATCTTCCAGGTTCACAGTGATTTGGTTTAGTTCATCTGACACATCACCCTTGAAAACCATCTCCGGAACTGGTATCTCCCCCAACATCCCCATTAGTAAACACGGAAGCAAACAATTCATTTAGTCTTTCTGCAATGGTCTTACCTTCCCTAAGAGTCCTTTTAACCCCTTGGTCATCTAACGGTCCAACTGACTCTCTCACAGGTTTCTTGCTTCGGATAGATTTTAAAAAGTTTTTATGAGTTTTTGCCTCCACCGCCAATTTCAATTCAAATTCTTTCTTCGCCTGTCTTATCAATGTTTTACACTTAACTTGACAATGCTTATGGTTTATCCTATTTTCTTCAGATGGATCCTTCTTCCAATTTTTGAAGGATGTTTTTTTGGGCTAAATTAGCCTCTTTCACCTCATCTTTTAACCATGCTGGTAATTGTTTTGCCTTCCTTCCACCTTTCTTAATGCGTGGAATACATCTGGACTGCGCGTCTAGAATTGTATTTTTAAACTATGCCCATGCCTGTTGAACACTTTTTCCTGTCGATAGCAGGGCTGAATTAGCTATGCTGTCATGGGAACTGTCAATTAGGGCCTGGGAGGCGGAGCTTCCAAAGAAGAAGTCAGAGCTTTACTCTGTGCAGCTGCACATGAGTTCCCGCGCAGGAAACAAAATCTCCTCGGTCTGTTTCCGGGTGCGGGAACGCACGCGGAGCTTCTCTCCTCGCCTGTTTTTTATTACGTGAAGAAGGTGATGTCAAAAAGAGCAAACCCGAGGCCATCCGGCTTCAAACCCTGTCGCTGCGGCAAAATCATGTCCGTTACTGATGGACATGAGAGCTGCTACTGCTGCCTGGGCCCCGAGCACAATCAGGGCGTGTGCGAGCATTGCGGCCGCATGTCGCCCAGAGACAGAGTACAGAAGATCGAAGACCTGAAGGCCCGAGCTGGGCCTCTTATGCCCCACCGTCTGAGGCCCAGTCTTCGCCAGGCCCGGTAAAGCCACAGGGCCCGAAGGTAAAGTGGGCCTCGTCAATGGATCCATCGTCCTCCAGGCCTGGAGAACAAGGTCATATTAAAGAGGTCTCCAGGGGCCGAGAACATCACAAATCAAAATCAAAACCCCATCGGGACCGATCGGAGTCTACGCGTCGCTCATCTCTGGAGCAGGCGGTGCAGAGTGCAAAACACCACCCCTCTGGAGTGCTGAAGCAGAGCACGAGTCGACCAGTTGACACCAACGCAGTATCAGTCGACGCCAAAGCAGACAGCTGCGCCGACGCACAAATCAAAGCATTGCGCCAAACCAACTCCGAAGTCGACGTACGGCACGGGGCCGAAATCGGCACACAAGACATCATGCTAGACTCCTGTGATGTCACTCTCGACGCACAGGTCTAAAGAATCGAAGCACTCAACTACTGTTTCAGGACATCAAGTACCTGGACCGAAGTTCTCGGAGACGGGGACCAGTCTACCGAAAAAACATAAGTCCGATTCAAAAGCCAGAGAACCAACAAAGCACTCGGTATGAGACCGCTCGACCATATCGAGCCCTCAGTTTTCTAGGCCTTTGACCTCATCGCTAGGACAGTAAACACCAGGTCAAAGGTCTACCTCGGAAGATAATTGGATTAATGTTTCAACGCAATCCTCCTCTTCCTCTTCAGCCTCTCAGGTGTACTCGGATCTGTCTTCCGTCTCGAGGCGCAGGGAGCGAAGCCAGGTTCTTCAGGAACCGCTGGCAAAAAAGGGAATTCAGCGATGACTCACGCCCGCAACTTCAACTCGTGGGAAGGCCTCACTCAGAGATTTTAGCGGCAGCTGTGTCCCCACGACCTCATCTGGGATCATCGAAGCCTCGCATGCCACCTAAAACACAGAAAGCCTTTTTGCAACTATCAGAAGCTCTTTCGGGATTCTTTGAAACAATACAATCTAGTTTCACTCTCCCTCCTTCCCCGACAGCGAGTTTGCCACGCTCTACCCCACCATCATGGAAACAGACTCCAGAGCCCCCCACAAGAACCCCACCACTCAGTCCGCCACTACCTATGCAGGTGCTTCTGTCACCTGTCCGACCGGACTGGTCTCAGTTGTCACCAGAGACGACGGGGTACCCCTCGGACCCACCGGAGGATCTTCCAGAGCCATATTCACCACCAGAGGACTTGTCCTACCCCAAATTCTTGGAGAAGGTGGGGTCCATCCTCCAGTTAGACGTATAAAAAGTACCCGATCCATGAGCGGAGACAATAGGCCTCCTCAAGATTTTTGACTTGCTGGCTGAGCCTACTTCCTTACCATCTCACAAAGTCCTCTATGCTGTTTTAGAGAAATCGTGGGAGACCCCATTCACCACTGCTCCAGTGTCTCGCAAAGAGGACTTGAAGTTTCGGATGAAGCAATCGCCCTATTACACGCTACTGCAGCTTCCCCACACATCTATAGTGGTTGAGTCGGCAATGTAGAGGGCCAAAAAATCCAAACTGCATGCATTGGCGCCCCCGGGGAAGGACATTCGCTGCTTGGACGAATTTGCTAGAAAAACATTCCAAGCGGTGATGTCACCATGTATACATGAACACCAGTTTTACATCGTGCCATACTTGTATGAATGCATGCAGGCAGTCAAAGGGATGCTCTTTACATCAGAGCTTACTACTCTAACCACACCACAACCAATACAAGACATAGAGGAAGGCATTAGACATTTACTTCGGATGGTCTACGAAGCCTTTGAGACCTCTTTCAGATCTTCAGCAACAGCCATTGCTGCTCATTGTATGCCGTGGCTCTGAGAGGACGTGCACAGTAAATTAGCAAATCTGCCGTGTAAAGGCGAGAACCTCTTCGGTGATCGTTTTCAAGAGATGGTAGCGAGTTTGAAGGAACAGTTCGTTGCTGTGCGGTTTCTGGCTGCCCCATCCGTATATACTTCACAGCGGGACGTAGACAATCGTTCCAACGAGGACCTTTCCGGCCTTACACCTCGTACCGGCCTCCCTCCTACCAGCCGCAGCAACACACAGCAACAGTCGTCGCAGAGAGGAAGGGGATGGGCTAGATCACAGCGCAACCAGGGTCAACAACCTTCCGCCCCTACCAAAACATCTCAATCTTTTTAGGGATTCCATTGCTGCCACCACCACAACTCACACCACCAGGCAGGATAACATCACGCTTGGCGGCGTGGTCTGCAATAACGTCTGATCGTTGGGTTCTGGACATTGTACAGAATGGTTATCCACTCCCCTTCTCGACAATACCCTCGCTCCCTCACCTTACAGCAAGGAGCCCCAAAGGACACCAAACCCAGCTAGTGATGGAAATCAAGTCGCTACAACAGCAACGGGCTATTCGCCGTTTTCTCCTTTATGCCCACAAAAGGGGTTTCTATTCTCCATACTTCCTAATTCCCAAGAAATCCGGAGGCATTCGGCCGATCCTAGACCTCAGAGAATTGAACAAGTATTTGGTGAAAGAGAAATTCAAAATGTTGTTAAAAACCATATTACCTCTACTTCAACCCAATGATTGGATGTGCTCAATAGATCTGAAAGATGCTTACATGCACATTCCTATCCACAGTCTTCATGGCATTACCTTCTTTCCAATTCAAGGACAAGCATTACCAGTATGTGGTCCTTCCATTCGGCCTATTAGTGGCCCTCAGAGTATTCACAAAGTGCATGGCGGTGGTGATGACTTCCCTCTGGCAGCGAGGGATGAGGATTTTCCCATTCCTCGACGACTGGCTTCTGGTGGCATCGGCACCCTTGATTCTCTTAAATCAACTGCATCAGTTAATTGAGTGCTTGGACAAGTTGGGATTAGTAATCAACTACCAAAAGTCAAAGTTAACCCCAACTCAAATTCTGCAGTTTATAGGAGCTTGATTAGATACTACTCAGAGCAGAGCCTTCCTGCTGGAGGACAAATGGTTGGAGATGCTGCGTCTGCTACGTTCCCTCAGAGCAACGCAACAACCTTCAGCACGTCTGATGCTTACGGTGCCTGGGACACATGGCAGCAGCCATTTACACGGTACCCAACACACGATTACATATGCAACAGCTACAGTGGGGGTTAAAGAGTCAGTGGAAACAACACTCACAGCCCTTGACACACAAAGTGATCCTCACTCTGGAGATGTTAAGCGACATAGATTGGTGGCTCAACAAGACTACGCTAACCAAAGGTGCCTTTGTCAACACTTCCCCCTCACAACACAGTCCTTACAACCGATGCCTCTCGCAAGGGTTGGGGAGTGCATTTGAACCAGTTGCAAACGCAAGGTCAATGGTCTCAGCACGAACAAAATCTGCAGATCAATTTGTTGGAACTCTGGGCAATTTGACATGCGATACAAGCCTTTCTCCCTCAACTTCAAGGTTGCAGCGTGATAGTATACACCGACAACCAAATAGCGATGTTCTACATCAAGCAAGGAAGGTCAGGTTATGGTCCCTCTGCAAGGAAACACTCCTCATCTTCGATCATGCACACCGCCACTCCATCCAACTCCAAGCGACCTACTTACCGGGAATAATCAATACCTGGGCAGACAGACTCAGCAGGATATTCTACTCTCACGAATGGGCTCTCAACCATCAGGTGACTCAACATTTTTGCTCAGTGGGGAGAACCGTCCTTGGATCTCTTCGCCACGGAATACAATGCTAAGGTTCCTCGGTTCTGTTCGGTCTGGCCCAGTCATCGACGAATAGCGCAGGATGCCTTCCTACTCCGTTGGACAGAAAAGCTACTGTTTGCATTTCCCCCAATCCCTCTCATCACCAGGACCATTCAAAAGTGTATACAAGATGCAACGCAACTCACATTCGGGCCGATACAGTAAAAGTCGTGGGAGAGCGGGCGAGCACACAGGCCACTCTCCTGTGCACGTGATTTAATATTCAAATGAGGGCCCGCGGTAAAAAGAGGCGTTAGGGACAGTAGTGCATCCCTAGCGCCTCTTTTTTTGACAGGAGCGGCGGCTGTCAGCGAGTTTGACAGCCGACGCTCAATTTTGCCGGCGTCGGTTCTCAAACCTGCTGTCAGCCACGGGTTTGGAAACCGGACACCCGCAAAATTGAGCGTCCGGTTTTCGAGCCGCGGGCTGATTTTACTTTTTTTTTTTTTTTTTTTAATTTTTAATTATTTTTTACTTTTGGGACCTCCAACTTAATAGTGCCATGATATTAAGTCGGAGGGTGTACAGAAAAGCAGTTTTTACTACTTTTCTGTACACTTTCCCGATGTCGGCAGAAATTAACGCCTACCTTTGGGCAGGCGCTAATTTCTGAAAGTAAAATGTGCGGCTTGGCTGCACATTTTACTTACTGAATCGCGCGGGAATAACTAATAGGGCCATCAACGTGCATTTGCATGTTGCGGGTGCTATTAGTTTCGGGGGGCTTGGCTGCGCATTTTCAACGTGCTATTACCCCTTACTGAATAAGGGGTAAAGCTATCGCATCGAAAACGTGCGTCCAAATGCGGGTTAACAGTGTGCTCCGCCGGAGCGCACTGTACTGTATCGGCCCGATTGATAGCACCGGCTTGGCCTCATCAGCCATGGTACACTTATCTGCTAGACTTCTCCATCGAGAAACCCATCAGATTACCGGATTGACCAGATCTCTTAACTCAGGAAGAAGGCACTCTTCTACACCTGATGCACTCCTTCCTTCACTTAACAGCATGGAGGTTGAGTGGATCCTCCTGATCGAGCAGGGCATATCCTTGGAGGCACAGCAGATCATTGTGGAATCAAGGAAACCATCCACTAGAAGAAATTATCGATTCAAGTAGAATAGGTACTCGGCTTGGTGTACTTCTAAAGATCTACATCCCTTAAGACTGTTAGCCGAATCACTACTGGACTACCTTCACACATTATACAAGGCAGGCCTCGCAACTTCATCAGTAAGAGTTCATATTTATTTTTATTATTATTAATTAATTTATTTAAAATCTTTTCTATACCGTCGTTAAGTTAGATAGTCACAATGGTTTGCAATGAGGCACATAAATTAATATTGCTAACTTGATTAAATTATATCAACTAAACAGGTGCCATTAAGTTACGGTAACATAGTTTCGTAAAAAAATACTAATTGGGTGTGATAAATCATGTCCATTCCTATCTGTATCAGCTTTAAAATAGATTAATAATTGTATCTTAGCCTTTGGTGGTGAGTGAAAATAAAAATAAAATACACACATTGATTAAGGTGATGTGTGTGGGTGTTCTACTGACTGCATCCTACACTTCCCTGGAATCTACTCTCCATTCTTTTTGTGATACACTTGTTTGAATAGCCATGTTTTTAAACTTTACCTGAAGGTTTTGATGTCTCTTTGTAATCTGATTTCTAATGGCATGGTGTTCCATAGTATAGGTCCTGCTAAGGACAGTGCCCTTTCCCTTACTTGGGTTAGTCTTGCTGTTTTGACTGAAGGAATAGTTAGTAGTGCTTTGTTTGCTGATCTCAGTTTTCTGTGAGGTACATGTATGCGAAGGGCTGTATTCAGCCATTCTGTTTTTTCGTTATGTATTAATTTATGTATGGTACATAGTGTTTTGTATTGTATTCTTTGCTCAATGGGTAACCACTGTAGTTCAGCTAGGGTTTCGATGATATGGTCTCTCTTACTTTTACCGGTCAGAATTCTTGCAGCAGTGTTTTGAAGTATCTGGAGTGGTCTTAGCGTGGTGTATGGTAAACCCAGTAGAAGGGCATTACAATAGTCAGTGCTTGCAAAAATTAAAGCTTGTAACACTGATTGGAAGTTGAAGTTGTTAGTTGTGGTTTGTCTTCTAAGAGTCATGAGTTTGGTGTATCCTTCCCTTACTTTTAAAGCTATATGTTGTTTCATACTTAGTTCTTACTAATATATTAGTGTCATAGCGGCATATCATAGACCGCATCGGGGCCAACCTATTTCATTTCATCCATTGATATCCGTTTCATCAAAGGCCTAGCTCGACTTAGGCCACCTAATTCCAAACCTCCAGTACCGTGGCACCTCAACCTTATTTTGGAACAGCTTATGCTTTCGCCCTTTGAACCTCTGGACTCAGCCCACATGAAATACCTCACATGGAAGGTGGTATTTCTTGTAGCAGTGACCTCGGCATGCCGAGTTAGTGAACTACAAGCCTTGGTCCATTATAGTCCCTATCTTCAATTTTATCATCATAAGGCTGTACTTCATACTCGCCCATCGTTCCTCCCAAAGGTGGTTTCACATTTCCACTTAAATCAGTCAATAGAACTTCCAACGTGGCAAAGCCACATCTAAATGATAGGGAACGTTCACTGCACACATTGGACTGTAAACATGCCTACTACAAGAAAAGAACACATTCACAAACACGAGCATCGGAGTTATTTGTCTCCTTCAATCCAGAAACACCGGGAATCCCGGTAGTTAAGCGTACCATCTCCAGCTGGATAAGTGTATTCAATTCTGTTACAACAAACAAACTATCTCTTCCTTCACAGCCAAACGCTCATCAAGTGAGGGCGGTGATAACCTTGATAGCTCATCTGAGAAATATACAACCCATTGACACTTGCAAGGCGGCCACCTGGTCATCCCTCCATACGTTCACATCACACTACCACCTAGATCAGACTTCTGATGACGCCAAGATGGGAAAAGCGATACTTCAATCTTTAACAACTTAATGCCTTAGTCGACTTTCCACTACGGATTGATCACGCAAAAAAACCCCCCCAAAAACCATACAGAACCGTAGCGTGATTGGGAGCTACGGACTCCAATGACAGCATGGCTAATTCATCCATGCTATCGACGGGAAAAAACAAGATTGCTTACCGTAAACGGTGTTTTCGTCATAGGGTGAATTAGCCATGCTGACCCACCCGCCTCCCTGGATAATTGACAAGTCGTACCTATATTCATATACTGCTTAATTACAGACTGAGGAGATTCTGTTTCCTTCACGGGAACTCCCGCACAGAGCAAAGCTCTGACTTCTTCTTTGAAAGCTCTGCCTCCCAGGCCCTGATTGACAGTGCCTATGGCAGCATGACTAATTCATCCTGCTATCTACGGAAACACCGTTTATGGTAAGCAAACTTGCTTTTACCCTTTGCAGCTGCACCTTTCATTTTTTTTCTAACTATTTTCCTCATTTTATCAAAGTTTCCCATTTGAAAATTTAGTGTTAGAGCTATAGATTTACTTTTTGTCCCCCTTTCAGTTGTTAGTTTAAATTTGATCATGTTATGATCACTGTTGACAAGTGACCTCACCACCGTTACCTCTCTCACCAAATCCTGCGTTCCACTAAGAATTGAATCTAAAATAGCTCCCTCTCTTGTTGGTTCCTGAACCAATTGTTCCATGAAGCAGTCGTTTATTACATCCAGGAGCTTTGTCTCTAGCATGTCCTGATGTTATATTTACCCAGTCAATATTGGGGTAAATGAAATCTGCTTAATCAAAGAGACAGCGGTTACCCACAATTGAATCACAAACAAAGTGGAAACCAAAAATATATTTCAATATTAGCCTTAGAAGGTATAAGCAAGCCTGACGTTGTGTAACTTCAAAAGAAACAAACCGGTCTTCTAATCATTCACCTTAAAAAAAATCTTTAATTCAAAAAAACATTTTTATATTTTGTATTAATGTAAAAAAAAGTCCTCTGTCATTAGAGTGTATCAAAAAGACTCTTTAGTGTTATTGACACAGTTTTTTGAATTAAAAATATTTTTTGAAGGTGAATGATTAGAAGACCGGTTTGTTTCTTTTGAAGTTACATAACGTCAGGCTTGCTTATACCTTCTAAGGCTAATATTGAAATATATTTTTGGTTTCCACTTTGATTGTGGTAATTGAAATCTCCCTTTATTACTGCACTGCCAAATTGGTTAGCTTCCCTGATTTCTCTTAGCATTTCATCATCTGTCTGACCATTTTGTCCAGGTTAACTGTAGTATACTCCTGTCACTATACTCTTACCCAACACAAATGGGATTTCTACCCAAATAGGTTCTACTGAGTATTTAGTTTCTTGTATGATCTTTATCCTGTTGGATTCTATACCCTCCCGGATATAAAGTGCCACACACCCACCAAGTTGATCCTCCCTATCATTGCAATATAATTTGTACCCTGATATAGTACTGTCCTATTGGTTATCTCCTTCCACCAGGTCTCTGAGATACCAGTTATGTCAATCTCATCATTCACTGCCATATACTCTAACTCTCCCATCTTACTTCTTAGACTTCTGGCATTGGCATACAGACATTTCAAAGTGTTATTTTTTTGTGTGTATTAACAACCTGCTTTTCAGTTGATAGGGATAATTTGGAAATCTTTAGCTCAGGTGATTTTTTACATATTAGCGCATGCACTGCATTTGCTTTTATTGGAACCTCTCTGTTGGGATGCCCTAATTCTCCTGTTCCATTAGTATCCTTCAAGGATACTAATGGAACAGGAGAATTACAGACAGTCACTGCTGAGTGACTGTCTGCTTTCTCCCTTGTTCTAGTTCAAAAGGTGCTCTTTTCTCCTTTTTAAAAGCTAGTGCCAGTATTTCATCGGCCTGATTGAGTGTGGGGCAGCCATGTATGAGTTTAGCATTGCCTCTTCACAGTGTTATGACAGAGGAGTACTGTTAGTTTGAAGGGAGAGAGCCTCTGGCAGAGTGGGATGCTGTCAGAATGAATTGCTGTGAGTTGGTCTACCATCGCCAGAGGTAAAATTGCTTGAATTATCCCTTATTTATATTTCCTTATTCTATGTCTTATTGTTGGTAATTGAGTCTTCCTACCTGGAAATACAAACTAGTTTTCTTTTAAGCTTTAAATCTAAAGCTAGGGTTAAAAATAAGTTAAGTTTTTCTCTAGAGGAAGATTTAAGGTCCTCTAACTTGCTATTTAAAGGCAAGGTTTTGTTTTTCTAGCATTGGGTTTAAAAGCTAGGGTTAAAGAGAGATGGGGGCTCTCTTTAAGCCACCCTCAGTAGGCCTTATTGAACTCTACCTATCCTAAGGGGGCCAGACTGCTTCAGCAATTTATTAAACTAGTGGCCACTTCGGCTCGCTGTGAAATTGCTCTCCACTGGAAAGATAAGGCCTTACCTACACTGGTTAAGATCCAATCTCGTGTTTCTAAGCTTTTCATTTTCAGTAAGATAACAGCTCATAGACGGAAACAACTGGGGGCATGTTGATCGTATTTGGAATCCTTATTTACTCTGGAGGCAAACTCAGACAATTGCTTGAATTGCTTTTGTACTCTTATATGCTGTATCAACTTACCTTTATAGAACCTGGCATGATTTTGATACTGATTTTCCTTTTCTTTTTGCAAGATCCCAAGGGAATAGGGAGGGATTGGGGGGGGGGGGGGGGGGGAGTTAAATAAGATACACAGAGTACGATTGGTTTTATCAGTTTACTCATTTTATTGCTTTTGATTATTTGTACAATGACAGTTACATACTGTTCTTCATTGCGTTGTATATCTTGCATACTCATGTTCTAATAAAATTTAAATTACAAATAAACAAAACAAAAAAAAAAGCCAGGGCTAAAATAAAAGGTTAAACTTTGGTAGCTTGAACTAAAAAGTGGGGCTTGCTAGTTTTGAATAAAAGCTAGGGTTGAAACAAAAGCCAGACAATATACCCAACTAGGATTCTGTTTGGCTGGTTGCTGTGTGAGCTGTCTGAGGCTTCATAGGGATTGCTTAATCCCATTTAAAGAATAGGTTATTGGAGGGACTGAGTCTTAACTGGTAGTATAAATTGAGATCTTCTACAAGAGCTGCTGCTTAAGCAAAGAGCATTTGCCAAACGGCTCAATGTAATAAGGAGTGCTTTAAAACTTTGCACTGAAATTCTGTGCAAACTTTTTTTTTTATCTGCATGGAAAAACATGTATTTGTTTTATTGTATTTATTTCCCGTCCCACCATAGTTTGGATTAGGGTACAGTTTACATACACACATAATAAAACATGAAAAACAGCAATGTATACACAATCAACGTTGATCAAATAAAATAAACCACATAAAAATATCTTGGATTTTCTTAATGACTGTTGGTACAGGGATAAAAAAAAACTTGAAAACATTTTAATTGGGAGGGTTGAACTCTAGTTTGAATAAGTGTGTTTTCAGAGTTCTCTTAAAGATTTTGTGAACTTTAATGGAATGAATGGTTATTGGTAGGGAGTGTCAAACACTATGTGACTCTATAAGAGAAATCTAATCGGTGGTAGTTGGACCAGTGAATATTTCAATCGAAGTTTGACAATTTACACACCACAATTATATCTTTCTTATTATGAAGATATGACCATCATACAGGGCATATGTCATTTTGTGTGAGGACACATTCCAAATTATGCCAATGTTTAAACATAGGTCGTTTTTTGTTTTTTTGAAAATCTTTTGCTGATATAACCTTCACCAAATAAAATATTGCACCATGATATTTCAGATGTTCATTTAAATCACAAAAATGTGGAGATTCGAACGAAATCAACTACTTAGCCGGATGTCCTGCCGAAGTTGTTCGAATGGTACTTATTTTGTATTCCAACTGCAAATTTCATGAAGTTAAATCATGCCCAAACCAACGTTAGTTACTACACCCGACAAAGTTACGTAACCGAGACATGAGACTCGTAAGCTGAAGAAACGGCGCTGCTGCAAAGAATTGCCCCTTGAGGAAGGACAGCACTCCAAAACACAGGCCAGGGATTGAAAGACTGTCTGCAAAAGTGTGAGGTCAAGGATAGGTTTTAGGTGATGCAAGAGGTGCCTTTGATTCAATAAGCAAACGGTATGCTAATGCATCCAGAGTTAAGCGTGCAAACTTGAATTAAAATGTGTGTTAAGTCTTTTGCATGAGCTGAGTACACACTTTAATTCTGGTGGGGAAAAGGAACCTCTTGGATTCATGATTTATACACACAGAAAATAAGCACTTTTGTGTGTAGAAAAGTCTTTTATATGTGCAACACACAAAACATGATTATGCACACAAAAATGCTTTCAGCACAGAAAACATATTTTCTGTGTAAATCATATTTTATATGCAGAAAATCTTGACTGTAGATCCTGGCACCAGAACTCCTGTTTCTAGCCATAAACTAATATTAGGCCTAGAAACCTTACTCCACCTCTGACTAGAAGTTAAGTTTCCAGCACTAAGAAAACACGAGTTAAGCCAGTGCAGTTCTCTGCATTGGGGTAATAGCTAATGCCATCATTAGCAGGGATTTGCATGAGATGGCGCTAATCTATATGCACATTGTTGTAGACATTTTTTTTAATGTGTAAAACACTTTGCTGCATCACTAATAACATTTATGAACAAAAAATGAGCACACAACTGAGTTACTGTATGCTCTGCTTAGTGAACTTTGTTACATCAGCTCCAGAGTGAGTCACTGAAATGGATTGCTATGAGTTGAGTTACAGGGGGAGGATGCTCAGGAGCTAAGCTCTAGATGTAAAGCCCTAACAGTACCACCGTCTTGGAAGGCTAGTAGTATTAAATGCCTATTAATAAATTCCTTATCTGTAAGATCCCACAGTTTTGATGTTACAGGGATATCAAACTTAGTTTAAGCACCCAATCCCCTTTTAGAAAAAAATTAAATGGCATAACAGTCCAGCAGTTGTTCAGTTTTTTGCACTGACTGACACGTACAGATTTTTTCCAGTTTGGGAGAAATCATATATGTACAACCTGTATAAAGAGCTACTACGTTTCCTAGAGCAATAGATGTGGATCAGTTGAAGCAAAGATATACAGGGGTGGTCATTTATCTTCTTTGAAGCTTTAGAGGAGCAAGGACTCCAGGAAGGAGGATTTTGGCATGGAATAGTACAAAATAATTCTAGAGCTGAGATCTGCCTTCAAAGCAGTGTTATCTTCTCACACGAAAGACATCTTCAGGAAATTGGAAGAAGGATCCAACAGAAGAAAATATGATAAAGCATAAGCATTGGCAAGTTAAATGTGAGACATTGATAGACAGGTTAAGAGAGAATTTGAAAAGAAGTTGGCCGTAGAGGCAAAAACTCAGTAAAAACTTTTTAAAATATATCCGAAGCAGCCTGCAAGGGAGTCAGTTGGACCGTTAGATGGTAGAGGGGTTAAAGGGGCACTTAGAGAAGATAAGGCCATCACGGAAAGATTAAATGATTTATTTGCTTCAGTGTTTACTCAAGAGGATGTTTAATGGGTAATGATTCAGATGGACTGAACCAAATCACGGTAAACCTAGAAGATGTGGTAGGCCTGATCGATGAACTGAAGAGTAGTAAATCACCTGGACTGGATGGTATACACCCCAGGGTTCTGAAGGAACTAAAAAATGACATTTCTGATCTATTAGTAAAAATTTCTAACCTATCATTAAAATCATCCATTGTACCTGAAGATGGGAGGATAGCTAATGTAACCCCAATATTTAAAAAGGGCTCCAGGGGCGATCCGGGAAACTACAACCAGTTAGCCTGACTTCAGTGCCAGGAAAAATAGTGAAAAGTGTTCTAAAGATCAAAATCACAGAACATATAGAAAGACATGGTTTAATGGAACAAAGTCAGTATGGTTTTACCCAAGGCAAATCTTTTCTCACAAATCTTCACTTTTTTGAAGGAGTTAATAAACATGTGGATAAAGGTGAACCGGTAGATGTAGTGTACTTGGATTTTCAGAAGGCGTTTGACAAAGTTCCTTATGAAGAGGCTTCTAGGAAAAGTAAAAAGTCATGGGATAGGTGGCAATGTCCTTTCGTGGATTATAAACTGGCTAAAAGACAGGAAACAGAGAGTAGGATTAAATGAAACATTTTCTCAGTGGGTGTGGGCAGTGGAGTGCCTCGGGGATCTGTATTGGGACCCTTACTTTTCAGTATATTTATAAATGATCTGGAAAGAAATACGACGAGTGAGGTAGTCAAATTTGCAGATGATACAAAATTGTTCAGTGTAGTTAAATCACAAGCAGATTGTGATAAATTGCAGGAAGACCTTGTAAGACTGGAAAATTGGGCATCCAAATGGCAGATGAAATTTAATGTGGATAAGTGCAAGGTGATGCATCTAGGGAAAAATAACCCATGCTATAGTTACACAATGTTAGGTTCCATATTAGGTGCTACTACCCATGAAAGAGATCTATGCGTCATAGTGGATAACACATGAAATCGTCAGTTCAGTGTGCTGCAGCAGTCAAAAAAAAAGCAAACAGAATGTTGGGAATTATTAGGAAGGGAATGGTGAATAAAACGGAAAATGTCATAATGCCTCTGTATTGCTCCATGGTGAGACTGCACCTTGAATACTGTGTACAGTTCTGGTCACTGCATCTCAAAATAGATATAATTGAGATGGAGAAGGTACAGAGAAGGGTGACCAAAATGTCTAACTTCAGTTAGTCAGCCAGAGTGACTCACTGCTCTCTTGATTAACAAATGTTGGTACCAAATCACACTACCTCCCACTGGCATTATCTGCATTTTATAGTGGAATCATCCCACTAAAGCAGGGGTCGGGAACCCATGGCTCGCGAGCCAGATATGGCTCTTTTGAGGGCTGCATCTGGCTCGCAGACAGTCGCCACACTTTCCCGCTGACCCAGCTGCTCCCCGGTCCTCCTCCGCCCGGGCGGAACGCGGCAGGACAGCTGGAGTCAGCGGCACCGGCGTGCTCTCTTCTTCCCGCCCCCCCCCCCCCCGCGGCCCGGAAGAGGAAGTGGAGAGTATCGGGTGCGTGCGCGGCAAGAAGAGGCCACGCTGGTGCGCTCGGCATCAGCCCGAAGAAAAGAAGACTGCAGCGCGGCTCGGAGGAAAATGAAGAGGTTCAACCGCGGCCGATGGGACTCCGCCTCCGCGAGGGCTGAAAATGAAGAGGTTAGCGTTGGGAGGAGGCTGCTGCTGCCGCGAGTTCCCGGGGTGGGGGAGAGAGAGAGTGAATGAGCAAGCAAGCTGTGTTTGCTCGCTCATTCACTCTCCCCCACCCCGGGAACTCGCGGCAGCAGCAGCCTCCTCCCAACGCTAACCTCTTCATTTTCAGCCCTCGCGGAGGCGGAGTCCCATCGGCCGCGGTTGAACCTCTTCATTTTCCTCCGAGCCGCGCTGCAGTCTTCTTTTCTTCGGGCCGATGCCGAGCGCACCAGCGTGGCCTCTTCTTGCCGCGCAGGCACCCGATACTCTCCACTTCCTCTTCCGGGCCGCGGGGGGGGGGGGGGGTGCGTGTGTGTGTGTGTGTGTGTGAGAGATTGCATGTATGTGAATGATTGAGAGCCTGTACATGTGAAAGAGAGTATGTCTGTGATTGAGAGCCTGCCTGTGAGAGAGAGAGCATGAATGTAAGTTTACGATTGGGAACCTGTATGTGTAAGTTTGTGATTGAAAATCTGTTTGTGTGAAAGAGTATGTGTGTATGATTGAGATCCTTTGTGTGTGAGAGATCATGTATGATTAAGAGCCTGTGTGTATAAGTAAGGGAGAGAGCATGTGTGTCTGTGTGTGATTGAGAGCTGGTTTAGGTGATGGAGCATGTGAGTATGTGATTGAGAGCCTGTGTTTAAATGAGAGAGAGAGACCATGTGTGTCTGTGTGTGATTGAGAGCTGATTTAGGTGAGGGAGCATGTGAGTATGTGAGAGCCTGTGTGTAAAAGAGAAAGAGAGGACATGTTTGTAAGCATGTGAATGAGAGTCTGTGTGTGAGAGAAAAAGACAGCATGTATGTGTGTGATTGAAAGCCTGTGTGTGTAAGCGTGAAAAGATAGACAGCATGTGTGTAAATGTGTAATTAAGAGCCTATATAAGTGAGAGAGAAAAAGCATGTGTATATGTGAGTACTGAGAGCATGTGTGTGTATAGGTGTGTCATTGAGAGCCAGTGTGAGAGAGAGCGCTGGTATGTGACTGAGAGAGGAGAAAGTTCCAAGTAAACCACCCCACCTCCTGCTAATTCAGAACAATCTCGGGACACCTGGATATCAAACGTTCCCAGGTATGCAGAGCAAATAAATGTTTGTATCCTTATTATTTTTCATTACTGGGTCTTTGTGTCTGCTATTTTGAAATATTTTGTTGGTATCTGGAAATGTTTTATATGAGTTTTTAATTATTGGATATTCCACTCATCAGCTGTTTCAAAATATGTTCTTTTTGTTAGTACAGTTTTACTGCTGATGATTTTATATTTCTTGATTTGTTTTATAAGGATGGGTGATGTTTCTTTTTTCCTTTGTTACACTGCATACAGAGACTCTGCGTTGTTGCAGTTTCCAATTCAGTTTTTTCTGCATGCTTCTTGTTATGCGTTTTGGTCTCTTTATTCTATGTTAGGTGAGGGACAGCATGTGATTCAGGTGAGGTTTTCTGCTGGCGTGTAGTTTCTGTGTAGGACTCTATAGCAGCCTGACTTGGTCCGTTTTCCTAATAGGAGATGTATTGGTGTCTTAAGGCCTGGTGTAATATTTTCAGAGACTTATTGTACTTTAAAAGTGTGATCTTACATAAAATGCACACATTTACTTGTATTTAGTTTTAAACATATTGTATGGCTCTCATGGAATTACATTTTAAAATATGTGGCGTTTATGGCTCTCTCAGCCAAAAAGGTTCCTGACCCCTGCACTAAAGTATAGCCCTTCAGACTATCAGCAGAACAGAAGGTCTTCACCAAGTGCCCTACTGTAGTAGCAGTGCATCTGCATTGACAATTGAGCAGCAATTATGGGGTAGCGGACATTGGAGTGGGCCTCATGGCCTGATTTTCCCCCCCCCCCCACCCTCCCCTGCTGTGAAAAAATTGCTGGTCCAGCTAGCTGACTCTCTCACCCTCCAAGTATGAAATATTGCAGGCCTTTTGGGGTAGGGAAAGATAGGCTTTTCAGACCTAAAGTTGAAATATAGACCCACTCCATCAAATCCATCATAACTTCCTACTTATCCACGGCCCCAGATCTCATATGAGGATCGGAAGCTCAGAAGTAGCATCCAACTCCCGGTGTATCCAGTACTGCTGTTAAAATAATACTTGACGGTAATGCTGTCAGTGCTGGACACATTTGGAGTCAGATGCTAGTTCCGAGCTCCTGGTCTCCATATGAAGTTTGGGGGGGAGGTGCAGTTCAGGAGGGGATTAGGATGGACTTGACAAGGGTGGGCTTATGCTGCATGTCTTTCCTTTATTAATATTTGGACTTTGTTTTTGGGAGGGGAGTCAAAAGCTTTTTGGACCTAAAGACCCATAACATTTCATACTCATATTTTTTTAAGGGAGGATAACTCAATCTGCTAAACCAGCATTTTTTCACTGCAGTGGGAGATTGGGCCCTGAGGCCCACACCTGAGGTTTTTTTGTTCCCCCTGCAGTCACTGCTTTAAATATCGCTGGTTAAGTGAAAGTTATCCAGGTAAACCTACTCTGATAACTTTGCAGAGATAGCCAGTTAGGTTTCAAAGTTATCCAGGAATATTCAGCGGGATGTTTATCCCGCTGAATATTCAGGATAACTTATCTAGCTAATTTTAGCCAGATAAGTTATCCACTGACCTTCTTTTTTTTTTTTTTTAATTTTTAAATTGTTCTGCATATTCCTGTGCTCTTTAGTGAGCCCCTCAGTTTTACTTATGTTTGTTATTTCAGTCGATTGTCCTGGCTGGATGGCTCTGGAATGGGCTTCTCCTTGGAATATCCATCCATCAGTTTACATGCGGTTTCTAAGGATGTCGCTGCATATCCCCGCGAACATCTGTATGTCATGGTGAATGCTAAGCTTGGAGGTGAGAGACTTTTCTCTGCTGTTCTCAGTTTCCTCTTCTTCCCTTATACTGGCTGGTTAAAAGGCAGAAAAGAAACACTCTGAGATTCTGTAGTTGTCTCTTTTTTCCCTGCTACTCTGAAAGACAAGCATGTAGTGGTCCCATGCAGTGAAAAGAGGGGGTACAACAGCCCAGGAGACTGATTTAAAATAAGCAACATGAGAGCTGTCCTCAAAGAAACAGAGTTTGGGGAAATTCAACTCCTTTGGTTGTTGCTTTATCCTTTATTTACTTATTCATGCCTTTCTTTCTTTTGCCACCCACAGCACCGCCAATGCCTCTTTCTGTAAAGGTCAGGGTGGAGTCGTCTTCCCACTGCTGGATTTCTGGCATAGCTTTCCTCAACAAGGCCATTTTGATTACTTTAAATATTCTATTGGCAGTCAGCTACTTTGAGAAAACATGCAGTATGCTTTACATTAGAAAGGTTTGGTTAAGGGGGACAGATTGCTTTAGTCAAATTAAATAAAAGGGAGCACATTTTTGCCATGCATGTATGTGTTGCGGTTTGCTCCTTACTAAAGGAGCAAATCCTGCTAGCAAAAAAATGATTAAGCATTGTTTGGATGGAGGCTTGTCTGTTAGCCCTCAGCCAGTTGGCAATCTTAATTTGCTGAGCACAAGCAAGGGAAAATATATATATATTCCTCCCCTTCCTCTGGCACAGTGTATAGAGCTAGAAAATAGTAAGTTGAAAAAGGGAAAGGCACACCGAAGTTATTTATAAGTATAACCCTCCAAACAGAAGGCATCCCCCAGAGATAATTGCCTTTCCATCTACTGTCTCAAAGCTAGCAACCATGAAAGCTTTTATGTTTGCAATTGTCCATGCAAACTAGTGGTTTTCTGTCAGTGTTATTTTCCTGGGGAAGGGAAGCAACAATAACCACACAAGGAGTAATTAGTTGTCTTCCTGCTTTTCAAACAGCAGTTTCATTAGGGGTGTGTGTGTTTAAAAAAAAAATAAATCCCTAAAATGTTTTGTTAATTTACAGTGGACAGTGGGAATCCTGGGGTTGGTTCTTGATTCTGCACTGTTGAAATCCTAAGATTTGAGTCTAGTTCAGATCTCTGAGGAAATCTGAAATATACACACAAACACAGAAAATGATGGCAGATAAGGATTAAAAAGATTAATCTAGTTTGCTCAGCAACAATGTTTTGTTCTCTCTTGCTCCTTGTCCCACCACCCCCATAGCTGGATTTCTACTCTGAAAGACATCAAGCCAGGCAATATTGGATGTAATTTGGCCCCATTCACAATTAAACTTGCAAAAAGTATAATTCTTGGTGTTTCCTTAACCCACTGAGGATCATCTGTGTTGTACAGGATCAAGAGGTGATGCTTAGTAAAACCTGCGTTACAGCTATGGTGTAAAGTCAAGGAACTTATCCTGCTGTGTTTCAGCTCATTGTAAATTTCAAATAGTGCTAGAACTCTGTTAATAAATGTCATCCTTCTCTTTTTCTGGTGATTGAAAATAGAGAGATCCCAAGAATCCAGTATGATAGAAGATGAAGATGATGAAGATGAAGAACCAATCACTGAAATCAGATTTGTACCAAGTGATAAGTCAGCCTGTGAGTATTTCTTTTTCAAACCCTTTGTTATCTTCTGTTAATGGATAAAACTGTGGAGTTGTAGAATTTGAGTAGACATTTTCCTTCATTAATCACTTTGCAGTGAAGCCATTATTTTCTAACAGTTATTGTATTTTACTGTTAACTTATTTTTTGGGAGGGGGAGGGGAAGAGAACATTTATTTAGGGAGTCCATTGAGCCCCTGTCCAGTATTTGTGGGTTGACAGAAAAATCGCCAAAAGTGTTTTGGTGTTTTACGGTGGACAATGGGAGTCCTGAAGTTGGTTCACAACTCAGCATCATGGCTGGCGCCTTAGGGTGGACAGTGGGATTCCTGGAGTTGGTTCACAACTCAGCATCATGGCTGGCGCTTTAGGGTGGACAGTGGGATTCCTGGAGTTGGTTCACAACTCAGCATCATGGCTGGTGCTTTAGGTGGACAGTGGGAGTCCTGGAGTTGGTTCACAACTCAGCATCATGGCTGGCGCTTTAGGGTGGACAGTGGGATTCCTGGAGTTGGTTCACAACTCAGCATCATGGCTGGTGCTTTAGGTGGACAGTGGGAGTCCTGGAGTTGGTTCACAACTCAGCATCATGGCTGGCGCTTTAGGGTGGACAGTGGGATTCCTGGAGTTGGTTCACAACTCAGCATCATGGCTGGTGCTTTAGGTGGACAGTGGGAGTCCTGGAGTTGGTTCACAACTCAGCATCATGGCTGGCGCTTTAGGGTGGACAGTGGGAGTCCTGGCGTTTGTTCTAGATTCTGCTCCATGGTTAGCATTCTATACCGTAGGAATCTGATCTTGTACTGGTCTATTATGTGGTGGTGGTTGTGAAAACAGTTAACATAGACTGGTTTGTTTTTAAAAAGTTTATATCTCGCTCTCTACAAAGTTTGAGGCAGGTCACAATTTAAAACATCCATAAAAATATGAAACTAATTTATGTAAACAAAACACAAAAATATCTAATGTGCCAACAGATGAATATACCAGCAGGCAGCACCTGTGCAAAAAAATCTCTACTGAATATCTTTGAGCAACATTGCGGAAGGGATAGAAGATAAAGTTTGACTATTTGCAGATGACACTAAGATCTGCAGCAGAGTGCACAAGCCTGAAGGAGAAGAGAGAATGAAAAGTGATTTAAGAAAGCTTGAAGAGTGGTCAAACTTGGCAGCTGGGATTTAATGCCAAGACATGCAGAGTCCTGCATCTGGGGTGTGGTATGCCAAAAGAGCAGTATGTGATGGGGAGTGAAAGACTAATGTGCACGGACTGGGAGAGGGACCTTGGGGTGATAGTGTCTGGCAATGTGACAAGGCAATAGCTAAAGCCAGAAGAATGATGGGCTGCATAGAGAGAGGAATAACCAGTAGGAAAAAGGAGATAATGCCCTTGTACAGGTCCTTGGTGAGGCTTCACCTGGAATACCATGTTCTGTTCTGGAGACCGTATCTTAAAAAGGGTAGAGATAGGATGGAAACGGTCCAGAGAAGGGGACCAAAATGGTGTGGGATCTGTATCGGAAGACTTGTGAGGAGAGGCTGAAGGATCTAAATATATATACCTTAGAAGAGAGGATGTGCAGGGTTGGGGCAATATCATACAGACCTTCAGACACCTGAAACGTTTTAATGATGACTAACTTCGAATCTGTTCAGTTGGAAAGGAAACTAGAATTAGGGGGATGACTCAGAATCAACATCAGGAAATATTTCTTTATGGAGAGGGTGGTGGATGCCTGGAATGCTCTTCTGGAGCAGGTGGGGAGGACGAAAACAGTAAATAAATTCAAAAGGGCACGGGATAAACACTGGATCCCTAAAGGCTAGAGGTTAAAAGTGAAGAAAAGGGTGCATGGGGGGTAACCTGCACAGAGAGGAAAATACTACTCTTAAGAGAGCATGTGGATTACTGCGCTTAATCAATTAGCCTTGATGTTTGTGAAGCAACTACACATTGTTCTATGCTTCAGCAGGAGCAAAACACAAAAAGGGGAATTGGATTCAGACAGCCAAAGCTGAGCCCAGCTTTTACAGTCCAGGGTACAGATATGCAGACATTTAGACAAAAAGCACAGGACGACTACTTTGGCCAAGTCCAAAAGCAAAATACAGTCAAGCAGTATTATCTGAATTATCAAGAAGGCTGCTCACCCTGTAAAAATTTTGCTAGCAGTAATTTTGTTATGGGTTTGATAGTTCTTGGTTTTGATTGAAAGTATACTGTCAATGTAAGGCTTGGGGGTAACTTGCACAGAGCAGCAGTTACTACCATATGAAACTCGCTGAGTAAACTAGTTGGACCATTTGGTCTTTTTTTATTTTTATTTTTTTGCTGTTGCTATTATGCTACTATGTTTATGTTTGTGCACTAAATGTCTCCTGAAACAATTAAGTGTTCAAAGCTGCCCTACAGCTAACTTTATCTGCTGTTGAATATGTTCCAGAAGCAAATTCCAGAACAATTGTTCGGCAACTGAAAGTCGACTCTCTAGTTTCCACTAAATGGGCAAGCTTTACAGAAGATGTCTCAAGTAGGCCGCGATTTGTGGAGCGCTATGCACGTGCAGGATTGAGCCCTTCCAGGGATTACTAGGATTGTTTAATATCTTGTAAATCATAAATGCCACTTTATACACTTTATATTTCATATGCCAATAGATGGGAAGCCAGTGTGAAGAATATAGCACAAGTGTGATATAATCATGCTTGCTTACAGCAGTTAAAATATGAGTAGTAGAGTTTTGAACAATTTTCATTGCTCGGATGGAGTTACCTAGTAAACTGAGAAACAGAGTAACTTACAGTAGTCAAACATGGGAAAATCAAAGATTGTAAATCAAAGAAAGGCCAGAGTTTGAATAGTGGTTTTAATCTTCGCAGCAGGTGTAATTTTAAAGAAGGTTGACTTCACTGTGGCTCTAGTGTGATCACATAAAAAAGAGGGATCCAAGAGAACACCTAGATTGCAGATGTGTGATTTAATGGGTAAGAAATGCCCTTCAAACACTGGGACCTTGGGAATATCTATAGAGAATTGTCATGATGATATAATTCAATTTTGTTAACATTCACAACTTGTTGTGCTACATTCAGCATTTAAATGTTGACATGCAAGAGAAAACTGTAGTGAAGTATAGCTTTCCATGATTTCATGGGGACAAAAAACTGAATATCTGCATACAGTTTATAATTTACACCGAGTGTCGCCAAAAGCTTTTTAGTGGTGCAGGATAAATATTACAAAGTAGCGGGAAAACATTAAACCTTGTGGCATGCTGATAGATACTACATGCCATTCTGATGTAAATTGGCCGGTTCATACTACATGTGAACGATCTGTCAAATAAGATTTAAAGCAGGCCAGGATGATAACACCAATTCCTATTTCCACAAGTTGGGAAATCAAGATATTGTGATTTACCAAATCAGATATATATATATATATATATATATATATCTCAAGTAACACCATGATGTATAGTGTTGATATCAAGGTTTTGCCATATTGTATCAGTACAGGATAACAATACAGTTTTCATATATAGTTTTGTGCAGACACAAAATTGATTATCTAAGACAGTGCTCATCAAAAAAATCTGAGAGTTGCTGGAAAACTTTTTTAAAAAGGCAGTAACAAAATTGGGTGATAATCTAAATCCTACAGTATTATCAAGTTATCTTTTTGGAGCAATGGATAGATAGAGGCTTGTTTTAAGTAATGGTGGAAGAACAGCAGTTTGAGACAAATTGACCAAGTTTGTAATAAATGGATTGTCATCCTTTTTTGGTAATAGTTGGACAAGGATTTAGTAGACAAGATGAAGAGTACATTTTGCCAATGATCTGAACAATTTCAAAAGATGACATGGGCAAGAAATCTTTCCATCTGTGATCGACTCATTAGAGGACAACGTGTTAAATACAGTTAAAGAATTTGAAAATTGGTTACAGATGGTAATGGCCCTGTCTGAAAAAAAAAAAATTTGCAAATCTTTCACATGTCAGAATTAGGTTCTGTGACAGCTCTGGTATCCATAGTAGAGGAGGAATTTGTCAAATGCTTCACAGTACAAAACAACGCACTAGTTGTTTTAGAGTTGCTTGAATATGGGAAGAAAAATAAGCCTCCTTGGTAGTTATCACAAGAAAGCAGTATACAGTGAAAAAGGCCCTAAATGCTTTGAGATTGGAGGGTGAAGGAGGAGTCCTCCAATCTCTTCAGTTTTCAGAACTTCCTCTTGGCATTGACTAGCTGAGAATTGAACCAGGGCATAAAGTTAGATCTTCAAATTTGAATGGACTTTAATGGAGCAACAAGATCAGTGGTGGCTTGCACTGAAGCATTCCAAACATAAAGTTCTTCTTGCAGGTTTCTTGCACCAAAGTTCAAAAGGACTCACCACTTCATTTATTGTCTTAAAAACATAGAATACAAATTTGGGGTCAACTCAAGGAACTTTAAAAATGACTTTCTAACACTTTTATAATAGATTTGAATTTCTGCTTTCTTAGCATTCAGACAGCATAATCTACACAGTGGGTTATGCACCTCTACCAGTAGATGGAAACAGAGCAAAGCTGATGTCACAGGGTGTGTGTGGTGGGGGGGGGGCAACTTGATGGGATAATCAGCTTTTTGGCTAGTCCCCACTCTCAGGCTTTACTTAGATGCCGCATAGTAGGCCATAGTGGCCTTCGCGCACTTTTCTGCACAGACGTTTGCCGAGAAAGTCAGACATCGGTTCACAGGTGTGCGCTGGGATGGGCGCCTATATTTTGGATACTTATTGGACAGGCCTTTTTTTTTTTTTGGCACCCTGTCCACACTTGCTTGTGTGGACGTGCAGCTGGGCACACAATGGTCAGACGCTTTGGGAGAGTGCTGCTAGCAGGTGTTTTCCTTTGTGCTGCTTGCCATATTCAGGCATTTCGGCTTGGTGTCCCCCCACCCCACTCCCCAATTTGTGTCTGCGCTGCTTGGAGGCTCAGGGAGAGTTTTTTTTCTCTGGCTGCTTTTGCTGAGTTTGGCCTTCCCAGTATGATGTGGGAATGGAACTGGAAGGGAGGAACTGTCTGAGGTTTCATTTGGTTTTGGTGCTCCCCTAACTAGATTGTCAGCAGCAAAAGGCTTCTTAGTGGATGCAGGACTGACGCCTCCTGGTTTTGGTATGGACTGTGGTAACACTTGTGCAGTTTTCTGTGTGCAAGATAGCCTTGAAATAGCTTGACGGATTGAGCAGCCGTTTGGCTGGTCCCACTCACAGGTTTTTCTCAGTCGCCGACATGGTAGGCCTAAGAGTTCAGTATCGCAAACTGCGGATCCCCACATACCTGGTGCTGCACGTAAGTGTCAGCGTACATCTATACCTGCTGCGGGTCACGCTGATAGGAGCCCAGGTGGCATGGATGGTGAAAGCTGCCCTTATTCCCTGGAGGATGGGAAATTCTGGGGTTGGAGTTTTATAGCAGAATGTTGCATTTCTTTCATAGAAATGAGTTGCTGGCTTGGATCACCCAGGCACTGAAGATGCTGGGAGTACTGGGTCCTGAAGCCAAACAATCCCATTTAGATTCTTTTATGTAAAGTATTATGGATTATATTCAAGAAATGATTGATCTTGAATGGGACGCCTTGGAAGCTAATTTTAGAGGGGGACAAGCCTTGGTGCTGTACCTCCTGGGTTTGACAGAGAAGAGGGAGCAATTGTGCTTTCTGAAAGTGCATGTACTGGTGTGTACAGTCACCAAGTGGGCGACTATCCCTGTGGAAGGGGGAGCAGCGTGAAGAAGGTGCAGAATAGGAGAAATGAGGCTGTCCTTAAGCAGACACTCAAGGCAGTGGCAATGAATTGCAGATGACCTCTTGCTGCTCCCTTGTGAATCTCTCTTCCTTGCTCTCTCTCAGCAAGTCGATGAGTCTGGTTTGAATTCAGGGCAGTGCCCTATGGCTTCACACCTGGATGAGCCTGATCGCGTTTGATCTCTGAAGCTAAGCAGGATTGAGCGTCAGCTATGGCTGACTAATTGGTGACGAGACAATCCAAAGCTTAATCTTACAAAATGACCTTTTAATGATCACTCTGGTTTGGGAGTGGGGAAAAAAAAAGGCCAATAAGAGGGGCAAGTTCCTCAGTTACCAGAGGATTAAAAGCAGGCACCACGCTCATCCTGGATCTCAAGGGAGTCAATCGGCTTTTGCAAGTGACTCGTTCCCGCTTGGAAACCTTATGCTTGCTGATAAAGGCAGTACAGTTAGGAGAGTTTAAGTCTCTGGATTGTCCAAGGCATATCTATATATTCCCATCTGGCTGGAGTATCAATGGTTTTCTGCATTTTGCTGTTTTGGGGCGACATCAGTTTTTGAGTTCTACCCTTTGGTTTGGACACTGTGCCCAGAACAGGCTATGGTGCTGGTAGCGGCAATGTTGAGAGAGGATGGCATTCTGATCCACCCATACTTCAGTGATTCGCTAATTCACTTCCTTAGCCTACGTTCACGTTCGGCGAGTGTTTGGCTTTGGTGTGAGGAACAAGGGGTTCATCCTTGTTCGGTTAAAATCCAGCTCAGTTTGGGTTTTTGCAGGATGGATTGTTTAAGGACTTGGCTCTTAATTCCTTGAAGGTACAGGTGGCGGCTCTTGCCTTTTTCTGAGGTTACGTGAATGGTGAACCCTTGTCAGCCCATCTGGTTCTGGCCTAGTTCTTGAAAGGGTTGATGCATCCTCGCCCCCTTGCGGTTGCTGGCACCCTTGTAGAATCTTAATCTGGTTCTGGATTTCTGGTGGGTCCCACTTTTCGACCACTATGTATCCTTTTCCTAAGGCTACTTACTAGAGGACTATGTTCTGCACATAGAGTTTCTGAATTGCAGGCAATGTGTTGTCGGAAACAGCCTCTATGAGTGACTCTGGGAGCGGTCCAGATGCAACCTGTTCCATCCTTTAGGCCAAAAGTGGTCTTGGATTTTCACTTGAATCAATCTATTCCCTGCTCACTCTGGGCAGGAAGAGAGAGAGAGGTGGATGAATATAGCCTGTTACGAACCTTGGGTGTCAAGTGGCATATCATGAGGTATTGGGGATTTCGAAATCTCTCAGGAAGACAGATGGGCTGTTTATACTCCACAGTGGGAGTAAACAGGGTGAGCCAGTGTCATGGATTATGATAACCTTTTTTTAATCCAGCGGGCTATTACGGACATGTATGTGGATGCCGAGCAGCTGTTGCCTAGTAAGGCTAGCGCTCATTCCACTAGGGCTCAGGCAGTGACATGGGCGGAGATTAGGTGTTTTGTCTCCCATCGAGATTTGTCAAGCTGCAATGTGCTTTTTCTTATACAATTTTCAGGTATTATCGCCTGGATGTGCAAGCCCGGAAGGATGCAGCCTTTACGTGTGTGGTGGTGTTTGGACCTTGGACAGCCTCCCACCCTGTTCGGGAGTAGCTTTGGTACAATCCCACTGGTGTTGATTAACCTGTCTGAATGCTAAGAGAGGAGAAATAACTACCTTTACCTGATAATTTATTTTCTTTTTTTATATATCTTTATTTAAACACACAGAAAAAACATGTTCAACAATAACAATATACATAGCAGCCAAAGCAGTCTCCGGCAGAAAAACATCCATAAGAACATAAATTGCCATACTGGTTCAGACCAAAGGTCCATCAAGCCCAGCATCCTGTTTCCGAAAGTGGCCAAGCCAGGCTTCATGTACCTGGCAAGTACCCAAAAACTAAGTATATCCCATGCTACTGATGCTAGTAATAGCAGTGGCTATTTTCTAAGTCAACTTGATTAATAGTAGGTAATGGATTTCTCCAAGAACTTATCCAAACCTTTTTTAAACCCAGCTACACTAACTGCACTAACCACATCCCCTGGCAACAAATTCCAGAGTTTAATTGTGTGTTGAGTGAAAGAATTTTCTCAGATTAGTTCATGGAGTGCTCTCTAGTCCTTCTATTATCTGAAAGAATAAATAACCGATTCACATTTACCTGTTCTAGACTTCTCATGATTTTAAACACCTCTTTCCTGTATGTACCCGGATCGGTCCAGACAGTGGGTTGAGCCTCCTTTCCAGCAGGTGGAGACAGACTAAACTTGAAGGATGCCCTATATCAGGACAGAGCCTACTCTCTAACCCTTCAGTATTCGTCTGTCTCCAGCAGGTGTAGCATCTTCCCTTCGGTTCTCTGCTGTAGGCTAGTCGGCCTTTTCTTCTGTCGTCTTTTAGGCTCAAGCAAGTACTTCTAGTAGTTCTCTCGTAAAAAAAAAAAAAAAAAGTGACACTTTTACTTTTTTCCTGGTTTTTCCTTTTCCTGTGTGGGAGACGGCTCAGTCTCCCAGCTCTTGCTGGGCTCAGGGGGGCTTTGCCCCTTTTGCGCTGCATAGCCTGAGTCTGTGTACGCTTCCAGGTGTGGGGACCGAGGCTCTCGGGGTCTCGTTCCCCCCTCTGGCTGCCGAGAGGGTTTTTGACCCCGCTGCTGCGCTCAGTAAAAAAAAAAAAAAAAGAGAGAGAGAGAAAAGTTTAAACTTCAAATAAGTTGCAGGTACTCACCTACCTCTAACTTATTTGCAGCAGTTAACCAGCATTTTTTAAATTTTTCTGGTCATAGCAGGCCTAGAACCGGCAGCCAGACAGGCAGGAGGCAGCAGGTTTCCCTCCTGCTCTCTCCGGCCCTGCAGGCTGTCAATCAAAGCTTTTTTTCTACTTTTTTTTCTTCAGCCTTGGCTCTGCTATGCCCCGGCAGGCAGCCTGCCTCTTTTCTGCAGCCCCCTTCGAGTTTTTATCGAAGGGGCTCTTTCTATGCCTCCCTGCCGGGTGGGGAAGGTCCCTCCTCGGCAGGGAAGGCAAATTTAGCTTGGGGATAGAGTCCCCAGAGCTTGGCTAGGCCTTTCCCGGGTCGGGAAAGCCCGGGAACAGCCGCCATCTTGGATTTTTTAACGGCTCCGTTTTCGGAGCTCCCTGGGCTGGGGGGCCGATTTTTTGACTGCTACCCCCCAATTTGAGCCCCCCTAACCCCCAGGAAGGGATTTTTGCCACCCTCTCGCCTCCCCCTTCCCCACCCGGGTTTTTTTCTTGGCTCGTTTTGAGGTGCTGCTCCCTCCCCCTGCGTAAATACTTAGCGTGCAGGCAGGGGAAAGTGGAAGGTTCCCCCCCCCTCCCCCGGGACAAAATAGTGTTTACAAAAAAAAAAAAAGGAGAATTTATTTTCTCTGGGTAACTATTCATATATTTTAATTCTCCGCTACATGCCATTGCTAGGGTGGCCGGCTATGGAGCCCCCGGAGTCTCTTGGGGCGCGGGTGGTCGCGGGTGCTCCCCCCCCCCCCTTCCTGACTTTCCGGCGGTTCCGGTATTACCGGATCCTGCCGCTAGTCCGGTTGCATCAGTTACCCTTCCCCTCCTGGTACCGCCTTGTTGCCCACGGATATGACCCCGGTCCTGGTGGGATCCCGTGATTTTTTTTTTTAAGCGCTTTCCCCTCCTCCCACGCCCACACGTTTGTCTCTGTGGTGCTAGCAGGCTCCCCGGACGGACTGTACCCTGAACAAGTTCCTCTCCCAGGGGTATGCTTTGTTTTTTGTTTGTTTTTTTTGAAAACGAACGGTCCTCCCTCCGTGGATTATTACGCGGTCCCGTTTCAGGAGGTTTACCTGGCTTTCAAGCGGCCCTGGTACGCCTCCTCGAGGCTCATGTGCGGTGTATTTTGTTGTCCTAGGGCTGGAGGTGTGTACCACTATTTGCAGCAGTCGCCGGCTGCGGGCAGCTCTCCAGTGGGGTCCATGTTAACTTTGCCCTGTGCCCGGGACCCCCCGTGGCCAGAGGCTACGCCTGCGACCCTTCTCCACCCCCAGACAACAGCCATAGTCTCGGCTATGTCCGTCACTCGGCCCTCTAGCTGCACCACTGGTCGGCTGTCTTGCCCTCCACAGCCCGATGGAGTACATTGCAGCCCAAAGGTAAACGGTTCCTTGGCAAGGATCTTGTATAAGTAGTGCTTCCTTAGGGGAACGTAAAGCCCATCAGCTTCCGGAAGACTGTCCGAACATCTCGGTCCTTATACCTTCTTGTCCACGTTTTGGGGCCAGCAACGGTATACCCCATGCGGGCACGATGACTCCTCAGGGGGTCTTGTTTCCTCTTGATCGCGGCTTTTTTGTCACAGCCTTCTCATGGGCGCCATTCCTCTCGCAAGGATGGCCTATGCACGCAATCCTCACGCCTGCACACTCACCGGAGTTTTCCATGCCTCATTCCTCGGTCTCCTTCTTAGGCGATCGCTCTCCTTGTTTTTCGTGCTCTGGGGCCAGTTCTCCGACTTCCTCACAGACGGGTACGTCCTCGTTTTGTTCCATAATTGTCGGGATTGTTTCTGTGTTCCCCAGGGGTTCGTTTCATGCTGCGCTCGGTGGAGCATACTCCACCAAGCTCTTGTGTCTGAGCGCGGAAGCCCCGGTTCCAGTTCTCGCGGGCCAGTATCCTAGTTTTCTTATTGGTTCCTTGTCTCGCCAGAGTCATCCAGGCTCTCCAGATCCCGCTTCTCCGCACGGACACCCTGGGAGTGGTCCTCGTTCCGTTTTGCCCCAGACCGTTCCTCGTCCCACTCGTCTTTGTTGGTGGCATTTTCCATTCTTCGGTTCATCGTGGTTGCCAAAGTCTCTTCGTGTTCACGTCCTCTGGTATTTCTAGGTCTGGGCACTTCCTTTTGCTCTCGTGACAGCACCGTGCACCTTCACCATTGCCTAGGTGTTGGTGGCGGCAGTTCTTCGCCGGGAAGGACTCCTTATCTATTCTTTCTAGATGTCTGGCGCGTCAGGGCCATGGTGGAAGTTCTTGGCGGGCGGGCGGTGTGTCGCGTGCTAGCTCTTTTCGCGTTTCTCGGGTGGATACTGTTTTCCTCAGAGCAGTCCTTAACCCTTCTTGGACTTAGAGTGCTTGGGGGGTCCTCTTGTTACCCCGGTGGGCAAGGACTCCTTGCCTCCTGTGAGGGTCCTCAGGTTGTTCGACCAGTCTTTTTTGTCTGCTCTTGCTGCCTTCTTCGGCTTATGAATGCTTACAGTTCTCGGGCTCCTTGGCTCCTCCCTTGCCTGGTCCCTTGGGTTTTTGCGCATATACGTCCGTTCCAGACAACTTGCTGTCCCGTTCGATGGCGCTGGCGGCTCGGTCTCACACAGTTCTCCCGTTTCAGGCTCGGCCGTCGCAGACTTCCAGGGGTGGTTCTCCCTCCCTCACTTGCTTCCGGAAATGCCTCCCAGATCCTCAGTGGACAGTTGTAACCTCGGACGCCGGTCCCTTAGGCTGGGGGTTGGTCTGCCTTTCCCAGCATACCCGGGGGATCTGGCCAGCGGCTGTCTTGCTGTCTCAAGCGGTTGGCGGCTCGGACGTATTCCTAGTCCTTTTGGAGTTTCTCTCCCTTCTCCGCGGCTAGGCGCTCCGGCCCTTGCCCGACAACTCTACCATTGTGACTTGCATCACTCGCCCAGCTGGCGCTCGCAGCCCGCGGGTGACACTGGACATCTGTCTTCCCTCTGCCCGGGCAGGGAGATGTCTTCAGTGCCCGGCATCCTCCCGCTCCACGGGCTAGGGGCATATGCAGGCCGAATTCCAGTCGGCAGTCATTCGATCCCGGGGAGTGGGAACTCGCTGATACAGCCATGGCGCTATCTCTCATAGACAGGAGGTCTCTTACCACCTGGGTTGCCTGACAACTATTCGCGATCCCACTGGCCTATTGGTCCTTCCGCTGGAAGCTCGACGGACGTAGGTACTCTGGCTTTATCCTGGCCGGCGGATGTTCTCCCCCCCCCCCCCCCCCCCCGTGGTCCCTGGGCGGGAAAGCCTCAGAACGATAGATCTCCACCGGAGTCCCGTGGTTCTGGTAGCACCCGAGTGGTCGCGCCGTCCCGTGGTTTTGCTAACTCGAGAGGCCGCTCAGGCTCTGCTTCGCGGTTCTCTACCCTAGCGACGGCCTGACCTGCGGCTCAGGTGCCGGTATTCTTCGACTAGTCCAATCGCGCTTGTCTTGCGCCCTGTTTTTCTATGTGGCAACGTCTCCGGCGCGAGGGTTATTAGGAGTAGGTCTTCTCCGCCTTACTGCGGACCCGGCATGGTCGACTTCCTGGCATACGGCGTCTCTGGTTGTGAGTCTGTTTGTCTGGCGTTGGTTGTCTCGGCATTCTCCGCTCCAACTTATTGGTCTTTTCGTCTTCAAGTCAGTCTCCTAGGGTTCTTCCCTTTCGTGTTCGGCGCGTACAGGTCCACCCGCTCGTCTTCTCCTGGGTTGGTTGGGTGGTCATCTCTGAGCGGTCACCCATCTGCGATTCGGTGTTTCAGGGGCATTAGGCATCCATGTTCCTCTCTCGCCCACTTGCCCGTCGTAGATTTTTAATCTGGTTTTCCCTGTACGTACCAGGATCAGTCCAGACGGTGGGTTATGTCCCCCGTCCAGCAGATGGAGTCAGAACAGAGCTCGAGGGCTCCGCCTCCTATACTAGCTCACCCTCTGCTAGAGCTCAATATCTTTCTGACTCCAGCAGATGTGAGTTGGGGAAACAGTGCTTCCCCAGTCTGACAGGTTTTTGAGTCTCTTTCTACTTTGCTTTGAGTTCTACCTGTCTTTTGTTTGCTAGCTAACTATTTGGATCAAGTTAATTGAAAAAAAAAAAAAGTTTTTATTCTGTCAGTGATTTGAGGAGGCGTGCTTCTCTGTTCGGCCTCCTCCTGCAGTGTCACTTTCCTACGTTTGGGGTAAGTGTTTATTTCTGTGTGGTTTTTCTTGCAGCTTTTCTCTTCACTTGTCGGCGTTTGCCGGTACACCCGGCTCTCTCACGCGGTCCTTGACGGTCCTGTGGCCCGGCGAACGCTATCTCGGGCCTGGGCGCGCCGCTAGCGGTTTTTCCCGCCGGCGCCTACGGATCTGTCAGGCGGGTTGTGTCGGCCTTTCGGCCCCCCCCCGCGGTGTGCTTCCTTTTTGGCCCCCCCCCCCCCCCCCCCCCCCCCGAGGCGATTTCTCATAGCGGCTTCTTCATGCCGCGCTTTTCCCACTGCGAGACCTGCGGTGAGGCAGGGTCTCGTTTTTCAAAGGAGGGAGTTTGCCCGCGCTGCCTCCCTGAAGGGGAAGGTGGTTTGCGTGGCTCGGGTTCGCGCCCAGTGCCCTCCTCACCACAGCCAGGGATGAGCGGGCCGGCCACGTCCTCGCCAATGGCGGGAACGGCGGCCATTTTGGAGCGGGATTTTCCTTCAGAACACGCTCCGGAGGAAACAGACGCAGTTCGGGGTGCCCCCCGCCTGCACCGAAGCCCAGAGGAAGCTCTACCGGCCCGACCACCGCAAGGGGCCCCTGCGGCTGCGACTTCAGCCAGCCTGCCGTTTTTTCCCCCGGACTTCATTTTAAAGATGCACACGGCTTACCTGCAGGGCCTGACAGAGCCGGGGGGAGCCCCCTCGGGGCCTCCTGCTCCCAAAGATCCCAAGCTCTCGTTTCCGGCCTCCGGGCCCCTGTCCTCGGCTGGGCCAGCCACAAGCTCCTCGGCTTTGCCATCCCAGCCTCGAGTGGCGGGAGCGGCTCCCCCTTTGGGCCCTGACCCTTCGGACCCTCCGGATCCGGCGCAATTGGAGGGGCAAACGGAGGGCGACGACCCGTGAGCCTTGCGGATCTTCCATAAGGAGGAACTAGAAGACCTGCTCCACCAGACCCTTCAAGAGCTAGATCTGGATCCTCCACCGGACCCCCCGGCGCCTGTGGCTCCGGCGGTCGAAACGTGCTCCAAGAAAGGGGACCCGGTCCTGGCCGCCCTTAGGCCTAGGGCTAAAGTTTTCCCGGTCCATGAGTCTTTTCTCCAGCTCCTCACGGGGAAATGGAACGTCCCTGAAGCGGCATTGAGGGTCACCCGGGCCATGAAAAAATTATATCCCTTGCCTGAGGATTTCTTAGATCTCATCCGTTTCCCTAAGGTAGACTCGGCGGTCTCAGCGGTGACTAAGCGAACTACGATCCCGGTGACGGGCGGGACGGCCCTACGGGACACACAGGACCGCAAATTGGAGACATTTCTCAAGAGGGTGTTTGAGGTTTCGGCCCTAGGGATGCGAGCTGTCATGTGCAGTTCTTTGACCCAGAGGGCTAGTCTGCTCTGGGTCCAGCAACTCCTGACGTCGCAACAGTTGCCTCCGGAAGAAGCAGCTCAGGCCGACAGCCTGGAATCTGCCATCGCTTACGGGGCGGATGCTCTGTATGACCTTTTTCGCGTTCTGGCCCGCTCCTTGGTGTCGGTGGTGGCGGCTCGTCGCCTCCTGTGGCTCCGGAATTGGTCTGCGGACGCCTCCTCCAAATCGAGCCTGGGATCCCTTCCTTTTCGTGGGAAGTTTCTTTTTGGGAACGACCTGGATCAGATCATGAAGTCACTGGGGGAAAATGCAATGCATCGTCTACCCGAAGATCGGCAGAGGCCTTATAGGCCGTTTGCCTCCACCAGAACCAGGGCTCGAGCACAGCGACGCTATAGATCCTACCGGCAGTCCAATCCTCGCACTGCTCCCAGTAGATCCCAACCGTGGTCGCGGTCCTTTTGTGGGCGGAGGCCCGCGAGAGAGGGCTCGGGCCAGGGGAACCCCCCCGGCAAATCTACCCAATGATGCCAGACCGACCCACTCCTCCTGTCCGCCCATCGGGGGCCGACTCACAGATTTCGTCGAGGAGTGGGTGAAGATTACTTCAGATCAGTGGGTCCTGGACACCATCCAATACGGTTACGCCTTGGAATTTGTCCGTCTTCCTCGGGACAGATTTCTCTTCTCTCCGTGCGGCTCCGACCTCAAACGGATGGCGGTTCAACAGACACTAGACCGTCTGCAAGCCATAGAGGCTATCGTTCCCGTTCCTTTCGCCGAGGTGGGCTCGGGCCATTATTCCATCTACTTCGTGGTTCCCAAAAAGGACGGCTCGTTCCGGCCCATACTGGATCTGAAGGAAGTGAACCGCTCTCTGCGGGTCAACCGATTCCGCATGGAGACGCTGCGTTCAGTGATTGCTGCGGTACACCAGGGGGAGTTTCTGGCTTCCCTGGATCTGACTGAGGCGTATCTGCACATTCCGATACGTCCGGACCACAGACGCTACCTAAGTTTCAAGATCCTCGGTCAGCACTTTCAGTTTCAGGCCCTACCCTTCGGGCTCGCAACGGCTCCGCGGACCTTCACCAAGATCATGTTGGTGGTGGCGGTGGCCCTCCGGCGGGAGGGGATCTTAGTGCACCCCTACCTGGACGACTGGCTGATGCGGGCGAAGTCCTTCTCGCATGGACAGGCCTCTGTGGCCAGAGTCTTGGAGATGCTTCGCTCTCTGGGCTGGGTTGTGAATCTCCCCAAGAGTTCCCTCGTCCCATCCCAACGCTTGGATTTTCTGGGGGCGACCTTCGACACTCAGCAAGGCATGGTCTTCCTGCGGGCGGACAAGGCACTCTCCTTGAGGGAGCACGTCCGTCAGTTCGCGTCTTTGTCGGAACCCACTGCTTGGAATTATCTACAGCTTCTGGGAGTGATGGCGTCCACCATCGACATGGTGCCCTGGGCGTTTGCTCATCTACGTCCACTGCAGGCGTCCCTGCTGTCGCGATGGAAACCGGTGTCACAGGAGTATCAGGTGGTTCTACCCCTCCCCTAGTCAGCTCGAGACAGTCTGGAGTGGTGGCTGGTCCCGGCTCACCTGGCCCGAGGCGTCTCCCTCGACGTTCCCTCTTGGGTAATCGTGACCACCGACGCCAGCCTCGTGGGGTGGGGCGCGGTCTGCGAACGAAGCGCCACACGGGGACGTGGTCCCCGGAGGAGGCGAGGTGGCCGATCAATCGTCTGGAGACCAGAGCAGTACCCCTCGCACTTCGACGTTTCCTCCCCCTGATTCGGAACCGAGAGGTACGGGTTCTTTCGGACAACGCCACCACGGTGGCGTACATCAATCGTCAAGGCGGGACGAGGAGCGAACAGGTCTCCGCCGAAACCACGCTCCTGATGGACTGGGCGGAACTTCATCTGGTTCGGCTCCCGGCCTCCCACATCGCCGGCGTGGACAACGTGCAAGCGAATTACCTGAGTAGTCAGCGGTTGGACCCCGGCGAATGGTCCCTTTCCGACGAGGCGATGATGCTCCTGGTTCGCCGTTGGGGAACGCCGCGACTGGACTTGATGGCGACCGCCCTCAACGCCAAGGCCCCTCGCTTCTTCAGTCGCAGAAGGGAGCGCGGCGCGGAGGGGGTGGATGCTCTAGCGCTGCCGTGGCCGGCAGATCAACTGCTCTATGTTTTTCCTCTCTGGCCCTTAGTGGGCAAGATACTCCGCAGGATAGAAACTCACAGCGGTCCCGTGATTCTGGTAGCTCCGGAGTGGCCGCGTCGTCCTTGGTTTGCAGACCTGCTTCACATGGCAGTGGACGGACCGTTACACCTGAGTCATCTTCCTCGGCTCCTGCAGCAGGGACTGGTATTTTTTCGAGCAGGCGGCACTCTTTTGTCTTGCGGCTTGGCTTTTGAACGGCGCCGCCTCCGCCGACGAGGCTACCCGGAGGCGGTAATCTCTAAGATGCTCCGGGCCTGCAAACCTTCTACCTCTGTTGCTTATGTGCGAGTGTGGAAGGTCTTCGAGGCCTGGTGTACCGATCATGGGGCCCGACCCACGGAGGCGTCGGTACCTCTGATAGAAACATAGAAACATAGAAATGACGGCAGAAGAAGACCAAACGGCCCATCCAGTCTGCCCAGCAAGCTTCACATTTTTTTCTCATACTTATCTGTTTCTCTTAGCTCTTTGGTTCTATTTCTCTTCCACCCCCACCATGAATGTAGAGAGCAGTGATGGAGCTGCAACCAAGTGAAATATCAAGCTTGATTAGTTAGGGGTGGTAGGGGTAGTAACCGCCGCAATAAGCAAGCTACACCCATGTTTATTTGTTTTACCCAGACTGTGTTATTCAGCCCTTATTGGTTGTTTTTCTTCTCCCCTGCCGTTGAAGCAGGGAGCTATGCTGGATATGCGTGTAGTATCAGTTTTTCTTCTCCCCTGCGGTTGAAGCAGAGAGCTATGCTGGATATGCGTGAAGTATCAGTTTTTCTTCTCCCCTGCGGTTGAAGCAGGATATGCATTGAAAGTGAAGTATCAGGCTTATTTGGTTTGGGGTAGTAACCGCCGTAACAAGCCAGCTACTCCCCGCTTTGTGAGTGCGAATCCTTTTTTCTTCTCCCCTGCCGTTGAAGCAGAGAGCTATGCTGGATATGCGTGAAGTATCAGTTTTTCTTCTCCCCTGCCATTGAAGCAGAGAGCTATGCTGGATATGCGTGAAGTATCAGTTTTTCTTCTCCCCTACCGTTGAAGCAGAGAGCTATGCTGGATATGCATTGAAAGTGAAGTATCAGGCTTATTTGGTTTGGGGTAGTAACCGCCGTAACAAGCCAGCTACTCCCCACTTTGTGAGTGCGAATCCTTTTTTCCACATTTCCTCTTGCTGTTGTAGCTTAGAGTGATGTTGGAGTCACAGTAACCATGTGTATGTTTATTGAATAAGGGTATTATCTCCAGGCAGTAGCCGTCATTCTGGCGAGCCACCCACTCTTTATTGACGGCCTCTTGATTTTATGGATCCGCAGTGTTTATCCCACGCCCCTTTGAAGTCCTTCACAGTTCTGGTCTTCACCACTTCCTTCGGAAGGGCATTCCAGGCATCCACCACCCTCTCCGTGAAGAAATACTTCCTGACATTGGTTCTGAATCTTCCTCCCTGGAGCTTCAAATCGTGACCCCTGGTTCTGCTGATTTTTTTCCTATGGAAAAGGTTTGTCGTCATTGGATCATTAAAACCTTTCAAGTATCTGAAAGTCTGTATCATATCACCTCTGCTCCTCCTTTCCTCCAGGGTGTACATATTTAGATTCTTCAATCTCTCCTCATAAGTCATTTGATGAAGACCTTCCACCTTTTTGGTCACCCTTCTCTGGACCGCCTCCATCTTGTCTCTGTCTCTTCGGAGATACGGTCTCCAGAACTGAACACAATACTCCAGGTGAGGTCTCACCAAGGACCTGTACAAGGGGATAATGATCCCCTTGTACAGGTCCCCTTCCTTCAATTTTTGCAGGACGGGCTGGATAAGGGTCTTGCATACAATTCCCTACGTGTGCAGGTAGCGGCCCTGAATGTTCTGGTACAGACACCGGTCGCCCTGCCTCTCCAGGCGGATATCGCCCGATTCCTGAAGGGGGCCAAACATCTACGGCCGCCGGTCAGGGACCCTTGTCCGTCGTGGAGTCTTAACCTGGTTCTCCGGGCCCTAGCGGGCGCTTCTTTCGAACCTCTACAGGAGTCTTCGCTTAAAGATCTTACTATGAAGACAGTTTTTCTCGTGGCAATATGCTCTGCCCGTCGAATCTCGGAGCTGCAGGCTCTTTCCTGCAGGAAACCCTACCTTCGCATTTCGGAGGCGGGGATCTCGCTGCGTACAGTACCTTCCTTCCTCCCGAAGGTGGTCTCTTCGTTTCACGTGAATCAGACGGTGGAACTCCCGGCATTCTCTCCAGAGGAGTCTAGGTCTCTTCGTCACTTGGATGTCAAGCGAGTCTTACTCCACTACCTAGAGGTTACCAATGCCTTTCGGGTTTCCGATCATTTGTTTGTGCTCTGGTCGGGACCTAAGAAGGGCTCCTCGGCTTCAAAGACGACCATCGCCCGCTGGATCAAGGATGCCATCTCGTCGTCTTATATCGGGGCCGGTCGGGATCCGCCCAGGGGCGTTCGAGCTCATTCTACACGCTCTCACGCAGCGTCTTGGGCGGAGTCTCGTGCCGTCTCCCCACAGGAAATTTGCCGGGCGGCGACGTGGAAGTCGCTGCATACCTTCGCTAAGCATTATCGCCTACACCTGGCGCCCTCGGCTCATGGGCAATTTGGCGATCAGGTTCTCCGAGCAGGGCTCTCAGGGGCCCACCCATAGTAGGGAAGCTTTGGTACATCCCACCGTCTGGACTGATCCTGGTACGTACAGGGAAAAGAAAATTATTCCTTACCTGCTAATTTTCGTTCCTGTAGTACCATGGATCAGTCCAGACGCCCACCACGCTGGGATCTTGCGACCTGCTCGGATTCATTGTTATCTACTGTCTCTTCTTTCTTCTCTCTGGTTCTCTATCAGAGTTGTACAGCTCCTCACAAGTTGACGTTGGCGACCTCTTTTTGTTAGGTCATGCCTGTTTTATTGTTCTTGATGTTGACTTTCGTCAGGGTTTTGATCCAAATTGTTTTGTTATTGCTCTTTTGGGCTTTGTTATTCACGTTACTGAGCTCCAGCAGAGGGTGAGCTAGTATAGGAGGCGGAGCCCTCGAGCTCTGTTCTGACTCCATCTGCTGGACGGGGGACATAACCCACCGTCTGGACTGATCCATGGTACTGCAGGAACGAAAATTAGCAGGTAAGGAATAATTTTCTTTTTCGGGCCCTCTATGCGGCTCTGCCTGACCCCCTCCATCGCGTTCCCTTACAGGCTCTTATGCTGCAGACTTTCTTTCTGGCCTCTAGCTCCTAGGCTCGGGGTTCCAAGTGCTGTCCTGTCGGGACCCTTCTGCATCCTCCCGACTCCGGGGTATCTCCCGTACGGGCTCTTTTTTCTTGGTGACGGTTCTTCTACCTTCCCTGTCCACCAGTCGGCTGATCTCCCCGTATTCCCCTGCGACCGGTGGCGGTCTCTGTTACCTTGAGGCCATATGTGCTCCTTCTCGTCCCTCCTGGTTACCAATGACCTTCGTGTATCGGTCCATCCTTGTCCCTTGAGGGGGTCCGCTTGGTGTATGCCAGCCTCTGTATCCACTTTAGCACGCTGTGGACGGACGCATTCTCCTCTGTTTTTCTTTGTCATGGTTGGATGGTTCCCGAGGGTCTGATACCTCACTCACTGCGTTCTTGAGCTACTCCCTGGGCTCACAGTCACTGGATCTGTCCGTGGGGGATTTGCAGTGCCGACACACTTTGGACATCCTTCCTTTTCTTTGATCGACGCTATCGCCCGCATGTGCTAGCTCCGCTTTGGTTCTGTTGGGCTACGAGTGCTTCGAGCGGGTCTGTCTTGGTCCCACCCGGTTTAGGGAAGCTTTGGTACATCCCACTATCTGGACTGATCCGGGTACATACAGGAAAGGAAAATTAGTTCTTACCTGTTAATTTTCGTTCCTGTAGTACCACGGATCAGTCCAGACGCCCTTCCCTGTATGTTGTCTTTTTCTGTCCTCTCGAAGCTTGTTTCTCTTACAGACTCCTTGATTTCCACGTATCTTTTGGGCATAAATACTGAGCAAATACACCGGAAGCCTTGGTTGCAAGAGCGGTTAGTCATACCATATACCTTACATTGTTCTCCTGCTCCATTGAGCTTTCTGGTTGCTTGCTTGATCCTAATTGGTTTTGTTGTTTTCTGCTTTGACATGCGTTATACTGAAGGGTTAGAGAGTAGGCTCTGTCCTGATATAGGGCATCCTTCAAGTTTTAGTCTGTCTCCACCTGCTGGAAAGGAGGCTCAACCCACTGTCTGGACTGATCAGTGGTACTACAGGAACTAAAATTCAGGTAAGAACTAATTTTCCTATCACATCCCCCTTCAGTCATCCCTTCTCCAAATTGAACAGCCCTAACTCCTTTAGCCTTTCCTCATAGTGCAGCTGTTCCATGCCCCTTATCATTTTGGTCTCCCTTCTCTGCACTTTCTCCAGTGCAGCTATATCCCTTTTGGGATGTGGTGACCAGAATTGTACACCATATTCAAGGCACGGTCTCACCGTGGAGCGATAGAGGCATTATGACATTTTCTATTTTATTCACCATTCCCTTCCTAATAGTTCCTAACATTCAGTTTGCTTTTCTAACTGCCACAACACACTGAGCTGACAATTTCAATGTATTATCCACTATGACGCCTAGATATCTCTCCTGGGTGGTAGCTCCTAATATGGAACCTAACATGGTGTAACTACAGCAAAGGGTTATTTTTCCCTATATGCATCACCTTGCACTTATCCACATTAAATTTCATCTACCATTTGGTTGCAAAATTTTCCAGTCTCACAAGGTCCTCCTGCAATTTATCACCGTCTGCTTGTGGTTTAACTACTCTGAATAATTTTGTATCATCTGCAAATTTGATTACCTTGCTCGTCGTATTCCTTTCCAGATCATTTATAAATATGTTGAAAAGCACGGGTCCCAGTACAGATCCCTGAAGCATGCCACTACCCACCCACCTCCTCTGAGAAAATTGTCCATTTAATCCTAATCTCTGTTTCATGTTTTTAACCAATTTGTTATCCATGAAAGGACATTGCCACCTATCCCATGACTTTTTACTTTTCTTAGAAGCCTCTTATGAGGAACTTTGTCAAATGCCTTCTGAAAATCCAAGTACACTACATCTACCGGTTCACCTTTATCCATATGTTTATTAACTCCTTTGAAAAAAGTGAAGCAGATTTGTGAGGCAAGACTTGCCTTGGGTAAAGCCATGCTGACTTTTATTCCATTAAACCATGTCTTTCTATATGTTCTGTGATTTTGATCTTTAGAACACTTTTCACAATTTTTCCTGGCACTGAAGTCAGGCTTACCGGTCTATAGTTTCCCGGATCGCCCCAGGAGCCCTTTTTAAATATTGGGGTTATATTAGCCACCCTCCAGTCTTCAGGTACAATGGATAACTTTAATGATAGGTTACAAATTTTAACTAATATCTGAAATTTCATTTTTGAGTTCCTTCAGAACCCTGGGGTGTATACTATCCGGTCCAGGTGATTTACTACTCTTCAGTTTCAGTCAAGCCTACCACATCTTCTAGGTTCACTGTGATTGGTTCATCTCATCTGAATTATTACCCATGAAAACTTTCTCCGGAATGTGTATCTGTCCAACATCCTCCACCAAAGCAAAGAAATTGTTTAATCTTTCCGCCATAGCCGATCTTCTCTAACGGTCCAACTGACTCCCTCGCAGCCTTTCTGCTTCAGATATATTTTAAAAAGTTTATAGTGTGAGTTTTTGCCTCTACGGCCAACTTCTTTTCAAATTCTCTTAGCCTGTCTTATCAATGTCTTACATTTAACTTGCCAACACTTATGCTTTATTCTATTTTCTTCTGTTGGATTCTTTTTCCCATTTTTGAATGAAGATCTTTTGGTTAAAATAGCCTCTCACCTCACCTTTTAACCCTGCCGATAATCGCTTTGCCTTCTTTCCACCTTTCTTAATGTGTGGAATACATCTGGGTTGTGCTTCTAGGATGGTATTTTTTTTAACAATGTCCACGCCTTTTGCACACTTCTTACCTTTGTAGCTGCTCCTTTCAGTTTTTTCTAACTATTTTTCTCATTTTATCAGTTTCTCTTTTGAAAGTTTAGCGCTTTAGCCATGTCCCCCTTCCAGTCATTTCAAATTTGATCATCGGCCCTGGCGGCGTCATTCTCTTTAGAGGGGAAACTAGAACATATCTGCCCATAGTTTTGGTATGGAATATTTCGGCAAGCTTTAGTTTTCATTTTGAAACAAGAATTCACTGGCACATTTATAGGAAGTTGTCCAGAATTATAAGGGAGCTCAGTGAGTGTGCTGCTGCTGGCTTCAGAGCATCACATGACCCCCATAATTTCCATTTATTTAATGAGGACAGGTTAATCCACCTTTCCTGCCTTTGGCTGCTGGATGGTGGTGCTCTTGTCCTTCTGAGTTGTTGAGTTTCTGGGGATTACTGGTAAGTGTCAGATCCAGTCCCTAGATTAGTAATATTACACTCCTTGTCTGACCTCAATGTTTTTTTCTGGTAACTGATTGTTTGTTTGAATAGTTGTCTTAATGATTATAGTCATGTATTCTTTAGTTGTCCACAATTGGCTTTTGCAGAGAATTCTGACGCAGGCTGATGTCGGTGCAGGGGTATATATACCGTGATGTCAGCTTTGCTCCGTCTCCATCTGCTGATAGAGGTGTATCACCCACTGGTGTGGATTAACTTGTCCTCATTAAAGAAAAGGAAATTCAGGTACGTAGTACTTTCTCTATAATTTATGTTGGCTATGTCTGTCTATGAGAATTGCATAGTTCTTGAAGAGTACAATCTTTTCTTGTAAAGAATTCTAAAGGATTGTACATTGGAATTTGCAAGTCAGTGCACTTGAGGTAAAGATGATGAAATGTAGACCCCATATATAAATCTCTAGATAAGCAAACCTTACTCTGATAGGAAGCATCAACAGGTATAAAAACACCAGGACAATTTTATATAAGCCATTGTTGGGTATGGTACAGGTCAGTCCTGTCCTTTGCATTGTACCCAAGAATAACGGGGTCCATATTTCAAATGGAGAGTAGGAATTTTCATGTGAGTGTTTAGCTAATCTTACAGTTTGAGTGACAGCACAGAGAAATTCAACTTTATTAAAAGATTTTGTTTGTAACAGTTAGGAGCTTTAATGGGAAAAGTACGAAAACAACTTGGAAAAAAATAGTTTGGGGCATATCCCCCTGATTTGGTGACAGTACAGTTACCTAATTTTGGATGCAAGAGAATAGAAGTCCAATTGAGTGCAGCATCTTGCAGCTTGCTCATGTTTGGGCAATCATTTTTAGGGCAGAAGGTAGATGCCATAGAGCAAAAATCAATTTATTCCTCTGGTAGAAGAAAAAAATCCTTTTTGAACTGAGAGGTCTGTGCCCAGAGGTGCTGCATGTATTGCAGTTCCTACTCATCACTGATTGGATGCATCTGTTCTTCCTATTGTCCTGTATAGTGGAAGCAATGTTTTCGGCAATGTGTGAATGTCAGGCTTTACATCCAGACCCAGACGATGATGACTCGGATGATGATTTTGAAGGAGAAGAGTATGATGTGGAAGCACATGGTGAGTGAAAGTTGAATTATTTTTAAAAAAGTTTCCACGAATACTCCTTAAAGCATAGTTACTAATGAAAGCCTTTTTATAAATCAGTAGTATTTGCTAGATCTCTCAAAATACCAGCTTGTCCTTTTTGTTTTGTGTCCCTAGTTTTTTTTTATACCCTGTATAGCTGCTTTAAAACAATATCTGTGTACTGTTTTTTTTATTCTGATTTATATTTAATTTCTGAGGAGATATTAATGTTTAAAATTTTTGAAAGCTGCTCATTCTTACACTGCCTACAAACCACCACCCCTCCTCCCCACCTATACCCCTTCTCAACAAAAAACAGAAGGCGTGGTAGACAACTAAAGAAAAAAATCATTGGGGGAAAAAGATACACATGTAAGACTAAAAGATGGAAAAGCTCCTGTTTTACAGACTAGCTAGTGCTGCTGCTTTGGGAGGGTGCATTATGATCCTAGTGCAGCAAAGCTGTCACAGTGACTTAAGAACCACGAGTAGATTTGGATCTTGCTAAGCAGTCTTGGGCATTATCAATGAATTTAGTGCAGGATGAGGAATCCCAAAGAAAATTAGTCTGTATATGCAATTTTCAAGAAGAAAATACAGCAAAAATTGATAGAAGAAATGAGGCTCTGTGTACACCTCAGTCACTGAGAAAGAGCTGTCCTAGCTGAATTTCCAGCAAACCCTGAAAGTAGACTTAAGTACTTATATTGTTAGGTGCAAATTTGTAACTTAGAAATATTTGTATTCCTTTTTTCCTATAATCTGTAAGAACCGTAATTCTGTGAGATTTTTAATTTCAGTATATGTTGTTGCCTTCTCAGTACTTTCCCAGGGCAGTTAGTCAGGTGCTGCAGATTTTTGGCAAAGTACTGAAAAGGAAGCAAGAGGAATGAGGATTGTTCTTGCACTCCCTTCCCTTCCTCTTGCCACCGTCCACCTAGGCCAAGTAAGCACATTTTTAATGTATCTTTTTGCTGATCCCAACCTGGAGCCACATATTCCATAAATATTTGGGTGCAATTGTTGCCCTTTGATATTTTTGGTTTTGCATCTGACCCACACCAAATTTTCAGGACATGTTGGGGGAGGGGAACCACAAGGATCATAACATGGGTATTGTTTGGGAACTCCACATATTCCATACGCAGTCAGGGCCCCAAATACATTTTGGGAAGGGTCCACACTAAATTTTGAGCAGATGCGAAAGATCTGAGTATCTTGACAAGGGACTTTTTTTTTTTTATTGGGGGGGGGGGGGGGCACATATTCCAGAAAGAAGCATGTGTAATTATGCCACCGAATAATGTTTTGGTTTGGCATATGATCCACAAATTTTCAGCACATCTATGAGATTCATGAGAGGGGTATTTTGAAGGGAATCCACGTATTACATGAATATGCATGCACAATTAATGCCACTTAAAAATTGTGTTTTTGAATCCCATCTATTCCAAATTTTTATGAGATTTAAGGAGGTGGGCGCACCAAGAGATGTCAGACACATGTATTGTTTCTGGAATCCAAATAGGCACACACATACTTGTGCATGCATGACCTCTAGAAAGTGTGATCCATTAGTTCTGTGTGGAACTTCTGGTTTAAAATGTTTTCTCCTCAACTTTTGTTTTGTTTAGCACTTGCTTTTTAGCATATTTTATGAATAAAAGTATACTTGAACTCTGGTTTGTCCATTGTCTGTAGGGACCTTCATTTTTTATTTTTATTTTATTATTCCTGGGAATTTCAATGTTACAACAAATAAATCAGAGGAAAAATTACTTTCTCCCAGGACAAGCAGGATGGTAGCCCGCACAGATGGGTGACATCATCAGATGGAGCCCTGTCACGGAACACTTTTGTCAAAGTTTCTAGAACTTTGACTGGCACACTGAGCATGCCCAGCATGCCACTAACCCTGTGGCCACACGGGATCCCCCTTCAGTCTGGTTTGGTTTTTTTTCCGCGCAACAGTTGCCTTGCGAATCTAGGAGCTCTGAGAGATTTCTCTCTCACACTTTTCCTCACGGAATATTTGATGTTTTTCTTCATTATTTCCCCTGTCACTAGGGTCCCCCATCGAGCAGCGAACTCCTCAGTCATCGGTAAGTTATTGCCACTTTTTGAGTTCGGTTACTAATGGTGTACTTCTCGGTGTCCGGTGTCCACCGACTGCGCACCACCCATCTTTTTCAATATGGTGACCGGTTTCCACAAGTGCCCCAAGTGTCAGAGGACTGGGTCCATAATGGACCACACGAGGTTTGTGTATTATGTCTCGGGCCTTCTCACGACGTCCGTTTGTGTCCAAGTTGCGCATGGATGACCCCCAAAGGTCGGTGCGCCCAACTGGAGAAGACGGAGCACTTGTTTGGCTCCAAGCACTCGTCTCCATCGACCCCAGGTAAAGGCGTGCCGAGTCGAGGGGGCCCATCTTCTTTGGACCCCTCTCCATCGACACCCCACCAGAAGGACAAAGGAGCGGGTGACCATCCGTCACCAACGTCGATCCATTCCAAAACTTCTGCATCATAGTCCTCTGCGCCGGAGAAGGACCGGGCCAAGCACCAAGGAAAACATCGGCACCGATGTGAATCGCTGTCTGGTGCTGGCACTGACACCGGAACGGTATCTGCCTCATCCAAGCCACCTCTGAAGAGGGCCCGGGACCCCCATCTTCCTCTGGAACCAGGACCCCAGTGCTTTTCCCACCGGCACCCGAGCCTCCACATACTCAAGTGGACGTGCCAGTGAAGCCTAATTTGCCTCCTACCCCAGGCGCTGTGCCATCCACATCAGCCTTTTGGGAGGAATTGGACCGGATGTTCAAGAGGCAGTGCTGAATGCTCTTCGGGGCTTCCAGTTGCCACCAGCGCCGGAACCGGCGCCTTCGATGCTGGCTTCACTCCTTGAGCGCTTATACACCCTCATCGGTGCCTCGCCATCGATACCCGTTCCATTGGGTTCCTTTCCATCGAGCCAACCACCAATCCCTGCCCGATCTCGATACTGATTCCGGGATCTTCGGAAGAAGAGGATTCAGGCCCTTGCCCATCTCCTGTACAGGAACCACTGGAGCCATCTGTAGGGCTGCAACTTGGCGCTCTTTCCACATCTTCACAGCTCATTACTGTCTGGACAAGGCTGGTAGGCAAGACAGTATCTTTGGCCAGTCTGTCCTACGTAATTTGTTTCCAATGTAGGAACCCAACTCTTCCTACCTAGGGCCCACAGTGAATTTCAGGCTGCCCTTCATTACCAACAGCACCCCTGTTGTGCCTGTTGAACATTTTTGGTTGCTGGTTGGCCCACTATGTTCTGAGGCAGCCTGTAGCTTGCTATTCACCCATCTGTGAGGACTACTATCCTGCTTGTCCTGGGAGAAAGCAGAGTTGCTTACCTGTAACAGGTGTTCTCCCAGGCCTCTGACATTCTTGGCAGATAACACTTAATGTGAACCAAGTGCAAAGTAATGCATGTAGGGAAGAGCAAGCCAAATTATAACTACACAATGCAAGGTTTCACATTGGGAGTCAACACCCAAGAAAAGGATCTAGGTGCCATCATGGATAATCTGCTTAATATGCAAAGTCCTCTGCTCAGCATTTGGCAGTGGCCAAGAAAGCAAATAGAGTACTAGGAATTACCAAGATAGGAATGGAGAATAAAACAGAGAATATCATAATGCCTCTGTATCATTTCATGGTGCGATCGCACTTTTGAGTATTTTTTCTAATTCTGGTCACTGCATCTCAAAAAAGATATAGTAGAATTAGAGAATGGCAACCAAAATGATAAAGGGAATGGAAAAATTCCCTTATGAGAGAGGTTAAAGAGGTTAGGGCTTCAACTTGGAAAAAAGGCAATTGAGGGGAGATATGATAGAGGTCTATAAAATCAGGAGTGGAGTGGAATGGGTAAACACATTGGTTGTTTTCTCTGTCAAAATGTATAAAGACTAGGGGACACGCAATGAGGTTACTAGGAATACATGTAAGATAAATAGAACATTTTTTTTACTCAACACATAATTAAACTCTGGAATTTGTTGCTGGAAGATATGGTAAAAGCTATTAGTGCAGCTGGGTTTAAAAAGGTTGGAAGAAAAGTCCATAATCCATTATTTCCTAGCATGTAGACAGATGGACCCAGGACCAGTGCTCCCCTACCAGCAGATGGAGACTGAGCAAGCTGACGTCATAGTACAGTGATGGCGAACTCCAGTCCTTGAGTGCCACAAATAGGTTAGGTTTTCACCACAATGAATACGCATGAGAGAGATTTGCATGCACTGCCTCCATTATATGCAAATCTGTCTTCTGCATATTCATTGTAGACATCCTGAAAACCTGGCCTGTTTATGGCCCTCGCCATCACTGTCATAGTATATATACTCCTGCAATGACCCCAGCCTACCAGTATTCTGCCCCCAGCAGGTGGTGGATGTGCATCTCCCTATGGGGATTGCTTCAAAGTTTTAAGTGTGCTGGTGCATTCATGCTTTGGCGCACAAGTTGTGTGCTGGTTTTGCGGTGCTTTTGAGGCGCCTAACTTGTGTGCACAAATTTTTTAAGCGCAAACCATTTGGACACGCGTTCATTGTCTCCTGTCAATGATGGCGCCGGGAAACAAGAAACCTAAGTGCCTTTCTCTCTGTGTTGCCTCTCCTATTCGGGCTTATCAGCCTGACTTGCCCTCTAACATGTTAAGTGCTGTTTGGACGCTCAGGGAGAATTGTCTTCCTTTGACTTCGCTAAGCCTGGTTTCGGCTCTGGAGGTATGCCAGGCCTTGGTACTCCCTTGACTGGCTCTTCCGCTAGCAATGGCAGTTCAGTGGGCCCCGCTCCAGTTCCTTCTGGGTTTGGCCTGGATCCGGCTGCTTTTTCTTGGGTGAAGTTTTTTCAGGGTTTTTAAGCCTTCAGGCGCAGTTCTCAGCTTCGCCCAATCCTGTTAGGGTTGAACCCTCAGCTGGTGGCCTCTCCCTCTTCCAGTCCTATGGCTAAGCTCCAGGGCACGCCTAGGATCCATGACAGGAACCCATATGGCATGTATAAGGCAGATCCTGATGTCCTTGAAGATAGGGAAATTCCTCCGACTGGAACCATATCGCAATGATAGGGAGGATCAACTTGGTGGGGGTGTGGCACTTTATGTCCGGGAGGGTATAGAGTCCAACAGGATAAAGATCATACAAGATAGTAAATGCTCAGTAGAATCTATATGGGTAGAAATCCCATGTGTGTTGGGTAAGAGTATAGTGATAGGAGTATACTACCATCCACCTGGACAAAATGCTCAGACAGATGATGAAATGCTAAGAGAAATCAGGGAAGCAAACCAATTTGGCAGTGCAATAATAATGGGAGATTTCAATTACCCCAATATTGACTGGGTAAATGTAACATCAGGACTTGCTAGAGACATAAAGTTCCTGGATGTAATAAATGATTGCTTCATTGAGCAATTGGTTCAGGAACCAACAAGAGAGGGAGCTATTTTAGATTTAATTCTTAGTAGAACGCAAGATTTGGTGAAAGAAGTAAAGGTGGTGGGGCCACTTGGCAACAGTGATCATAACATGATCAAATTTAAACTAGTAACTGGAAGGGGGACAATAAATCTGCAGCTCTAACACTAAATTTTAGAAAGGGAAACTTTGATAAAATGAGGAAAATAGTTAGATAAAAACTGAAAGGTGCAGCTGCAAAGGTTAAAAGTGTTCAACAGGCTTGGACATTGTTTAAAAATACAATCCTAGAGATGCAGTCCATATGTATTCCATGCAGGTATCATATGTGTCGTAGTTGAAGAGACATGAGTAAGCAAGCTGAATATCAACCTGTTCTAAGAACAGATACTTTCAACCATAGATCACTATGCAGGCAGTGATATCGTAAATTCTTGGATAGAACGGCATGCAGCTACTCGCCGCCCTAGCAAATGCTGTGTAAAAGTTTGCTGCTAGCCATATTGGATCGGTTACCGGTTTGTTTTCTTGGACCATATGTATTCCGCGCATTAAAGGTGGAAGGAAGGCAAAACTATTACCGTCATGGTTAAAAGGTGAGGTGAAAGAGGCTATTTTAGCCAAAACAAATCCTTCAAAAATTGGAAGAAGGATCCATCTGAAGAAAATAGGATAAAACATAAGCATTGTCAAGGTAAGTGTAAAACATTGATAAGACAGGTGAAGAGAGAATTTGAAATGAAGTTGGCCATAGAGGCAAAAACTCATAATAAAAACTTTTAAAAATATATCCAAAGCAAGAAACCTGTGAGGGAGTCGGTTGGACCATTAGAGGACAGAGGGGTTAAAGGGGCTCTTATAGAAACATAGAAATGACGGCAGAAGAAGACCAAACGGCCCATCCAGTCTGCCCAGCAAGCTTCACACATTTTTTCTCTCATACTTATCTGTTTCTCTTAGCTCTTGGTTCTATTTCCCTTCCACCCCCACCATTAACGTAGAGAGCCGTGATGGAGCTGCATCCAAGTGAAATATGTAGCTTGATTAGTTAGGGGTAGTAGGGGTAGTAACCACCACAATAAGCAAGCTACACCCATGCTTATTTGTTTTACCCAGACTGTTATACAGCCCTTATTGGTTGTTTTTCTTCTCCCATGCCGTTGAAGCAGAGAGCCATGCTGGATATGCATCGAAAGTGAAGTATCAGGCACATTTGGTTTGGGGTAGTAACCGCCGTAACAAGCCAGCTACTCCCCGCTTTGTGACTGCGAATCCTTTTTTCTTCTCCCCTGCCGTTGAAGCTATGCTGGATATGCGTGAAGCATCAGTTTTTTTTCCCCCTGCTGTTGAAGCATAGAGCTATGCTGGAAATGCGTGATGTATCAGCCTTTCTCCCATGCCGTTGAAGCAGAGAGCCATGCTGGATGTGTGAAGTATCAGTTTTTTCTTCTCCCCTGCCGTTGAAGCAGAGAACTATGCTGTATATGCATTGAAAGTGAAGTATCAGGCTTATTTGGTTTGGGGTAGTAATCGCCGTAACAAGCCAGCTACTCCCCTCTTTGTGAGTGCAAATCCTTTTTTCCACGTTTCCTCTTGCTGTTGAAGCTTAGAGCGATGTTGGAGTCACAGTAAGCATGTATATGTTTATTGAATAAGGGTATTGTCTCCAGGCAGTAGCCATCATTCTGGTGAGTCACCCACTCTTCATTGGCGGCCTCTTGTCTTTATGGATCCACAGTGTTTATCCCACGCCTCTTTGAAGTCCTTCACAGTTCTGGTCTTCACCACATCCTCCGGAAGGGCATTCCAGGCATCCACCACCCTCTCCGTGAAGAAATACTTCCTGACATTGGTTCTGAATCTTCCTCCCTGGAGCTTCAAATCGTGACCCCTGTTTCTGCTGATTTTTTTCCTACGGAAAAGGTTTGTCGTTGTCTTTGGATCATTAAAACCTTTCAAGTATCTGAAAGTCTGTATCATATCACCTCTGCTCCTCCTTTCCTCCAGGGTGTACATATTTAGATTCTTCAATCTCTCCTCGTACGTCATCCGATGAAGATCCTCCACCTTCCTGGTCACCCTTCTCTGTACCGCTTCCATCTTGTCTTTGTCTTTTTGTAGATATGGTCTCCAGAACTGAACACAGTACTCCAGGTGAGGCCTCACCAAGGACCTATACAATGGCCTTATCTTAGGGAAGATAAGGCCATTGCAGAAAGACTAAATGAATTCTTTGCCTCCGTGTTTACTAATGAGGATGTTGGAGAGATACCAGTTCCAGAGATGGTTTTCAGGAGTGATGACTCAGACGAACTGAATGAAATCACTGTGAACCTGGAAGATGTAGTAGGCCAGATTGACAAACTAAAGAGTAGCAAATCACCTGGACCGGATGGTATGCATCCTAGGGTTCTGAAGGAACTAAAAAATGAAATTTCTGATCTATTAGTTAAAATTTGTAACCTATCATTAAAATCTTCCATTGTACCTGAAGACTGGAGGGTGGCCAATGTAAGCCCAATATTTAAAAAAGGCTCCAGGGGCGATCCGGGTAACTATAGACCAGTGAGCCTGACTTCAGTGCCGGGAAAAATAGTGGAAACTATTCTCAAGATCAAAATCGTAGAGCATATAGAAAGACATGATTTAATGGGATGCAGTCAACATGAATTTACCCAAGGGAAGTCTTGTCTAACAAATCTGCTTCATTTTTTTGAAGGGTTAATAAACGTGGATAAAGGTGAACCGGTAGGTGTAGTGTATTTGGATTTTCAGAAGGCGTTTGACAAAGTCCCTCATGAGAGGCTTCTACGAAAACTAAAAAGTCATGGAATAGGAGGCGATGTCCTTTTGTGGATTACATAAGAAAATACATAAGACTGCGCCGGAAATCCCACGGAGTGAGTCGGCGCAGACGATGGCGCCGAGTCTAGGGGCGCGGACACTCACGGCGCCGAAGATACGTCACGATGCGGCGCCAAGTTCAACGGCGCCGATCTCCAAACACCGTACGGCGCCGGGATCAGAACACCAGGCCAAGACAAAATCGGCCCACCATAGAGTTCAGAAGCAGACGGCGCCGAAAAAATCTACTCACTCGGCGCGGGAAAAAACCAGCCACGCGCCGTCTCTTACGGCGCCGACTAAAGCGCCAGCACCGACACGGGCGCAAGAGATATCGGCGCCGTCGAAAGTACATGAATCACCGGCACCCATACCAGCGCAAGAAACGACGGCGCCGACAACGGCGCAGGAGCCAATCTCCAGGGCTGATTCACCAGAAACATCAGCTCCAAAGAAGGTACCAATTCCATCGGTCTCACACAAGACAGGAGTACATAAGAAGAGAACCTCCGAGCTGGCGGCAAAAACACGTCCAAAGAAACGACCACTCCCTTCCTCACCTGACTCATCCTACAAAAGTGACAGAGTCAGGAAAGAACTTGACACGCCCAGAGGGGAGGTTTGTCACGGAACATACGGGCAGACGTCCAGAATTGTACTCCCTCTCAAAACATCATAGGGAGCATTCCCACAAACGTAGTAGGAAATCTCCTTCCAGAGAATCTAGGGACTACAAGAGACAGTCTTCCCATGACTCGACTATCTCAAAAGCAAAACATTCTACTCATGTACGGGAAACTCACCATCGACGCAGACAGGACAGGACAGTCAGCCCCTCCACCTCCAGATCATCCAAACGATCCAGGTCACGGAAATCACGCTCACCTATTTACGTGACTTCCTCCCAGGAATCCTCTCCATCCAAGACCTCCAGCACACCAAAAGGTGCGACTGGACCTAGTATTAGACAACATAGACCAGAAATGACAAAAGCCACCAAGGATGCGTTCTGGCAACTATCCCAATCCTTGGTGGGATTTTACAGCACATTGGAATCATCATTCAAGTTGGGGAAAGATCCCACGAACACAAAACCGGGATCGGAAGACACACCCCCATCGCCTGACAGGGATGATACACCAACCTCGCCTGATCTGGACACTCCACAACCCTCTCCACATCATTGGACCTCACCAGAACACTTCCAATCACCAGCTGAGTCCCCCACTTCATCCACAGGGTATCCCTCGGATGTTCCAGACACTCAACCGGAACCATACTCACCTCCGGAGGACTTGTCATATCCTCGCTTTTTAGAAAAGATGGCGAACATCCTCCATTTACAGTTCCTAAAGGAGCCTGACCCTAGAGCAGAGACCCTAGGTCTGCTGAAAATATTTGATATACCGGGGGAACCCACCACCCTTCCTCCGCATGATCTCCTGCATAAACTCATGTTAAAGTCATGGGAAACTCCCTTCTCTATACAGGCAGTATCTAGAAAATCAGATATTAAGTTTCGTATAAAGAAGGAAAATCCATACACGCTCCCTCAACTACCTCACGAATCAGTAGTGGTGGAGTCGGCAATGCAGCGATTTCGAAAACAAAAGCTTCATGCCACATATCCCCCCAATAAGGACCTTAAGTACCTAGACGAAATTGGTAGAAAAATCTATCAAAATTCAGTGCTCACTACTCGTATCATCCACCACCAATTTTACATGATTCAATACATGTACGAGTGCATACAGGCCACTAAAGGATTCCTCTCCACAACAGCGGAGAAATTACCACAAACACTTCATGATATGGAGGAATGCTCAAGGCATCTCCTACGTTCCATGTACGAGGGAATGGAGACTTCATCAAGAGTGTCGGCCACAGCCATAGCGGCGCGGAGGACCGCGTGGCTACGCTCCAGCTCTATTAGAGAGGATGTGCATGAGAAACTCGCCAACCTTCCATGCACTGGAGAACACCTTTTCGGCACCAAACTACAAGAGACTGTGGGAAAACTAAAAGAAGAAGCACTAGCGGTACAGTCGCTACAATCACACCAACCTTACCAATCTTCCAGACGAGGCTACCCATACCCTCGCAGATCGTCATATGGACGTCGTCCATATCGCTCTTATCAAGGATACCGTGCTCAACCGTATTCTACATACCATAGACCACAAAATAACCAGCACACGGCTCAAATCCCACGAAGGGGCAAACAACGTGCGCCACGCCAACAAACCCAACCACAACCGGCGGCAGCTAAGCCGGTTCAATCTTTTTGAATCTAATGCCACCACCACATCCATCACTACCGCCGGGACGAATCCAAGCTCGTCTACAGGTGTGGGAACACATAACATCGGACCAATGGGTTCTCGACATTGTACATCAGGGGTATCATCTACATTTTCAGTCAAAGCCTCACCTTCCACAATTCACCTCTCCAGGGCAGCTGCGGACTCACCCACAGCTTCAACAAGAAATATCCCTTCTTTGTCAAGCAAAGGCCATAGCACTTCTTCCCAAGAACTTTCACAACCAAGGTTTCTATTCCCCCTACTTCCTCATTCCAAAGAAATCAGGCGGCCTACGTCCTATCCTAGATCTGCGGGAACTCAACAAATTTCTGATAAAGGAAAAATTCAAGATGGTATCCCTGAAGTCCATCCTTCCACTCTTGCAGACCAACGACTGGATGTGTTTTATTTATTTTATTTATTTAAGGTTTTTATATACCGGCAATCTTGAGGACATATCTTGCTGGTTTACATGAAACGGGGTGCATTAAATACATCAAACTAAAACTGTGGTGATCGAAGGAAACAGTTACAATTAACAAGGGTCACAGAACTTGGAGAAGAAGGAAGAGATAGGAAAGAATAACTGGTTAGACAAAATACAAATTAAATTAATTAAATACTATGTACAAATGGTATTGTTAATGGTTGAATGTTTTGGGGAGTCCTTGGATTGAGTCCTTGGATTGTGTCATTAGATTGTGTCTGGGAAAGCTTGCTTGAATAACCAAGTCTTAAGTCCTTTCCTAAAAGTTAGGAGGCATGGTTCTAGTCTGAGATCTGTAGGAATGGAATTCCATAGAGAAGGGCCAGCTGTGGAGGTGGCCCGATCTCTGAGGGTAATGTGTCTGGTCGTTTTCGTGGGAGGAACTTGGAGGGCGCCTCTGTAAACTTCTCTGGTAGGTCTTGTCGAATTGTATGCTTGGAGGGGGATTTGAAGATCAAGGGAGATGCGTTGATGTATAGTTTTGAAGATGACACACATGGCTTTATACATGATACGGAAGTATACGGGTAGCCAATGTAGCTCTTTCAGGATGGGAGTTATGTGGTCTCTCTTTTTTGCGCCTGTTAGTAGTCGGGCTGCTGAATTTTGAACCATCTGTAATGGTTTGGAATAGGATGAGGGCAGACCTAGCAATAGGGAATTGCAATAGTCTAATTTTGAGAAGATGACTGCTTGGATGATCATTCTGAAGTCTTGAGCATGGAAGAGAGGTCTTATCCTTTTCAGGACATGGAGTTTATAGAAACAGTCTTTGGTTGTTTTGTTGATATGTGCTTTGAAGTTTAGCCGGTTGTCTATTATCACTCCTAAGTCTCTAACTTGTGAGGTAGGTAGGTTGGTAGGAAGAGAAGAGTTAGAGCTATTGTTCTCAGGAGAGATGAGTAGGATTTCTGTCTTGGAGGAGTTTAAGATGAGGTGAAGGCTGTTGAGTAGTTGTTTGATTTTCAGGTGGCATGATTCCCAGAAGTCAAGAGTTTTAGAGTATGTGTCTTTGATGGGGATGATGATTTGAATATCATCTGCGTATAGGAAATACTTTAGATTGAGGTCTGTGAGAAGTTGGCAGAGAGGAAGAAGGTAAATATTGAAAAGAGTCGGAGATAATGAAGAACCTTGCGGGACTCCTATGACGGCGTCAAATCTTGAAGATTCCTTGTTTTGGAGTCTAACTTTGTAGCCTCTGTTGTTGAGGAAGGTTTTGAACCAGGATAGGACAGTGCCGCTGATTCCTATGGACGACAGCTGGTTTAGGAGGATGGCGTGGTTGTCCGTGTCAAACGCTGCGGATAGGTCTAATAAGATCAATAGGAAAGAGTTTCCTTTGTCGAGGCCCAATAAGATAAGGTCTGTCAACGAGGTGAGGAGGGATTCTGTGCCTCGATTTTTTCGGAAGCCGTGTTGTGGGGTGAAGAGAAGATTGTTGTCTTCGATGAAATCTGAAAGTTGAGAGTTCACTAGTTTTTCCATGATCTTGGCAATGAATGGGAGGTTAGCGATGGGGCGGAAGTTGTTGGGGTCCTTCGGGTCAAGGTTAGGTTTCTTTAGGAGCGGTGAGATTGAAGCCATTTTGAGATCATCTGGGAAGGTTCCTTGGGCTAGGGAGCAATTGATGATATTTGTCAATGATGTGGCTATTGTGTCTGGAATAGATAGAAGTAGTTTGGAGGGGATGTGGTCTGCAGGATGAGACGAGGGTTTCATTCTTTTCAGGATGGCTTGTATCTCAATGGAAGAGACGGGTTCAAAGGTGTTTAAGCTGACGTTTTTGTAGGCAGGTTGTTGATATGTCTGGAGGGCGGCGGTGTCGGGAGGCAGTTGTGTTAGGAGATTGGTGATTTTATTTTGGAAAAACTGAGCAAGTTCTTCAGCTTTGGATTGAGCCATGTTGCCGGGGATTTCTCACGGTAAGGCTTGGGTGAGGCTGGAGACATAAGTGAAGAGGGCTTTGGCGTCAAAGACCAGGTTGTGAATCTTAGATGCATAATAGTCTTTTTTTGACTTTGAGGTGAGGGATTTGTACTGGTATAGAATAGATTTGTATGAGGAGATAGTGGAGTCGCAAGGGGTTTTACGCCAGATTGCTTCTTTTTTTTCTTAAACTTTGTTTTAGTTTTCTAAGTTCAATGGTAAACCAAGGTTGTCTGCTGACGGCATTGGTGTGAGATTTTTTTGTTGTTGAAGGACAGAGCTTATTAGCTATATTTTCTGTTATGTTGTTCCAGGAGCGAATGGCAGTGTTCGGGTCGGTGAAGTCTAATAATGGGAGCTGTGAGACCAACTGGGTGTTAAGGTCTTCTAGGGAGCATCGCCTCTTGTAGTGGAATGAAGGTGAGGGGATGTTAGGAGTGTTGGATTCTTTCAGCGCGAAGGAGGTAGAGATGAGAGTGTGGTCTGACCATGGAACCTTTTTGTTCTTCAGATTGGATGTAGTCGTAATGCCTTTATTGACGAAAATCAAGTCCAGAGTGTGACCCGCTTTGTGTGTGGGTTCGTTGACTAGTTGTTGGAATCCCATAGCAGACAGGGCTGAGAGGAGGGTTACGCAGCTGTTAGATGGAGAAGGAATGTCTATGTGCAGATTGAAATCACCTAAGATGATTGCTGGAGTATCCAAGTTGATGAGCATGGTGGTGATTTCAAGAATGGGGGAGACATCGGATTCTAGGAGCCCTGGGGGGGCGTAGACAAGAAGGATTTGAAGATTTTGTGAGGTAAAGAAGCCGACTTCCAGTTTTGAGTTAGAGCTGTACGGATGTTGGGAGAAGTTAAGGCTTGTTTTGGTGGCCAGAAGGATTCCACCTCCTCTTTTTTTCAGTCTCGGGAGTGAGAAGGCATCATAGGTCTGTGTAGGTAATTGTTTTATTAAAGCCGTATCTGAGGGCTTAAGCCATGTTTCGGTTACTGCGCAAATATCTGGTTTGGCGTCGGTGAGGTAATCATTGAAAATTAGGGATTTTTTTGTTAGGGATTGTGCATTGAAAAGAGAGAGTGAGAAGAGGGAGAGGCCTAAAAGCTGGGTGATAGGTGTAATCAAGATGGGGGTGAGGGTTTTTAAGTTATTGTGAAGGGCTTGTCTGGTAGATATTCTCTTAGATGGGAGGCGGTGTTGTAAAATTGGTATTGGAAGAACTAGAGACATTGTGGGTTGTTGGATAGCTGGCGCAGTGGGTGGGCGGATGGTAGAAGGGAGGAAAGCCTGGAATTAGGAGATAAATAATTAGTTGGTTAGGGCTCTGGATGAGTACAGGTTGGTTGCTTGGCGCAGGACGCTTTGGACGCTTGTCTGTTGAGTGGGCGCAGGACGCTTGTCTGTTGAGTGGGCGCAGGACGCTTGTGTGAGTGGGCGCTTGTCTGTTGAGTGGGCGCAGGATGCTTTGGACGCTTGTTTGTTGGGAGGGCGCAGGACGCTTGTCTGTTGAGTGGGCGCTTGTCTGTTGAGTGGGCGCAGGACGCTTGTCTGAGTGGGCGCAGGAAGCTTGTCTGTTGAGTGGGCGCAGGATGCTTTGGGCGCTTGTTTGTTGAGAGGGCGCAGGACGCTTGTCTGTTGAGTGGGCGCTTGTTTGTTGGGAGGGCGCAGGACGCTTGTCTGTTGAGTGGGCGCTTGTTTGTTGGGAGGGCGCAGGACGCTTGTCTGTTGAGTGGGCGCTTGTTTGTTGGGAGGGCGCAGGATGATCTCTTGATGGATGAGAGTTGGAAGGACGTGAGCTGGATGGATGCTAGCCGAGTTCTAGTGTGGTATTGAGTGCTGCAGCTCGGGCGAGGGTCGACAAGAAGGGGCGAAACAAAGGGGCAGGCCCCTTTGTCACGCTCCTTCGTGCGCGCGACGCCAGGGAGAGTGGTGGTTTAAATATCCCGCCGGTCGCGCCTCTGACATCACCGCCGCGACGTTTTTCGTGGGCGGTTCGGGGCAAAGGCTTGCGGCTCGGCTTGGGGCCTGCTGGAGGCGAGGGCTCGTGGTCAGAGTCGAGGCCGGCTAGATGCGGCGAATCGCGGCTCCGATCTCGGCCGGCTGGAGGCGGGGATTCGCGGCCTTGCAGGTAGGTGGAAGCTGAAGAAACAGGCCGGCGATCGGCGAGGAGGCCCGATCGGGGTGAGCGGAACAAGAGGCCTTACCCCGACGGGCTTCAGCGCCGATCGCGCAGGCCTAGTTCACCGCTGGAGCCCCGTGGAAGGTAAAGGAGGTTGGAGAGGAGAGCGGCGGTTTTAAATATCCCGCCGGTCGCGCCTCTGATGTCACCGCCGCGACGTTTTTCGTGGGCGGTTCGGGGCGAAGGCTTGCGGCTCGGCTTGGGGCCTGCTGGAGGCGAGGGCTCGTGGTCCGAGTCGAGGCCGGCTAGATGCGGCAAATCGCGGCTCCGATCTCGGCCGGCTGGAGGCGGGGATTCGCGGCCTTGCAGGTTCAATCGACCTGAAGGATCAGGTTCAATCGACCTGAAGGATGCATACACCCACATTCCAATGCACCCCTCTTCCTGGCGTTACCTATGCTTTCGTTACAAGCACAATCATTACCAGTACAGAGTACTCCCCTTTGGGTTGTCAGCTGCACCCAGAGTGTTCACCAAATGCATGGTAGTGGTGGTGGCTCACCTCAGACAACAGGGAATGACAATCTTCCCTTATTTGGACGATTGGCTAGTAGTAGCTCCGACCTGAGAACTGCTCAACTCTCACCTACATCGCATCCTACGATGCTTGCAACAATTGGGGTTAGTAGTCAACTTCCAAAAATCTCACTTACAACAGACGCAACAACTCCAATTTATAGGAGCATATCTGGACACTACGCGAACCAGAGCATATCTGCCGCAGGACAGACAACTTCAGTTACGACAGCTCTTACTGAATTTACGCACAAAGCGGAGAACATCGGCACGTCAGGTGCTAGTAGTCCTCAGCCACATGGCAGCAGCCAATTTCCTAGTTCCGAATACCAAATTACACATGAGAAGATTACAGTGGGGACTCAAACGACAGTGGAAACAGCACTCGCAGCCTCTCACTCAACCAATCCTCTTAACAAGGGAAATGCTCAGGGACATATCTTGGTGGCTCCTTCCATCCACCCTAGTGAAGGGGGCTCTCTTTCGACAGCCCATACACAACACAGTCCTCACGACAGACGCTTCCCGAAAGGGCTGGGGAGCACATCTAGAGGTATACGAGACGCAGGGATTATGGACGTTAGCAGAACAATCCCTGCAGATCAACTTGCTGGAACTGCGAGCCATTCGCCTGGCGTTGCAGGCATTCCAGACATTCTTGCGTGGCCGCAGACTCATGGTATATACGGACAATCAAGTAGCAATGTTCTATATAAACAAGCAGGGGGGCTCAGGCTCCTGGATCCTGTGCAGAGAAACACTACAGATTTTTCACCTAGCTCAAAAACAGAGCATCCATCTTCAGGCTACTTATCTTCCAGGGATAGCAAACACAAGAGCGGACAAATTAAGTCGTATATTTCATCCCCACGAATGGTCCCTCAACAGAGAGGTAACACTCCACATATTCAACAAGTGGGGAACTCCGACAATAGACCTGTTTGCTACGGAACACAACATGCAACTTCCCAAGTTTTGTTCCATCCATCCCAGCAAGCTCAGGATAGCGCAGGATGCTTTTCTGATCACGTGGTCTTCAGGCCTACTATATGCCTTTCCACCAATTCCCCTGATCACCAGGACCATACAAAAGTGCATAGCAGACAGAGCACAAATGATACTCATTGCCCCAGCCTGGCCACGCCAACCATGGTACAGTTACCTCCTTCGCCTTTCAGTGGACGATCCGATCCGACTCCCAAATCGTCCAGACCTTCTACTTCAGGAACAGGGAACCCTGCTCCATCCGCTACACTCCTCCCTCCATTTGACAGCCTGGAGGCTGACAGGTGGTTGCTAACACAACAAGAAGTTTCTCAGAGGGCACAGCTCATACTTCTAGAATCCAGAAAACCCTCCACTAGACTAAACTATAGTTACAAGTGGAAGAGATATACCTCATGGTGTCTTTTGAACCAGATATCTCCCGTGGATTGCACACCACAACAATTACTGGATTATCTGCACACCCTTTACGAAGCAGGCTTAGCAACAGCATCTATTTGAGTCCATCTGAGCGCTATTGCAGCCTACCATAAGCCAGTTAATAATGTAACAATAGCGGCTCATCCTCTTCTTGCTCGATTTCTCAAGGGCATACTCCACATTAGACCACCTTCCAAGAAACCAGCAGTTCCATGGAACATCAACATAGTATTAGAACAACTTATGCATTCTCCATTCGAACCTATGGAATCCGCACACTTAAAATACCTAACCTGGAAAGTGGTATTTCTCGTCGCAGTCACATCAACGAGGCGTGTAAGCGAACTACAGGCATTAGTTCATTATGAACCATACCTACAGTTTTTCCATCAGAAGGTAGTACTAAGGACGCATCCCTCCTTCCTGCCAAAGGTCGTGTCACATTTTCATATTAATCAAACTATTGACCTACCAACCTTTTTTCCAAAACCGCATGCCAATGAACGCGAGTCATTACTACATACCCTAGATTGTAAGAGAGCATTAGCTTATTACAGAAATAGAACGGCTGCTTCATCACGGCCATCTCAACTATTTTTGTCCTTTGACCCTAAAGGGCCTGGACTTCCGGTCACAAAGCGGACCATATCGAGCTGGATAATCCAATGCATCCAGTTCTGCTATAACAAACAGAACTTACCATCACTTCAAAAACCTAAGGCTCACCAAGTGCGGGCCGTATCCACCACGTGGGCTCACCTCAGGAATATTCAGCCCATAGATATATGCAAGGCGGCGACTTGGACATCGCTTCACACTTTCACAGCACATTACTGCTTGGATCAGCAAGCTACGGCGGATACGATGTTAGGTCAGATAATCCTACAGTCCGCTACAGCTCAGACGAAGTGATTGCCACAACCATTTCACGTTCAAAAAAAAAAAAAAAGATACACTGAACGTGGTTAGGAGCTTGGAACTCCCAGGACAGCATGGCTAATTCATCCCTGCTATCGACGGGAAAAAACAAGTTTGCTTACCGTAAACGTTGTTTCCGTAGATAGCAGGATGAATTAGCCATGCTGACCCACCCTCCTCCCTGGCAATCAACTGTTTTTCGATCGACCACTGCTTAATCACAGACTGAGGAGAATCTGTACTTCCTGCGCGGGAACCCACGCGCAGCCGCAGAGGGAACAAAGATCTATCCTCTGCTTTATCAAGCTCCGCCTCCCGGACCTGATTGACAGATCCCAGGACAGCATGGCTAATTCATCCTGCTATCTACGGAAACAACGTTTACGGTAAGCAAACTTGTTTTTACAGATAGCTTCCATGTTGCGCCCTTGTGTCACGATCTTGTCTGCTTCTCTCTCAGGAAATTGATGATACTGGAGTGAATTCCAGAGCTGTTATGGAACCTGCTGCTGCCTTTTTAGTGGATGCAGGCTGCGATTTGGTTTATACCTCGGCCAAAGGAGTGGCTTCGGTGGTAGCGGCCAGGCATCAACTATGGCTGTGAAATTGGCCAGCTGATGCAGCCTCCAAAGCTAATCTTATGAAAATGCCTTTCAAAGTCTTGCTTTTGTTTGGAAGAGAGTTGGAAAAACTGGCCAGTAAGCGGGGCAAATCGCCAGTTCCTAGGTTGCCGGAAGATAAGAAGCCATTGCAGCACTCCTTTGGTATGAGGGGTCATCTCTGGGGTTCCAAGCGGTTTCGACCCTACAAGAGGTCAACCTTCCAGAGGACTCTGCCTTTCGTCCCAGACAGCCCAAGAGAGGAGCGGACTCGGGTGATGGATCTTCCTGAGCTTCTCAATGAAGGTTTGCTGACCCTCCTTCAGGAAAAGAGAGAGGGGGCTGCCTCTCTTTTATCAGAGGTGGCTTGAGATCACATCAGATCAGTGGGTCCTGGAGGTGATTCGAGAAGGATATGGGCTGGAATTTCGCGGTATTCCTCGGCACGTGTTCAGGGTGTTACCGTGCCACTCCCCGCGGAAGAAGCAGGCGGTGGCGTCTATGCTTCTAAGGCTCCTTCGACTGAAGGTTGTGGTTCCTGTGCCCACGTCTCAAAGTATAGAGTGATATTCCATTTTTGTTGTGCCCAAGAAGGAGGGTTCCTTTCGTCCTATCTGGATCGCAATTGTCAGCTGTAATTTTAGGATGACTCATTTTCACATAGAGCGATACAGAGGTATTATGACATCCTCTGTTTTATTTTTCCATTCCCTTCCTAATAATTCCTAACATTGTTTGCTTTTTTGATCACCACAGCACACTGGGCTGATGATTTCAATGTATTATCCACTATAATGCCTAGATCACTTTCCTGGGTGGTAACTCCTAACATAGTGTAACTACATCAAAGGATATTTTTCCCTGTATGCACCACTTTGCCCTTTTCCACCTTAAATTTCATCTGCCATTTGGAAGCCCAATCTTCCAGTCTCACAAGGTCCTCCTGCAATTCATCACAATCCGCTTGAGATTTAACTACTCTGCATAATTTTGTGTCATCCGCAAATTTGATCACCTCACTCATCGTACCCCTTTCCAGATCATTTATAAATATATTAAAAAGCACCGGTCCAAGTACATATCCCTGAGGATTATTTAGTCATGGATCATTTAGTTTTAATTTTATTTTTGTTTTACTATTTTTGTTCACATTTTAACCTTCCATGATGGAGGGAGGGAGAAAAACAATTCTTTCTTTTTGAGCTGGACTAGACTTGGAATAGAAATCTTGCCATAGCTTTACTCTGAAGTTTGTTTTTTTTTCTCTTTTAGATCTTTGTTTTCCTTTCTGATTGCTGCATCCTGGCAATAGTTTATTTAAGAGACTGTTTTAGGGACTTCAGGAAGAGTCTGTCGCAGTGTGAACTGTGTTCCCCCGCCATAGATGGTGGTGATAATTAAAATCATGGGTGTGGGAGGATTTGTTTCTGAGAGATTTTTTTGGTCTGTTTAATGTTAGGTTTGTTTAATATGTACAGATGATGGGGTTTGGGGGATTTGGTAGAACCATAGTGGTGACAGTATATTTGTATGGCAATGTTTTCAAAGTACTTTCCTTACTTATTCTCATTCTTCCTGGAAGTTTAGGCTGGGAAACTCCTGGATTTTCTGTTTCATTTCACACCTTGCTCTTTCTGTATTAGTGGGACATGTCTCCTGTGCTGAAGTGCTCTATTTGGAATGTTTTAGGTATTGTTTCTGTTACAAAACGCTTTAAAATATTGCAGTACTTAAGACCCAATGTGTACATGTAGCTATGCTTCAGAAAACTAAATTGTCTGATGAAGAGCATCTTAAATTTAAGTGTTTGTGGGTTGGTAAAGTTTATTCTGTCTCTTATCCCAGGACAAGCAGGATGCTAGTCCTCACATGAGGGTGACGTCACTGACTGAGACCTAGTGCGGGAAAACTTTCTGTCAAAGTTTCTAGAAACTTTTGACTGGCCCTGTGAGGCCACTGAGTATGCCCAGCATGCCATGATATTCTCTGCCACAGGGGTCTCTCTTCAGTCTTTTTGTTTTTTCGCGCTGCTATAGGCATCGTGGGACAGGAGCCATTGTGAATTTCACAACAATTTCTGACTGAAAAGTCACAAAAATTTTCTTTATATTCTCTCTCATTGGAGTCTCTCTCGGGGTTTTTCCACTGGCTGGTGAGTACCTCGGTCTCATATTTTGCTCTTTGAGTAAAATAATTTTTTCTCACAATCTCTCATATTTTCATCGATGGCCGTCGACTTAAAAATGGCTACAGGATTCAAAAAATGCCCTGTATGCAACAGAACAATGTCTATCACCGACCCACACTTAGAGTGTCTCGTGTCTCGGTGAGAAGCATGATGTTAATACTTGTCCAAAATGCGCTGAGATGACGGCGAAGGGTAGGAAAGTGAGGCAAGAGAAAATGGAACATTTGTTCCACCCACAACTTATACTATCTCCCTCAACGTCATCAAAGTCGTCTCCGGCCGGAGCTACTAAGTGCATCTTGCTTAAAAAACCTCGCCAGGAAGGATCGGGGGATCATTCGTCCCCACCGTTGTCCACGGCATCGACAAAGTCTGCCGAACAACCTAAAATGAGACATTGACATCCGTCGATGTCCGGATCCATTCCCCAGGAGGAATCGACGGCGAAGCGGCCACGGACCCAAGAAACATCAGTTTCTTGGGTCCGTTACAACTGCTCTGGTTACAACTGCTCTGGTTCCATCAGTTGTAACGCCGGAATTGTCTGATCTAATCGGACAAGCGGTCATACAGGCTTTAAAGGATCAACAACAAATTCCGGCGGTTCCGCCGATGCACATAGCATCGATGCCGATAACTATGCCGGTGGTCCCACCGATGCCGGTGTCGATATCGACACAGACAACCATGGAATCGATGCCTGCACAGAGATTCATCACGGCATAGACATCCATCTATGCGCAAATACCATCTACCTCCTCGAGGCTGATCTCTATGCCAGCACCGTCGACGTCTTCGACACCGTTACGGACACTTCTAACAGCGCCTGCATCGATACCAACTAGTGTTCCATCGATGCAATCACCATCTGAAGATCCTGAACCCCATGATTTGGCATTTTTTCAGCGTCTTCTACAGAGATATCAAGTTGTCATCAACAAACTTCCATCAAAAACGCTGGAAAACAGTTTTTCCCTTACTCCCCTCCCACAGCCAGGCCCTTCAGGCCTTCATCACCCACCCAGGTCTTCCCCCAAGATCTCCATATAGAGATGATCCAGATGACTCCTGGGATGATCAACAGACTGATACATCTTCTGAGGACTTCATGTCTGAGCCTTCACCTCCAGACCAGAGGAAAAAGTCCCCACCAGAAGATTTGTCTTTTTCTAACTTCATACAGGATATGGCAGACGCCATTCCCTTTAAGCTGACTGCAGAACAAGATACAAGGCAACAAACTTTAGAAGTCCTTCAGTTTGTTGACCCACCAAAGCAAGTATTGGCTATTCCAATACATGAAGTACTCCTGGATCTCCAACATCGCATTTGGGAACACCCATGTTCTGTCTCAGCAGTAAACAAACATGTAGACACTACATATTTAGTACAGGCAACTCCAGGAACCCAAAAACAACTACCACATCAATCTGTGGTATTGGAATCTGCCCAGAAAAAATCTAAGCGTGTCTGCCCACACTCATCAACCCCACCAGGTAAAGAGCACCGATTTCTCGATTCCCTGGGAAGAAAGGTGTATCAGGGGGCCATCCTAAATTCCAGAATCTCTTCCTATCAACTGTATATGACACAGTATCAGAGAAATCTCTGGAAGCAGATGGAAGAATTTGTCACCTCTTTACCAACACAATTTCAAGAAGACGCACAGGCCATAGTCCATAAAGGCCTAGAAGCCGGGAAACATGAGTTGAGGGCAGCCTACGACAGTTATGAGACTGCTTCCAGGACAGCAGCTGCTGGAATCACCGCTCGTAGATGGGTATGGTCAAGGCCTCAGACCTCAGGCCTGAGGTCCAAGATAAACTTGTTGACGTGCCATGTGTGGGGGACAATTTGTTTGGCGAAAAGGTCCAAGAGGCAGTACAACAGCTTAAGGACCATACAGAAATCTTACGACAGTTGTCTCAAGTTCCACAAGAGCCCTCTACACAACCTCCTCGTCGACAACCCAGGAGGGAAACCAGATGCCCATACTACAGGCCAAGGAGATACTACCCCCAAGCCTCTAGGGGTAGGTCAACCAGACCACAACAGCGTTCCCAAGCTAGACAGACAAGAACGACTCGCCCGCAACCCCCTCCACAGACTGGCCCAGCTGCGGGTTTTTGAAATACAGGCCAGAGAACAAGTCCATCTCCTGAATCCTCGACCAGACTTGCCAGTGGGAGGAAGAGTATCCTACTTTCACACACATTGGCTAAGAATTACATCAGACCAATGGGTACTCTCCATAATTTCTTGAGGTTACAAACTCAATTTCCGGAGATCACGTGATGTGTTGAGCTGTGAGGACGCACCGACCTCCGGCTCTCAGGCCTACCCCACCCATCGCGGCGCATCGCAGCGCGTAACTCGCTTTCACGGCAATTTTTTTGTCCCCCAGGCTTCAGGTGCATGTCCTCTATCCGTACCTGGTGCAAGACGTCGCCGGCCATGACTTCTAAGGGCGGGAGGAAGGAGAAGGAAAAACCGCGGGCCCCGGAATCTAAGATGGCGGACCCCAACGCGGGTGAGTCGGCATCGGATCATCCCCCCACCCTTACCATCACGGATATTAAGGCCGCGATTAAGGAGGCCTTGGATGAAAAGTGGTCGCAGATTCACGAAGAGCTGGGGGAGGTCCGGGATTCCATTTCAGCCTTGCAGCCCCGTCTGGAACAAATCGAGTCTCGGGGGTGGAGGATGGCGCGGTGACCATGGCGGGAGATATGGCGAGCCACGTCAAACTTATAGCTGCGCTTTCCCAAAAGGTGGAAGACCTCGAAAATAGAGCCCGTAGGGACAATTTAAGGTTCCTGGGCTTCTCGGAGGATATAGCCGAAAAGACCTTCTGCTCCCTGCTCGAAACCTGGCTCCCGGAGGCTCTGGAGCTCCCCGCGCTAAGCGGTAAATTGGTGGTGGAGAGGGCCCATAGATTGGGGTCTAGGCCGGCTAATCAGGGTCTCCCCCGGCTTATCGCCAAGATATTGAATTCGGCGCATAAGGCCGAGATTTGGTGGGCCTCCCGAAGCAAAACGCCGCTAACCTACCAGGGACAGCCCATCCGAATATTTCAAGATTTTTCATCTGCTGTTTCTGAGGCCCGACGGCGCTTTTCACCATTGTGCACGACACTACATAATCGTGGGGTCAAGTTTTCCCTCATGTATCCAGCCCGATTGCGCTTGTGGCATGGCGATACTCTTCACACATTCGATTCTCCGGATCAAGCCCAGCAATTTGTAGACAAAATGGTTTGAGCGGCCCAGGAGAGAAATGGGCACACTTGATGCCTAGCTCCCGAGGGGGAACGGGAATTTTTTCTTTCTTTCTTTTTTTTTCTTTTTTATATTTTGGCTGGTGCATATTTTTATTCTCTTTCCCACTCCATACTACTGTGGCCTGGGCGCCGGGACATAGCTCACTGGACATTGGGTGCCACGACTTGACTGCTTGGCTGCCAGGACTCTTACTTCTTTTGAGCGTGAGTGGTCGCACAGTTCGGCTGGATTTTGATTTTTTCTTTTCCTTCTCTTTATTATTTTTATATATATACACTGTGGGGCCCTACTACAGACCTCCAGACGGTTTTTTTTCTGGGAGGTTCGTCTGTTGGACTGCCCAGTCGGCATTGCTAGCCACTCGGGCCTCCCTTGCAAAACTGTTGGTAATTCCTTTATGATGCCAGGTCCCCGAGATCTGGATTTCTTTGTTTTGTTTGATGTTCTTTAGCTTTCTCCCTTCCCCTTTCTCCCTTATACACCATGGTAAAATCAATGTTTTCTCATATTCAAATATCATGTTTACAACTGTGGTGGGAGGGGAAGTGTTTTGTTGATGCATGGTTTATGTTTTCAGCTTGTTGCTGCCATGTTAAGCTCATGTTATCACTCATCTTCAGGGGTAGACCTGTTCACATTTATACGGATCTCCTAGCCTTCAATTTGAAGGCACGGTTTATGGGACAGAGAGTGGTTGGGGGAAAGACACTTCCAGAGATGGAGGGAGGTAGGGGGATGGGATGGTAGGGGGGATAGGGGAAGGGGTAGAGGGGGGAGGGGGGTCCTGGGTGATCTTCGGGGTTTTTCTATAGTAGCACATACTACTGGCGGGAGTGATGTGAGGGGTAGGCGGCGGGTGGAAGCCTTCCCTCCTTATCAGACGGAGGAGGCCTTGGCTGGGAGGGCCTGCTCCTATATTCGTTCACAAGTTAACGCAATTTTAGTTCTCATAGTAGTACCTCATGAGTAACTCTACCAAATTGATCTCCTGGAATGTCTGCGGCCTCCACTCGCCTATCAAGCGCACGAAAGTGCTTTCTCTCTTGAATAGGCAATCGGCAGTGGTAGCTTTCTTACAAGAGACCCATCTTACAGACCAAGAGCATATGAAGCTTCGTAGGGCCTGGGTGGGGGAGGTGAGGTACGCTTCTGCTTCCTCCAAATCTGCTGGGGTAGCTATTCTCTTCCGCAAACAACTTCCTATTACAATTCACAAAGAAATTAAGGATCCCCAGGGGCGCTTTCTCATTCTGGTGACAGAACTGTTTCATCACAAGGTGGTCTTTTGCAACTTATATGCACCCAATGTTTATGATCCCCGATTTTATCGTACGCTGTTTAAACATTTACTGCCATTTTTGTCTGATACTTTGATTGTAGGGGGGGATTTTAATACAGTCCGCGACTCTCACCTGGATGCCTCGCAGAGCCGGGGCTGGGACGCGGGCGCGGGGCGGGGCCCGAATATGTTGGAATCCCATTTACATTTGCTTGATGTCTGGAGAACGTTACACCCCATGGAACGTGATTTTACACATCTTTCCAGGGCCCATGCTTCCTTTGCTAGGATTGACTACTTTCTTTTGAGCACACATGCTTTTCATCGGACTCTGGCGGCGGGCATTGAGAGCATAGTTATATCAGATCATGCCCCTGTGTGGGTGGAGATGCGGTTTCTGGCCTCAGTCGCTTCTTCAAGACACTGGCGCTATCCCTATTACTTGGCACAGGATGAGAAATTCAAGGACTTCCTCATACACAAGTGGACTGACTACGTGGCTAATAACCAAAATCATGTCTCCCAACCTCTTTTATTTTGGAACACTGCAAAAGCAGTATTGCGTGGTGAAATTATATCATACACGGCACAGCGTCGAAAAATGCTAGACCGACGTATTCTGGCCTTGAGCCATCACGCTCACCAAGCCAGGATCCTTTTAGTCCACTCCAAATCGGCGACGGCTAGGACAGACTATCTGGCTAAGCAGCACGCTCTCAATGCTCTGCTACACCAAAGAGCGAGGAAAAGCTATCAGTATTATCAATTTCAACTGTATCAGTACAGCAATAAGGCAGGTAAACTGATGTCTAATCTTATTAAGTCCACTAAGTCCAACCGCTATATCCCGGCCCTTAGCACTTCCCCCGGGATGGTGATACGAGACACCCCTGCAATTTTACAAAGTTTCAGGACTTACTACTCCTCGCTTTATGCCTCAGAAGGGTGGAACCCCGATGCGTGCCGCAGGTTTTGTGAGGGATTATCACTTCCCTTGCTGACCAAGGCAGATAGAGATATGCTCAATGCCCCGATTTCTTCAACAGAGGTGTTGGCAGCTATTCAATCCTCTAAGAACTTTAAGGCCCCAGGACCCGATGGTTTCACATCGGAATTCTTTAAACTCCTTAGGGATTCGGTGTCTCAACCCCTGGCAAGGGCATTTACTGAATTGGTGACCAGGGGTTCCTTTCCCGCTCATGACAACTTAGCACACATTATATTAATACCAAAGCCGGGAAAGGACCCCCTACAAGCCGAATCGTATCGCCCCATATCTTTGCTGAATTATGACCACAAATTATTAGCAAAGATCCTGGCGGAGAGATTGGCGACTTGTTTACCTTCTTTAATTGGGGACCACCAGGCGGGTTTTGTCCGTCAGCGCTATGCACTGTCCAATATTCGGAAAATTTTGGCGGCCATGACCCAGAGTCAGCGAATGTCCCTCCCATATCTTGCTATCAGTTTTGACGCCGCTAAGGCGTTTGATAGGGTGGAGTGGAGATACTTATTTTATGTGTTGCAGCGTATGGGCTTTGACGGGTTTTTTTTGCAAGCTCTACACCTTCTCTATACGGATCCCCGGGCTCGTATAGTGGCCAACGGTTCTCAGTCGGAGGAGTTTGCTGTGGCGCGGGGTACCAGACAGGGGTGCCCCCTTTCCCCCCTTTTATTTCTTTTGCAATTGGAACCTCTGTTACTTGCCATTGGTGCCACATCGGAGATTTGTGGTCTTTATATGGATTCCGGGACTTTTAAATCTGTAGCTTTTGCGGACGACCTGCTAGTGTTTATCACCAAACCAGATTCGTCTTTACCTCCATTAATGCGTTTAATAGAGATTTTTGGGTCCTTTTCGGGCTTTCAATTAAACGAGACTAAGTCCTACGCTTTGGCCTATCTGCCTACCTTACGAGCCAACTGGGTAGGACATTTCCCATTGCAATGGGCGGGAGATAGTATTCGTTACTTGGGAGTTTATCTACCCTCGGACCCTGAGTTAGTTTACCAAGTTAACATTCCACGCTTACTCCGACATACCCAAACTACCCTCCAGAATTGGAAGGCACTCCCGCTCTCGATGACGGGACGTGTGGCCCTTTTTAAGATGACCTTGCTCCCTAAGTGGCTATACCTACTACAGAATATCCCACTAATTTTACACCGCAGAGACTTAGCTCGGGCGGAGGGGGAACTGCGTAGATTTTTGTGGAGAGGGGGTCGGTCTAGACTACCCCTTCGCTGGTTACAGAATTCTTGGAGAGGGGGCGGTTTGGGGGTCCCCAACTTGGCCAACTATAATCTTGCCTGCAATTTGCGGCTTCTCCGCAATTGGTTACAGGGTTCCTCGCATTATTCCCCGCTTTCAGTTGAGCGAACTCTCTTATACCCGTTGGCTCCATCTTACGCCCTACAAAGCACAGCGGGCAGTCTCCCTTCGTTCATACTCCACTCAGCACTTACCCGGCCGATCCGGCAGTCCTGGAAACATCTTACCAGACTCCTGCACGTTCCCACTGTATGTGCTTATTTTCTACCTATTCGGGGGAATGTTGACTTCCAACCAGGCATTCAATCAGCTATGTTTCGGGTCTGGGAGGCCAGGGGGGCGAAGTATTTAGGTCATTTGTGGACCAAGGACGGGGTGTTAATGAACTTCAGTGACTTTCAAAAGCTTTATCATTTAGATTCCACACACACATTCCCATACTTGCAAGTTCAGCATTATCTTAAGTCCTTATCTCCGGAGACTAAGGAGCTCACGGGTTATCAAACCTTGGACGGGGTGTTCCACTTTGGGGCCGCCAAGGCCCCGTCTTTCTCCCAGTATTATAGAACGCTATAAAAATATACCCAGGTGGATGTCTGCACCTTTCTTGTTGCTCGTTGGAATAATGATGGTGAATTTCTCCTCACTGGTTTTATTTTGAATGTCTGTTTTCGGCGTATAGCCAGGATCTCTACCAACATGTATTACCGAGAAATGCAATACAAATTCTTGACCCAGGCGTTTATCTCCCCTCAGCGAGCGCATCAATTGTCCGTGGCCACCACGCCGTTTTGTGTCCGCTGTCCAGGGAGGGTGGGAACCCTGTCCCATGTGTTTTGGACTTGTCCCGGAGTATTGGGCTTTTGGCGTAAGATAGCGGACTATTTAATAGAACTGATTGATGTGGTGCTGCCCTTTTCCCCCTTGTGGTTTTTATTCGGGTGCATTTCCCCTCTTCGAGTTAGAGATCCTGGCTCTCGCCTGCTGATTCAGAAAGCGAGCCTGGTGGGCAAGAAAACGATTCTCCTTTTATGGAGGACTCCGGATGTTCCATCATTCTGGACTTGGAGAAATCAGCTACACACCATGATGACTATGGAAAGTATGGCGGCACGAGGCTCGCCGACTCGACGACGCCGGTTTGCTTCCATCTGGGGTCCATATCTTCAGACACTGCCTCATCGAGCGAGGAGTTTGGTTTTGAATGACTGATGGTTTTTGGGCGGCTGCTTGCTGGCTCTTCCATATGGTGCCTACACTTGGCTGCTTCTTTGAGTGCCCTTCCAGTAGTATACCTGTTTCTGAAAGGGGGGGGGATGGGGGGGCTTTCTGGGAGGGGGGTTTCATTGTAATATTGTTGGGTCAATTTGAAGGGGGAGAGATATGAACCCACTCTCTCTTGTATTGTTTCGTTCTACTTGACATTAAAACCCAATAAAAATGTTTGAACACAAACTCAATTTCCTCACAATTCCACCAGAATCTCCTTCCAAGTTTCTTCCCACAACAAGAATCTCAAATAATTCATCTGCAAACAGAATTATCCATCCTTCTGAGAGCCAGGGCTGTACAGTTAGTGCCCCGGACTCATCAGGGCAGAGGATTCTATTCCCGTTATTTCCTCATTCCAAAGAAAACCGGAGGCCTACGTCCCTTCCTAGACCTCAGAAATCTCAAATTTCTGAAGAAAGAAAAGTTCAGGATGGTTTCTCTAGGCACCATGCTTCCACTTCTTCAAACAGGAGACTGGCTTTGTTCTCTGGATCTTCAAAACGCTTACGCTCACATTCCAATATTCCCTCCTCATCGCAAGTACCTGCGCTTCATGGGGGGCCATCAACATTTCCAGTACAGAGTTCTGCCATTCGGCCTAGCCTCTGCTCCCAGAGTATTCACAAAATGTCTGGCAGTAATAGCAGGACACTTGCACAAACAAAGTGTCCATGTTTTTTCACATTTAGACTGGCTCATCAGAAGTCAATCTCAACAAGGAGCTCTCACTTCTCTGTCGAACGATTTCTCTACTTCACTCCATGGGTTTTCTCATCAACTATCAAAAATCCCATCTCACTCCGTCTCACCTACTTCAATTCATAGGTGCAGAATTGAATACTATCCTTTCAAGAGCCTTTCTACCCGTAGATCGGGCAAAGACACTTTCACTCCTGGCAAAATCCATTTACTCACAGAAACCAGCAACAGCTCATCAGATTCTAACCTTACTAGGCCACATGGCCTCCACAGTTCATGTCACTCCTATGGCACGGCTTGCCATGAGAATTACCCAATCGACTCTTAAGATCACAATGGATCCAAGCTATTCAACCGCTTCATTATCCAATTCAAGTGACCACCAACTAAGATTACTTCTACTTTGGTGGGCGAACATAGACAACCTGCGCAAAGGCCTACCTTTTCAGCAACCAGTTCCACAGATCATTCTAACTACAGATGCATCCACCTTGGGTTGGGGAGCTCACATAGACAATCTCCAAACCCAGGGTACTTGGACAAAGCTCAAAGCAACTTTTCAAATAGATTTCCTAGAGCTTCGAGCTATACGTTATGCGCTGCATGCGTTCAAGGACTGCCTTTCACACAAGACTGTTCTCATCCAAATGGACAACACAGTAGCTATGTGGTACATCAACAAACAAGGAGGTACGGGCTCGTATCTCCTTTGTCAAGAAGCTGCACAGATTTGGGCCTGGGCCCTAACACACTCAATGTTTCTCCGGGCCACTTATCTGGCAGGCATTCAAAATGTACTAGTGGATCGACTCAGTCGTCAATTCCACCCACACGAATGGTCCCTGGATCCCTCAGTAGCGACCAGGATTTTTCAACGATGGGGTCAACCAACAATAGACCTCTTTGCGTCACACCTGAATCACAAAGTGGACAGCTTCTGTGCTCTACACAAACAGAAAACCCAGCCAGCCAAGGACGCCTTTGCGCGCCCTTGGAACTCAGGCCTACTATACACGTATCCTCCGATACCGCTCATAACCAAAACTCTAGTGAAGCTACAACAGGACAAGGGGTCCATGATACTCATAGCCCCATATTGGCCTCGACAAGTATGGTTTCCCACACTTCTAGACTCTCTATCAGGGATCCCATTCGCCTGGGAGTAGCTCCCACTCTCATAACTCAGGATCAGGGTTGGTTGCGCCACCCCTTCAATCCCTATCCCTGACAGCATGGATGTTGAAAGCTTGATTTTACAACCACTCAATCTTTCCACCAATATATCTCAAGTGCTTCTAGCTTCACATAAACCTTCAACATGTAAGAACTATTCTTCGAAATGGAAAAGGTTTACTTTGTGGTGCAGGCAAAAGACTATTGATCCTTTCTCCTGCTCTACAACTTCTCTACTAGAATACTTATACCATCTTTCAGACTCTGGTCTCCAGACTTCATCTGTAAGGGTACATTTAAGTGCAATCTCAGCTTACCATAACAAGATGGGAGATGCACCAATTTCCACGCAACCTCTTGTCACTAGATTTATGAGAGGTTTAATGCACCTAAAACCACCAATTCAGCCACCAGTCATAGAATGGGACCTGAATCTGGTTTTAACAAGACTCATGCGTTCTCCTTTTGAACCCATAGATTCCTGTGATCTTAAATTTCTCACATGGAAGACTATCTTCCTAATAGCCATTACATCAGCTAGAAGGGTTAGTGAGTTACAAGCACTTGTCACATACTCACCCTATACAAAATTCCTACATGACAGAGTGGTTCTTCGTATCCATCCAACATTCCTTCCCAAGGTAGTTACAGAATTCCACTTGAACCAATCCATAGTTTTACCCACATTCTTTCCAAGGCCTTATTCTCACCAAGGAGAAACAGCCTTACATACCTTGGACTGTAAGCGTGCATTAGCATTTTACATAAACCGCACTGCCTTTCCACAGGAAATCTACTCAACTATTTGTTTCTTATGATCCAAACAAACCAGGTAAAGCAGTGGGTAAACATTCTCTATCCAATTGGCTAGCAGATTGCATACAGTTTTGCTATGAAAAAGCAGGCCTTCCGCTCAAAGGACGAGTAAAGGCACATTCAGTAAGAGCAATGCCAACCTCAGTGCCAATCCTTGACATATGTAAAGCAGCAACATGGAGTTCTCTTCACATCTTTGCAGCTCATTACTGTTTGGACAAGCAGGGACGACAAGATTCAGCCTATGGACAATCTGTCTTAAAGAACTTGTTTCCAGTTTAATCCCAACTCCTTCTACATCCAGTCTGCTATGATCTTCGGCTGACTCATTTTCAGCAACAATACTTCAATGTTGCCTCCATTCAGAATGATTCAGCCTCTAGCTTGCTAATTGCCCATATGTGAGGATTAGCATCCTGCTTGTCCTGGGATAAAGCAAAATTGCTTACCTTGTAATAGGTGTTATCCCAGGACAGCAGGATGTAGTCCTCACGAAACCCACCCGCCACCCCGCAGAGTTGGGTCTTATACCTTTTATTATTTTATTTTTGCTAAAGCTTATTGCTACACACGAGACTGAAGAGAGACCCCTGTGGCAGAGAATATCATGGCATGCTGGGCATGCTCAGTGGCCTCACAGAGCCAGTCAAAAGTTTCTAGAAACTTTGACAAAGTTTTCCCGCACTAGGGCTCCGTCAGTGACGTCACCCTTATGTGAGGACTACATCCTGCTGTCCTGGGATAACATCTATTACATGGTAAGCAATTTTGCTTTCTGGGAATCATAAAGCTGTGGTGACAATTTTAATTGATAGGCACACTCCTTTTCAGGAGATAAGGTTTACTGCAGATTCCGTGGGTCATTATATACTAGTGCAGGACCAGCTTTATAACACTTCCGTTGTATTATGTAATATATACGCCCCAAATGTTTGTTCTCACAAAATTCTTTCAAAATGTATTTCAATTGTTACAGCCTTTTTCACAATCTCTATTGCTTGTAGATGAGGATTTTAATTGTCCATGATCCTTCTTTAGATAAATCTACTTCTCATGTGATTCCTCCTGTTAGGATATTCTCTTCAGTTGTCTATCGATATAAATCCTTAAATTTAACAGACTACTGGCTACTTTACATCCCTTAGAGTGGGACTCTGCCCATGTTTCTAGAGTGCATGACTCCCAGTCCAGATTAGATTACTTATTACTTTCACAGTCTCTTTTTAATAAGGTATTAGAGGTATAGATGGAACCCATAACGGTTGCTGATCATTTTTGGTATGGTTAACCATAGAGGGATTAAGGGATGCACCCACTTGCTCAACATGGCATTTTCCTGCCCACTTATGAAAAGATCCTAACTTCTTTTGTTTTTTTACAGAACAAATGGGAAGAATATCTTTGTTTTAATCATTGTTATCAAGAATCTCCTTCCTTGTTTTGGAAAGCAGTGAAGGCAGTTCTTCATGGTCAAATCATCGTATATGTAGCGCAGAAAAGAAAACAATTAAACAGGGGCATACTTCTTTTGGAGAGGCAGGTGCAGAAGGACAGACTTATTTTTGCATCAATTCCCTAACAAATAAAAATAGATATTCTAGAACTCTGGCTTCTCTCAATTTTCTTTTTACATCAGTGAGCTAAGAAGAGCTTCCATGTTATAAGTTTAGATATTTTCAATTTGGTAATAAAACGGGGCGTACGCTAGTCAGAATTATAAAAATGTTGGGGATCATAAGTATATGACTGTGATGAAAACAACTTCTGGATTGTTGGTTAATTTCAATGGGGATATAACAAAAAATTTGCTACTTATTATGAGAAGTTATATTTCCAAACATCATGTGATATGGCTTTAATAAAATCATATCTATCTTGTTTGGATTTACCAAAGATCTCTGTCACTTGGAATTTGAGTGGACCTTGACGGTTGAAGAGGTTGGTGGAGATATTTCATGGGTGTCTTTTCAAAGCTCCTGGACCTGATGGGTTCACCAATGAATTTTATAAGTTGCTAGTGGGATGAATATCACCTACATTGGTTGCTTATTTTGGGGATCTAATCTCTCAAGGACAGTTTAACCATGGTAACAATAAAGCCCCTTTTACAGTGCTCTCTAAGTCTTTCAAGTCTCCTCTTTTTCCAACTTCCTACAGATCAACTGTGATGTTAAATTTTTGGCAAAGGTCATGGCTGATAGATTATCTAGAATATTACCACCTTTAATTTTAGATTCCTAGGTTGGCTTTGTGAGGGGCCATCATTCTGTCGTTAATGTTTACAAATCGCTTCTGTTGAACAATCCAATAATTGTAACTTGGACTCTTTATTAATCAGCTTTAATGCCGAAAAAACCTTCAACAGGATTAACTGGGAATTCCTTTTTGAAGCACTTTGGTATGAGATTGGAGGTTATTTTTTGGACGTTTTAAAAGTGCTATATTCCTCTACGGTAAGAACATAAGAACATGCCATACTGGGTCAGACCAAGGGTCCAACAAGCCCAGCATCCTGTTTCCAACAGTGGCCAATCCAGGCCATAAGAACCTGGCAAGTACCCAAAAACTAAGTCTATTCCATGTTACTGTTGCTAGTAATAGCTGTGGCTATTTTCTAAGTCAACTTAATAGCAGGTAATGGACTTCTCTTCAAAGAACTTATCCAGTCCTTTTTTAAACACAGCTATACTAACTGCACTAACCACATCTTCTGGCAACAAATTCCAGAGTTTAATTGTGCGTTGAGTGAAGAAGAACTTTCTCCGATTAGTTTTAAATGTGCCACATGCTAACTTCATAGTGCTCCCTACTCTTTCTATTATCTGAAAGAGTAAATAACCGATTCACATCTATCCGTTCTAGACCTCTCATGATTTTAAACATCTCTATCATATCCCCCCTCAGCCGTCTCTTCTCCAAGCTGAAAAGTCCTAACCTCTTTAGTCTTTCCTCATAGGGGAGCTGTTCCATCCCCTTTATCATTTTGGTTGCCCTGCTCTGTACCTTCTCCATCGCAACTATATCTTTTGTGAGATGCGGTGACCAGAATTGTACACAGTATTCAAGGTGCGGTCTCACCATGGAGCGATAGAGCATTATGATATAGAGGCATTATGACCTCTGTCTTGATCGGTGTATACCATCTAGTGAACTTACTTTGTGTCGGGGCATAGGACAGGGATGCTCTTTTTCTCCACTGCTTTTCTTAGTTTCTTTGGATCCTCTGAGAACTTTGCATAATAATTCAGACATTCCTGGTATCCCTATTGGTCGATTTTCATTTAAAATAGTTGCTTTTGCTGATGACTTGCTAGTGCATGTGCTCAATCCAAAAGATTCTTTGCCAAGGGTTTTACATGTGTTTAAAAAGTATGAGGATTTGTCAGGCTTAAGTCTCAATCTAGACAAATCTGAAGCAATGCCCTTTGGGACTTTTACACCAGACCAATGGGAGGGTGAATTTCCATTAAACTGGGCCATAAACTCCTTTAAATATTTAGGAGTTATGATTTATAGAAACCCTGCTTTAATGGTTGGGAAAAAATGTTTCCTCTTTTAAATCCCACAGGAAAAAACATTCCAGTCCTGGACTACTTTCTCTTTGTCTCTTGTAGGCAAAATTCAATTGTTTAAAATGATTCTGCTTCCTCGGTAGATATCTTTTCTATATTACCAGTTTATTTTGTCCGTAAAATTGAAAAACAGATGTTTATTCTCTAGAAATGTTTGTGGCCTAGTGGTAAACCCCGCATTTCCATTCAGACTAAGATGAAACCCTAGACATTAGGTAGCTTAGGTTTGCAACTCCATCATTGCTCTCTGCTTCAATGACAGGGGGAAAAGAGGAATTGGATTCAGACTGCAACCAACAGTCTGGGGAACAAACTTGAGTACCTTGCTGATGTGGCTTTTACTACCTTCAACCAATAAGCCAGATACTTTTGATGCAACTCCCAACATTGCGCTCTGCTTCCATGACAAGGGGTAAAAAAAAAATTGGATTTGAACAGCAACCAATGAGGTCCTTGACTTTTATGATCTGGAAAACTGATAAGTATGGGGATAACCTGCATGGCATGGCAGATACTGCCATAAGCTTGCTGGGCAGACTGGATGGATCATTTGGTCCTTTTCTGCTGTCGTTTCTATGTTTCTTAATTTTTTACATAATAAAGCCTCAAACGTGGGATTGGCTACTGTCTTCTCAATATTATACCCCTATCCCTGTGGAAGCTGCATGAATGCCTCCCTTATTTTTAAGATTTGCTTTACATACTTCCTTGAGTTGAATCCCTGCTGCCTGTAAGAATAGTATATTGGTGCTACCATTGATCGACATGGCGATGGTTTTGTAATTTATATTTATTTTATTATTGTACATCTTTTTTCAATTGTGGGTAACTGTCACTTTCCTCCAGATATTTTTCAAAAGGTGTTTGTAACTGGGAAACCAAAGGTCTGATTGTGCTGTCAGCTGCTAGAATCTGATGGATTGATTTTCAGCTTTCCTAAGGTTCAAGAGGAATTCCAACTACCCCAGATGGATTTTTTTGGATATTTGCAGTTGAGACACTACATTCATAGCTTGGACATCATTAAGTTGACCAATTACAAGGTGGTCTATCGTGGACTATTTTGATGTCCAGGATCCCATCACATTTTTATTTTTCCTTTCTCCAAAAGTTTTTGACTAAGTCGGATGACTAATTTGATTATCCATCTTTATCGAATAAGTGGAAATAGGACTTAAAGTTCACACTTTTTTTTTACAGAGTTTTAAATAAGTCAATGTAATTTCTCAAAGCGGGAAATGGAATACAAATTCCTTACTCATTTCTGTAATTCTCAGCGTCCAGCTTATCTATCCAGGATAGCAGTTACAGATTCTTGCTTGAAGTGTTCATTGGCTCCTGGAACTCTGGGGCACCAGTTTTGGTCTTGTTCCATCATTCAGATCTTTTGGCGGAGGGTGGTATCCTATGTGAACAGAATTACGGGTATTGACATTTCCTGTGATCCAGCATTAGTAGTATTTGATGATTTTTCTTCTTTTTCCCCTGGAAATAGATATGTTAAACTTTAGTTGCAAAAAGGTTTTTTAATGGGGAAAGACCACCCTTTACCTTTGGAAGGATCCAAACTCTCTAAGTTTTACTTTTTAGAGGAATATTGCTCACCATTTGGCAGTTTTTGAGAAGATTGAGGCTAAATCGGCCTCTCCCAGACGGAGGGCTTGAATACTTGCATATATAGACTGCCCCAGAGATCAGGGAGATTACTTTTAAATCACTTAAGATCTTTATTTTTTTCATATCTTGTTGGTAGTACTTGTTTATTGTGCTGGCACCAGGGGTAGTTATTGCTTTGGTGGTGGTAATTTGTTGAAATGTATTTTCATTTATATGGTATGTGAAGAATCCCAACACTGTATCCATGTTACTATTGGGATTTTACTATGGAGTGTAAAAGCATTTGACTATAAAAAGTGAATCTCACCAGCTGTTCGATGCCACTAACTTTCTCTCATTTTTTTTTCTCTCAAGTTGTCATGCAATTCTAAACTTTTTCTTTTCCATTTACTGTATAATATAAATGAATGAAGCTGTCTTTTCTGATGCCATAGTCACAGAAACACCACATGAGCTCTTGGATATTGCATTCACAAACAAGTATTCTATGTTTTGACATTTTGTAGCGGTTATATAATATGCCTGAAATAGGTCAGCTTATGCCTTTAACAAATTGCATGTTATATTATGTTGCTCTTGTTGGTATAAGGATCAACTTTTCTTTGAAAAAAGACTGTCTGGTCAGAGTATTTTCAAGGTTTGTTTTCATTGTTTTTTGCGGGTTTTGGAAGCAGGATGACTCAATTGGTGTAATGAAATAATACCTCCGCAGTACTATGCCAATTATACATGTGCCCAAACCACTTGGGGAGACAGCAAAACTTAAATATAAAGAGAGATTTACAAAAGGGACCCTAGGGATAAGGAGCTGCTTATCTCCCACCCACCCCTATAGCTTACCTCCCTCCTTTCTCTGTTTCTGTGGATAAGTTATCCTCCCAGTCCCCTCAGCTGATAACCTAGGAGTCATCTTTGACTCCCCTCTGTCCTTCTCTACACATATTCAAAACTCTGCTAAAATGCACCATTTCTTTCTGTATAACATCACCAGAATTTGTCCCTTTCTTTCTGAACAAACTATGAATCCTTATCCGCTCTATCACCTCCCGCTTAGACTACTGCAACCTGCTCCTCACAGGCGTCTCAGCGAGCCACCTCTCTTCACTACAATCTATCCTAAATTCAGCTGTGACTTATCTTTTGCCAAAGTTGCTGTAGCCATATAACTCCTCTTTTGAAGTTACTTCATTGATACCTTATCAGTTCAAGTTCTTCTTATTCACCTATAAGTGCCTTCACCCTGCAGCTCCCTTGCCACATCTCTTCTCTATCTCCCTATACCCTTCCTCGTGCACGCCACTCATCAGACAAGTCACTCCTGTCTATGTCCTTCTCTACTGCCAATTCCCGACTCATGCTTTCTACCTAGCTGCATCGTGCGCTTGGAATAGACTTCCCGAGCTGGTGCATCATGCTCTTTCTCACCTTGTTTAAATCCCATCTAAAAACTCACCTTTTTGAGGCTGCTTTTAAATCTTAAGCCTGATGGTTTGCCTTCAACCTCATTAACTAATTTGAAGGATTCTCTCTTGACCTTTGTTTTATTTTGACTAGAGTGTAAGTTCTATTGAGCACGGAATGTCTCTTGTGTGTTTTGTACAGCGCTGCATACATAGAGTAGCGCTATAAAAATGTTTAGTAGTGGTAGGAATCATTTGTACTTTTAGGGGGGTCCAATTACACAAAGAGCCCTACCATCTAAGAGACATCTACAATGCAGCTATTGTAAGGAAACACCCCTTGTTTTGTCTCTGCAGAACGAGCACAAGGGGACATCTCAACATTTTACACGTACGAAGAAGGATTGTTACGTTTAACGTCAGAAGGTCAGGCTACACTGGAAAGGCTAGAGGGCATGCTAGCCAACTCTGTGGGCAACCAGCGCACCATGGCTGGAGTCCGGACAGAAGATTCAGTCAGAGAATTTGGAGGTAATGTATGTCTAGCAAAACATCCCATGCACATTACTGGTACTATGGTAGCAAAAGAATGTTTTGTTCCCTGTACATACCAGGATCATTCCAGACTGTGGGTTATGTTCCCTGTCCAGCAGATGGAGTTAGAACCAAAAATTCCCAGGGGAGGACCTATATAACCACGCCTCCCTCACCTCAATCCTCAGTATAGTTCTAACTCCAGCAGATTGAGCAGGGGACACGGTGGTCCCCAGCACTTTCCTACATTTATTTTCTCTTTGAGGAATCAATTAAATAATATTAGATAAAGGTTTTCTTCTAAGGGATAGGTTCTGTAGTGTTCTGACAGGACCACTCCGTTCAAAGAGAGAGACTGTTTTCCAGTCAGGAACTTGCTGACAGGCTGTGTTTTTTGCCTGTCACTTTATTTCTCTCTTCCTGTCTCTTTGTTTTTTCCTCTTCCTTGCCTGGCTAGAGTGTGGTAAGTGTTATTTTTATTTCATTTACAGTTGTTGGTAGGAACAGGAATTTGAGGGGTGAAAGTCTGTAGTGCCGACCGCTCCCCCTAGCCCCGGAGTTTTCCTTTTCCCCTCCTCCCTTTCAGGGAGTGATTGGAGTTCCCGCCCTGCAGCTCTGCGACGACCCATTCCCTGGAGCTGCTCACCGTCGGGACGGCATTTTTCCCCGACGGTCTCTTGGGGACGGTGAGGGGTCCGGAGGCCGAAGAGTTTTATTAATTCGCCGCTTCAGTTGTTGCCGCGCGCCGCTGCTGCCCCTCCCCCTCCCTCCCGCCGCGATGCAAAAATCGCCGAACGGCTCTGGAGCTTGGCACGGGGTTCAGCAGACCTCAGAGGGATTTTCTTCAGCTTTTCCTGAGGGGGAGTATGGCTTACCTGGTAGGCAGCTTGGAGGAGAGTCGGACCGCGCTGGCAGGAAGCGGCATGCCCCATTTCCCCTCAGCGCGGGAATGGCGGCCATTTTCTCAGCTGACTCGGAGGCAGTTCTCTCTGAGGAGGACGTCGACGCTCCTCTCCAGGTTTCCTCTAACAGTATGGAGTTTCAGAGCGCAACGGACCAGGGCAGGCAAGGGGATGACGTCTCGGGGGGCCCCTCATCAGCACTGCCTGCTTTTTCGCCAGAATTCATTGTTTTAATGCACAAGGCATTTTTACAGAGCAGGGATCCGAATCTTGGAATTTGGGTTCCCCCTCCCCCCAAACTGGCCTGCTTGACACAGCTTTTGACGGCAGACCCTCCCTTAGGGAGGGCTTCTTTGCCCACAGGGGGTGCAGGGTCCACTCAGCCCCCCCCCGTGGTTCCTTTACCGCTGCAACAACCGTCGGGGGATCCATGGCAAGATCCAGATGCGGATGATCCCTCCCTGGCGGCCCAGGTAGAAGGTGACGACCCGAGGGTCCTCCGTATTTTTCAAGCAGCGGAATTGGATGATCTCATCCCCCACATCCTCCAGGAAATGGACATTGACCCTCCTCCGGATCCTGTGGCTCAGGATCCGAAGATTAAGAAAGGGGATCCTCTCCTAGCGGGCTTACGACCTCTAGCGAAAGCTTTTCCCATGCATCACAACATCTTGCAATTGATTTCAAGGGAGTGGGATACTCCTGAGGCCAATCTTCGAGTCGGTCGAGCCATGGAAAAGTTATACCCTCTCCCCACTGATTTCTTGGAGATTCTTAAGGTTCCTGCTGTTGATTCAGCGGTATCCGCGGTCATGAAACATACTACCATCCCGGTCACGGGCGGGACGGCGTTGAAGGATGTCCAGGATCGCAAGCTCGAGGTTTACCTCAAGCGTATCTTCGAAGTCTCAGCGTTGGGGATGAGGGCTGCTATCTGCAGTTCCCTAGCACAGCGAGCAGCTCTGCGTTGGGTACAACAGTTTCTCACTTCCCAATCTTTGCCACAGGCAGAGACTATTCAGGCTGATAGACTTGAAGCGGTGGTTGCCTTTGGAGCTGATGCTTTTTATGATCTGTTAAGGGTCCTCACTCGTTCCATGGTGGCGGCGGTGTCCGCTCGTCGTCTTTTGTGGCTACGCAACTGGGCGGCAGATGCTTCGTCTAAGACATGCCTGAGTTCCCTTCCTTTCAAGGGTAGGTGCCTATTTGGGGAAGATTTGGATCAGATCATCAAATCTCTTAATGAGAATGCGGTGCACAAGCTACCAGAAGATCATCCACGTTCTTCTAGATCTTTTTATTCCTCCAGAAATAGGCACCGGAATCAACAGAGGTCGCGTCCTACTAGACAGCAGACACCTTGGGCTCCTTCTACACGATCACACACCTGGAACCGGTCCTTTCGAGGGTGCCGCCACGGTAAGGATACTCAAGGGGCAGGTCCTTCCTCGAAGGCTTCACAATGATGCCAGAAGGACCCAAGAGGGGATCCCCCACCTGGGGGGTCACCTTACTCTCTTTTACAAGGAGTGGGCCCAAATTACGTCGGATCAATGGGTGCTGGACATCTTAAGACAAGGCTACGTATTAGATTTTGTACACGAACCCCGAGATCGTTTTCTGTTTTCTCCTTGCGGTTCCCGTCTCAAACAATTAGCAGTCCGACAGACTCTCGATCGTCTGCTACAGCTGGGGGCGATAGTACCGGTAGCGGCCTCTGAACTGGGAAAAGGTCATTATTCAATCTACTTCCTGGATCTCAAGACGGTCAACAAGTGTCTCAGAGTTCCTCGTTTTTGTATGGAAACGTTCCGTTCAGTGTTAGCAGCCGTGCATCCGGGAGAATTCTTGGCCTCTTTGGAACTTACAGAGGCAATCGATCCATCACCATCATCAGCGCTTCTTACGCTTCAAGATTTTGGGACAGCATTTTCAGTTTCGTGCTCTCCCTTTTGGTCTGGCAACGGCTCTGTGTGTCTTCACCAAGATCATGGTAGTGGTGGCGGCGCTCCGCAAGGAGGGTATCCTTGTACATCCCTATCTAGACGACTGGCTCATTCGGGCGAAGTCGAGGACGCAGGGTTACCATGCTGTAGACAGGGTAGTACAGCTTCTTCAGTCTCTGGGATGGATCGTCAATTTCTTAAAGAGCAAACTGATACTGTCCCAATCGCTGGATTTTCTGGGAGCACACTTCGACACCAGCCGAGCCAAGGTATTTCTGCACCCGGACAGAGCTCGGGCTCTGCGTGCTCAGGTAACACGGTTCATGGCACTAGTTGCTCCCACGGCGTGGGATTATCTCCAGGTACTGGGAACCATGGCCTCAACAATAGATTTGGTTCCGTGGGCCTTCGCTCATCTCAGGCCTCTCCAGAGGTCTCTGCTTTCGCGATGGAACCCAGTGTCGAGAGATTTTCAAGCAGTACTGCCCATCCCGGATGTTATTTATTTATTTATTTAAAATTTTTATATACCGGCATTCATGATACAATCACATCATGCCGGTTTACATAGAACAGGGGTGTACAAAGAACAAATGAGTAACCTATTAGTGAGGAGGAAGCAGTTACAAATAACAAGGTACTAGAACTGGGAGTAGAGAAGAAAGGGAGAGGATAACATTAGATAAAGATATTTACATTAAATTAACATTTTTACAATGGGAGGTAGTTCAACAGGCTGCAAGGGTTAATCAGTGTCCGGGAATGCTTTTTTGAACAGCCAGGTCTTAAGTCTTTTCCTGAAGATTGGGAGGCTGGGTTCTTGTCTGAGGTCTGGTGGGATGGAGTTCCATAAAAGGGGGCCGGCTGTTGAGAAGGCCCGATCTCTTAGAGTGATGTGTTTAGTAGTTTTGGCTGGGGGTACTTGGAGGGATCCTCTGAGTGCGTCTCTGGTTGGTCTGGAGGAGTTATACTTTTGGAAAGGGATTTGTAAGTCGAGTGGGGAGTGTTGATGAATGGTTTTATGTATTATGGAAAGAGATTTGTAGATGATTCTAAAATGAATCGGCAACCAATGGAGATCTTTTAGGATTGGAGTAATATGGTCCTTCCTCCTGGAATTTGTCAGTAATCTTGCCGTAGCGTTTTGTAACATCTGTAAGGGTTTAGTGTAGGAGGAGGGTAGGCCCAGAAGGATAGAGTTACAGTAGTCGATCTTAGAGAAAATGACAGCTTGAAGGATGGTTCTGAAATCTTGAGTGTGGAAGAGTGGTCTAATTCTTTTCAGAACTTGAAGTTTATAGAAACAATCTTTGGTGGTTCTGTTGATGGAAGCTTTAAGGTTCATCCGGTTGTCTATTAACACTCCTAGATCTTTCACATGTGTAGTAGTGGGGGTGGTTGGAAGATTAGAGATGGAGTTGTTGTTATCTGAGGAGATGAATAGTAGTTCTGTTTTACAGGAGTTTAGTACTAGGTTTAGGTTAGATAGGAGGCGTTTAATTTCGAAGAGACAATTTTCCCAGTGATTCAGTGTTTTTGTGTAAGACTCTTTAATGGGTATCACGATCTGGATGTCGTCAGCGTAAAGGAAATGTTTGAGGTTGAGGTTGGAGAGGAGTTGGCAGATTGGTAAGAGGTAGATGTTAAAGAGGGTAGGTGACAGGGAGGAGCCCTGAGGGACTCCTATGGGAGCGTCCATTCTTGAAGATTCTTTGTCCTGTATCTTAACCTTGAAGCCTCTGTTGGAAAGAAAAGATTTAAACCATGAGAGTGCGGTGTTTGAGATGCCTATAGAAGCCAGAATGGAAATGAGTGTAATGGTTGACCGTATCAAAGGCAGCTGATAGGTCTAGTAGAATCAGGAGGAAGGATTGGCCTTTGTCAAGACCCATTAAGATGAAATCAGACATAGAGATGAGGAGGGACTCTGTGCTCAATGATTTGCGAAATCCGTATTGTGATGGGAATAGGATTTTATTTTCTTCAATGTAGTCGGAGAGTTGAGTGTTGACAACTTTTTCTAGAATCTTGGCTATAAATGGGAGATTGGCGATGGGTCGGAAATTGTTAGGGTCTTTGGGGTCCAAGTTGGGTTTTTTAAGTAGAGGTTTGATGGAGGCCAATTTGAGGTCGTCAGGATATAGACCTTGGGTGAGTGAGCAATTTATGATGTCCGTTAAAGATTTTGCGATGGAGTCAGGGATAGCCAGGAGCAGTTTGGTGGGGATGGTATCCAAAGGATGGGAGGAAGGTTTCATTCTTCTTAAAAGAGTTTGTAACTCTAAGATAGAGATGGGTTCAAGTGTTTCTAGACCATTGTTATTGATGGATGACTGTTGAAGAGACTGGTATAAAGTGGGGTTGGTGGGGATTGTGGGTAGTTGTATTAAAAGGCTGTTGACTTTATTGTGAAAGTGAAGAGCAAGTTCTTCAGCTTTGGGTTGTGCTAGGTTGTTTGGAATCTCCTGTGGGTTGATTTTGGTGAGATTGGAGACATAGGCGAAGAGGGCTTTTGCGTCGAAGATTAAGTGATGTATCTTGGATGCATAGTAGTCCCTTTTGCATTTAGAGGTAGTAGACTTGTACTGGTGGAGTGAGGCTTTGTAGATGGATCGTGAATGGGTGCTAGGGGATTTGCGCCAGTCACTCTCTTTCTGTCTTAGACTTTGCTTTAGCTTTCTTAGTTCTTCTGTAAACCATGGTTGCCTTTTGGATGCGTTTGGCAATGGTTTTTTGGTTGCTAGTGGGCATAGCTTGTTAGCTATGGAATCAGTGATGGCGTTCCAAGAGCGGAGAGCTGTGTTCGGATTTGAAAGATCGATGGATGGTAGTTGGGAGGCTAGGTGTGAGCTAAGGTCCTCTGTAGAACAGGATCTTCTGTAAGGGAAGGATGGTAAGGGCCCCTTGGGGGTGGAGGATATTTTCAATGAGAATGAAGTTGAGATAAGTGAGTGATCAGACCAGGGGACCTTCTTGCTCTTGAGGCGCGAAGAGTGTTTGATGCTTGAATTAATAAAGATAAGATCCAGCGTGTGTCCCGCTTTGTGTGTGGGTTTGTTAACTATCTGTTTAAAACCCAGGGCTGAGAGGACACTGAAAAAGGATTCGCAGCTGGGTGAGAGGGTGGGATTGTCCACATGCAGATTAAAATCTCCTAGGATGATTGCTGGAGCGTCCAGTTTGATTAGGGTTGTGATTATTTCTACTAGGGGGGAGGGGTCCGTCTCAAGGAAGCCTGGAGGTGCGTAGACAAGTAGTATTTGTAATTGTTCCGAGGTGAAGAAACCAATTTCTAGTTTAGACTTTGAGGTGAATGGGTGTAGGGTGAGCCTGAGGTCTTTTTTAGATGCAAGTAGGAGTCCTCCTCCTCTTTTTTTCAGACGGGGGATGGAGAAGATGTCATAGTTTGAGGTGGGAAGTTGGTTTATGATTGCTGTGTCCGTGGGTTTGAGCCATGTTTCCGTTATGGCACATATATCAGGTTTGATGTCGAGGAGATAGTCGTTAAGGATTAGAGATTTCTTGGATAAAGATTGAGCATTGAATAATGACAGTGAGAATAGGGTGAGGCCTAAGAGTTGGGTGATAGATGTTATCAAAATTGGGGTGAGTGATTTAAGGTTACGATGTAGGATCTGTCATTTAGATTGTTTTGTAGATGGTAAGAATGGTATGTTAGATTTATCTATAGATGAAAGGTTATGTTGTAGTATAGGTATTGGGAAGGAAGGAGCCATTTTAGCAGGTTGTTCTTGTGTTGTGATGGTGCTGCGTTAGTGCTGACGGAGGACCGGAGGTAGAGGGCAAACGTTGTGTGCTATGGTACGTTGGAGCTGTGGCTGGTAGTAAGGTCCTCCGGGGCTGCACGAAGGGGCGCACAAAGGGGCAGGCCCCTTTGTCGCGCTCCTTAGGCGCGCGACGCCTGAGAGTAGCGGGATTTAAATCCCCGCTGTCCGCTTGCTGATTGGCTGCTGGAGGTGGTCTCGCTTTGACACGTCTGTTGTCTTGCTCAGCTTACAGTGGTGGCTGGACCCTCAACAATTAGCTCAGGGAGTGTCTCTACAGAACCCGGATTGGGTGGTCGTCACCACGGATGCCAGTCTCACCGGCTGGGGGGGCGGTCTGTCAGGACAGGTCTCTCCAAGGCCGATGGAACAGTCCACTTGGCCCATCAATCGGCTGGAGACCAGAGCAGTCCGTCTAGCGCTGCAGGGGTTCTACCCACTGGTACGCAGTCGAGCGGTTCGGATTCTTTCGGACAATGCAACCACAGTGGCGTACATCAATCGCCAGGGGGGCACCAGAAGCCATCTAGTCTCGTTGGAGACCGACGAGTTGATGACATGGGCGGAGCTACACTTACAGCGGCTAGCGGCTTCGCACATAGCGGGCGTGGACAACGTTCAGGCAGATTTTCTCAGTCGACAACACCTGGATCCTGGAGAGTGGGAACTCTCGGAGGATGCAATGCGAAGGATAGTACAGCGTTGGGGGAGACCCCATGTGGATCTAATGGCAACCGCGACAAATGCAAAGGCCGCCCGGATCTTCAGCCGCAGGCGAGAGCGCAGCGCGGAAGGAGTCGACGCGCTGGTTCTTCCCTGGCCTCGACAGTGTCTCCTGTATGTCTTTCCTCTGTGGCCTCTAGTGGGCAAGGTTATCCGATGGATAGAGACGCATCAAGGTCCGGTGATCCTAGTTGCACCAGAGTGGCCTCGTCGACCATGGTTTGCAGATCTTCTCAATCTGGTAGTAGACGGCCCTCTTCGGCTCAGTCATCTGCCACGTCTTCTTCGCCAAGGACCAATATTTTTCAAGGAGGCAGATCGCTTCTGTCTTGCGACTTGGCTTTTGAGAGGCGTCAATTGAGACGGCGCGGATATCCAGAATCTGTCATCTCCACGCTCCTGAAAGCTAGGAAGACATCCACGTCGGTTACTTATGTCAGAGTATGGAAGGTTTTTGAGGAATGGTGCGAGTCAAAATCGGTTCTACCAACGCAGGCCTTGGTGACACATGTGCTTTCCTTCCTACAGGCTGGTCTGGATTTGGGCCTTGCCTATAATTCTCTTCGTGTGCAGGTGGCGGCGTTGGGAGCCTTCCTACGTAGTAATGACAGGGAGCTCCTGGCCTCACATCCAGATATCCTACGTTTTCTAAAGGGGGTAAAACACTTGAAGCCTCCAATTAGACCACCTTGTCTTTCTTGGAATCTCAATTTGGTACTCCGGGCTCTATGTGCACCGCCTTTTGAGCCTCTGACTTCGGCCACACTCAAGGATGTCACCCTTAAGACCATCTTCCTGGTGGCGCTCAGCACGTCTGATCTCTGAACTACAAGCTCTATCATGTAGGGAGCCATACCTTCGTTTCACGCCAGGGGGGAGTATCCCTGCGGACAGTTCCATCTTTTCTGCCGAAGGTGGTCTCGACTTTCCATCTCAACCAATCGATAGAGCTTCCGTCATTTTTATCCTCTGATTCTTCTGACCTGCGTCTGTTGGATGTCCGGCGTTCTTTGATACATTATTTGGAGGTCACTAATGAATTTTGACTCTCCGATCATTTGTTTGTCCTTTGGTCGGGACCCAGGAAGGGTTGCATGGCATCCAAACAATCAATCGCTCGCTGGCTGAAAGGAGCGATTATAGCCGCATACATCGGAGTGGGTAAGTCTCCACCTTTAGCTGTTAAGGCACATTTTCTCCGCGCTCAAGCGACGTCGTGGGCGGAAAGTTCTGCAGTTTCTTCTCAGGAAATCTGTAGGGCGGCCACATGGAAGTCTCTCCACACTTTCGCAAGACATTATCGTCTAGACATTCGCGCGCTGTCTCACGGTCAGCTTGGAGACAGGGTCATACGGGCAGGGCTGTCCGCGACCCACCCATGATGGGGAAGCTTTGGTACATCCCACAGTCTGGAATGATCCTGGTACGTACAGGGAAAAGAAAATTATTCCTTACCTGCTAATTTTCGTTCCTGTAGTACCATGGATCATTCCAGACCCCTCCCTGGTTTTGGGGGTTCTTTGTGGGCCATCCCTGCTTTCCTGTCTTCACAATATTTTCACTCTGTATCTCTAGTTATTGCGAGCTGTGTCTTTGAACACAGTGCTGTTTGCAAGTTCTCAGTTACAGTTTTTTGAGTACAAGTTACTTGCTGTCACTTACAGCTGGTTTTTTCTCTATTTTTGAGATTAATTGATTCCTCTGGTTCTGTCTCTTCTCGTCTTGGCTTTGCTAGTCCAGTTACTGAGGATTGAGGTGAGGGAGGCGTGGTTATATAGGTCCTCCCCTGGGAATTTTTGGTTCTAACTCCATCTGCTGGACAGGGAACATAACCCACAGTCTGGAATGATCCATGGTACTACAGGAACGAAAATTAGCAGGTAAGGAATAATTTTCTTTTTCTTAACATAATCCTCTTAATTTATTATGAGTCATGCATTGCAAGAGCTGGGCAGCATGAACATTACTTTCTTCATCTTTGTGTGTCTCCTCCTCCCCCCCTTTTTTCAAGATATGTACTAGATGAGATGTGAAATAATACAAATACTTGCTGATTTGGGCAGCCCTTGTTGAATTTGCTATCTAGCACGATTTTCTAGTGCCATACCAGCAGTGCTGCATTTGTATGGTAATGCATTTTGAAGTACTGAAGGGGGCTTTGCTTTGCTCTCAGATGGAATGGAGGTGGACGTGGCTCCAGCAGTTGCAGGACAGTTTGATGATGCAGATGTTGATCACTGATTGAGAGACTCTTCATTAATGTAAGTTGTTTTTTTTTTCTGGTTTTTTTTTTTAATTAAACCTTGTCATCCATGTTGAGGTTATTTGATCTGGTAGATTTCTTAGTTTTGCTATTTGTTTGCAGTGCCTGAATGTTGAGATTTTGTGTTCTTTTTTGGTGTATTTTACTGCTGGGTGGGGGCTGAATTCTGATGGCAAGGGCAGTGACAAAATATGACTGGTACCTTTTTCTTTCCCATTTTTTTCTGATCTAGTCCTGATCATTCTGTCCTCTACTTCATGAACATCTGTTGTGACCATCAGGAGTCAACACACTACTGTCTTTACTATTCATATTGAGGCACCTTGAATGCATCAGTCACGATCCTTTTGGCGCCAGGCAGTAAAAGTCATGAAAATCCTGTTTGTATTTGATGCTAAATCCTGTTTGCAGTACTGTACTTACAGGAGCAGCTCTTATGATTTGGGGAATGTTAGCAAAACTTTATGGAGCATAGCTAGGTGGATATAGGTGGGTTCCAAGATTCATACAGGAGTCGGCATGCAGGGTAGCAGCTGAAACAGCAGAGTCCAAGAAACTGGAATCTAGTTCAGCATATATATCATATTTGGTCAAGTCTGCTCTGAGCTGTTAAGTAAAACAATGTTTAATCTTGTCTGTCATAATCTTCCTCTAGAGGCGTTAATGGACTTTTTCAAAGGTCAGACTCTCCGACTCCAGGATCCCTGGGATTGTTATACATGTCTACAGCCTTGCATTCTCTAATAGTCATTGAAATTTGATTAGTAAAAACATGTTATGGGTATAGCCTTTCTAAAATTACATGCTTTTTAGTTTTTCAATTGATTTTCTTCCATTTATTCAAAATAAAAAAAAAAAATGGGCTCCCATATATCCAGAGGATGTCTGTCTGTTTTTACATATGATTTACCTGTAAAAATCACTGTAGCTATCTGACACTTTCTACCAGCTGAGAGAATGCACAAATCAAAGAATAGTGTGGGCTTCACGGGTCTGTATTTTAAAACATTTATATTGCTAACACTTATAAGTGCTTAGTATAACAAAATAATTCTGTCACTATCCAAAGTACATTAAGATTCTGCATCCTGGTAAAATTGTTTAAAAAAAAAAAAAAAATTCTCCAAACCTAGCAGCCCTGAATCTGGCCTCCTGTATGTGAGCAAATTCCATTCTCAGTCCAGAGAGATGAACCATAAACAGGGCAATATTGTATCCGCCAGAAAAACTTTTCATGCAAACTACCACTTCACTGCACTACTTCCAGGCCATCTGCTGCTGTTTTTATAGATGCTTTAGAAAGAATCAACTTCTCTTAACTTGCCCATTAAGTTGCTTCTTCTGGAAATAATTGATCAACTCTGTCTCAGCACAAATGATTGTGAAAATGTGGGTTTTTTTAAATTTTTACTTTTTACTCTTACAGACTTACATAAAATCAGCCTTATAGATAGGAGGTGTATGTTAGTTGTGAGAGTGGGCAGCTGGGAGCAAAGTACTAGGACACTGCATTCCTGTTTGCTCTACATCCTACTTTTGGGCCCTTCATCTCAGTTTAACTATCTTGATAAAAAATGTATAATTATGCTGTCAGCAGTCATCCCCCCCCCCCCCCAAATAATCTGTATGTATTTGCAAGCACTGTTCATAAGAACATGCCATACTAGGTCAGACCAAGGGTCCATCAAACCCAGCATCCTGTCTCCAACAGTAGCCAATCCAGGCCATAAGAACCTGGCAAATTCCCAAAAATTAAGTCTATTCCATGTTACCATTGCTAGTAATAGCAGTGTCTATTTTCTAAGTCAGCTTAATTAATAACAGGTAATGGACTTCTCCAAGAACTTATCCAATGCTTTTTTTTAAACCCAGCTACACTAACTGCACTAACCACATCCTCTGGCAACAAATTCCAGAGTTTAATTGTGGGTTGAGTAAAAAAGAACTTTCTCCGATTAGTTTTAAATGTGCCACTTGCTAACTTCATGGAATGTCCCCTAGTCCTTCTATTATCTGAAAGAGTAAATAACTGATTTATATTCACCCATTCTAGACCTCTCTTGATTTTAAACACTTCTATCATATCCCTCCTCAGTTGTCTCTTATCCAAACTGAAAAGTCCTAACCTCTTTGGTCTTTCCTCATAGGGCAGCTGTTCCATCCCCTTAATCATTTTGGTCACCCTTCCCTGTACCTTCTCCATCGCAACTATATCTTTTGAGATGCAGCGACCAGAATTGTACACAGTATTCAAAGTTCGGTCTCACCATGGAACGATACAGAGGCATTATCACATTTTCTGTTTTATTCACCATTCCCTTTCTAATAATTCCCAACATTCTGAACAGACTATTTCAATGTGTTATCCTCAACAATGCCTAGATCTTTCTTGGGTGGTAGCTCCTAATATAGAACCTAACATTGTGTAACTATAGCATGGGTTATTTTTCCCTATATGCATCACCTTGCACTTATCCACATTAAATTTAATCTGCAATTTGGATGCCCAATTTTCCAGTCTCACAAGGTCTTCCTGCAATTTATCACAATCTGCTTGTGATTTAACTACTCTGAATAATTTTGTATCATCTGCAAATTTGATTACCTCACTTGTTGTATTTCTTTCCAGATCATTTACATATATATTTAAAAGTACAGGTCCCAATACAGATCCCTGAGGCACTCCACTGCCCACTCCCTTCCACTGAGAAAATTGTCCATTTAATCCTACTCTGTTTCCTGTCTTTTAGCCAGTTTGTAATCCACGAAAGGACATAGCCACCTATCCCATGACTTTTTACTTTTCCTAGAAGCCTCTTCATAAGGAACTTTGTCAAACGCCTTCTGAAAATCCAAATACACTACATCTACCAGTTCACCTTTATCTTCGTGTTTATTCTTCAAAAAAGTGAAGCAGATTTGTGGGTCAAGACTTGCCTTGGGTAAAGCCATGCTGCCTTTGTTCCATTAAACCATGTCTTTCTATATGTTCTGTGATTTTGATATTTAGAACACTTTCCACAATGTTTCCTGGCACTTATGTCAGGCTAACCGATCTGTAGTTTCCCGGATCGCCCCTGGAGTCCTTTTTAAATATTGGGGTTACATTAGCCACCCTCCAGTCTTCAGGTACAATGGATGATTTTAATGATAGGTTATAAATTTTTAGTAATAGGTCTGAAATTTCATTTTTGAGTTCCCTCAGAACCCTGGGGTGTATACCATCCGGTCCAGGTGATTTACTACTCTTCAGTTTGTCAATCAGGCCTACTACATCGTCTAGGTTCACTGTGATTTGGTTCAGTCCATCTGAATCATTACCCATGAAAACCTTCTCTGGTATGTGTATCTCCCCAACATCCTCTTCAATAAATACCAAAGCAAAGAAATCATTTAATCTTTCCGCGATGGCCTTATCTTCTCTAAGTGCCCCTTTAACCCCTCGATCATCTAACGGTCCAACTGATTCCTTCACAGGCTTTCTGCTTCGGATGTATTTTTTAAAGTTTTTACTGTGAGTTTTTGCCTCTACAGCCAACTCCTTTTCAAAATCTCTCTTAGCCTGTCTTATCAATGACTTAATTTTAACTTGCCAACACTTATGCATTATCCTATTTTCTTCTGTTGGATCCTTCTTCCAATTTTTGAATGAAGATCTTTTGGCTAAAATAGCTTCTTTCATCTCACCTTTTAACCATGCTGGTAATTGTTTTGCCTTCCTTCCACTTTTCTCAAATGTGTGGAATACATCTGGACTGTGCTTCTAAGATGGTATTTTTTAACAATGACCACACCTCTTGCATACTTTCTACCTTTGTAGCTGCTCCTTTCAGTTTTTTTCTATTTTTCTCATTTTATCAAAGTTTCTCTTTTGAAAGTTTAGCACGAGAGCTGTGGATTTGCTTACTGTCTCCCTTCCAGTCATTAAATCAAATTTGATCATATTATGATCACTATTGCCAAGCAGCCCTACCAGCGTTACCTCTCTCACCAAATCCTGTGCTCCACTGAGAATTAGATCTAAAATTGTTCTTCTCTTGTCGGTTCCTGAACCAATTGCTCCATAAAACTGTCATTTATTCCATCCAGGAACTTTATCTCTCTAGCATGTCCCGATGATACATTTACCCAGTCAATATTGGGGTAATTGAAATCTCTCCCATTATTACTGCACTACCAATTTGGTTAGCTTCCCTAATTTCTCTTAGCATTTCACTGTCAGTCTCATCATCTTGGCCAGGTGGACGGTAATATACTCCTAATACTATAGTCTTCCCCAACACACAAGGGATTTCTACCCATAAAGATTCAATTGTGCATTTAGTCTCATGCAGGATGTTTATCCTGTTGGACTCTATGCCATTCTGGACATAAAGCGCCACACTGCCTCCCGGGTGCTCCTCTCTGTCATTGCGATATAATTTGTACCCCGGTATAGCACTGTCCCATTGGTTATCCTCCTTCCACCATGTCTCTGAGATGCCACTTAAGTCTATGTCATCATCCACTGCTATACATTCTAATTCTCCATCTTACTACTTAGACTTCTGGCATTAGCATACAAACATTTCAACGTTTGTTTTTTGTTTGTATTTTCATTCTACTTTTTAATTTTTTTTTAGCTCAGGTGAGTTTTTAGTTACAGGCACTTGGACTATTTTTCTTATTATTGGAACCTCACTGTCAGGATGCCCTAATTCTAATGCATCATTAGTATCCTTTGAAGGTACCTCCCTCCGAACCATGCGCTGCTGAGCGACTGTCGGCTTTCCCCTTTGTTCTAGTTTAAAAGCTGCTCTATCTCCTTTTTAAAGGTTAGCGCCAGCAGTCTGGTTCCACCCTGGTTAAGGTGGAGCCCATTTCTTCGGAAGAGACTTCCCCCCCCCCCCCCCCCCCCCCCCCTTCCCCAAAAGGTTCCCCAGTTCCTTATAAATCTGAATCCCTCTTCCTTGCACCAACGTCTCATCCACGCATTGAGACTCCGGAGCTCTGCTTGCCTCTGGTGACCTGCGTGTGGAACAGGGAGCATTTCAGAGAATGCTACCCTGGAGGTTCTGGATTTAAGCTTTCTTCCTAAGAGCCTAAATTTGGCTTCCAGAACCTTCCTCCCACACTTTCCTTTGTCGTTGGTGTCCACATGTACCACGACAGCTTCCCCAGCACTGTCAAAAATCCTATCTAGGTGACGCGTGAGGTCAGCCACCTTCGCACCAGGTAGGCATGTTACCAGGCGATCCTCACGTCCACCAGCCACCCGGCTGTCTACATTCCTAATAGTCGAATCACCAACTATGACGGCCGACCTAACCCTTCCTTCCTGGACAGTAGGCCTTGGAGACACATCCTCTGTGTGAAAGGATAATGCACCACTTGGAGAGCAGGTCCTTCCTACAGGATCCTTTCCTGCTGTACCAGGTTGATGCTCTCCAATCATGAGACCACCTTCCTCCAAGGTAGCACCAGGGCTACCAGTTTGAAGTTGGGACTTGGCCACTGTGTCCCTGAGGTCTGTCTGCCTCAGCTCCTCCAGGTCTGCCATTCTAGCCTCCAGAGATCAGACTCGTTCTCTGAGAGACAGGAGCTCTTTGCATCGCCTGCACGTGTATTATTTCTCATCAGCGGGTAAAAAAATCATACATGTGCCACTCGATGCAAAAGACTGGGAAGCCCCCCCTCTTGCTGCTGGACTGTTGCCTTCATCTCAAATTTGTTCAGTTCCTAGTTAAATTTTAGGTTGCTATGGGAGTAGGAATGTGTCTAACGTCCTTTAAATGTATTGGTGAAGTCACTATATGTCTGGTAGTGGCCTACAGGGGAATGATCAAACTTTCAATAAGGTGTGGGGAATTCGTAAAGTGAAGTTAAAAGGCTGTGGTTTGGGGTTTTTTTTGTTTGGGTTTGTTTGGTTTTTTTTTAGTGTGCAAGTGCACATGGAAAAACACAATTCTCATAAGAAATCCCAATAGTATTTGCATTATACTGGCTCATAGTAGCCAAATTTGAACTCAGTATATAAATTGCACAAAAGAACATTTTTGTGCATGTAGCCTTTTAAAAATTAATGGGAACATTGGTTGAGGGTTCCATAAACAATTGCCTATACTGTGGCTTAGGAGACAGTATCCCTGGCCACTTCAAACTGGGCTCGTCATGGAAGAGAGGTCTAGGCAAAGGGCAGGCTAATCCATGCTGATTGAGTGCTTTTGTGACTGCAAGCAGGCCTTGGTAATTCTCTTTTGAAAGGGTTTCCTGCCAAAACTCACCTCTTCATGTTATGGAATTGGGTTGCAGTGTAGATACACTGATAGAGGGGGCAGGAGAATGAGATTAGGAGATAGAAAAGAGGGTAAAATCCACTTAAAGAAATGTCAGGTATAGAGTGATGACTGTTATGGTACAAAACACTTGTAGCTTTCTACAAGATGCATCCATTTAAACAAAATAAAAACTCCATTCACTTCTCACCTACCCAACAGTATTTTCAACTCTGGGTTTAAAATCCTTTTAGCTACTCCCGTGTCCTCTTTCTCTCCATTCTTTTAAATGATCCACTGTGCTACTGTTTTGATTATATTTGTAAAATGCCTTGAATAAAAATCCATGAGAAATGACCATTAATTGGTTGATTTTAACTTATCATTTTTGTTTTATTTTCCAGATGCAAGCTCATGCCACTTACCAGGATGAAGTAGAAAGTATCCTGATTTATATTCTGCAATTAATGTTTCATTATTAATAAGCATGGGCATTTAAGTCTGTAAATTCTTTCATCACAGATGTGATGAGTGCACAGTTTGAAATTTCCTTGAGTAGAATTTTTTTTTTTTTAAACACCCCAGAAAAAAAGAATGGTAGATGCCTATTCTAATCATGGCTGGCATAGTTTACAGAAAGTGTCTGGGAAATTTTGGTAAAGTATATATTGTAGGTACAAAAAATTCTAGATTGTACTAGAATTTTTGCAGTATTTTTGTAACATTGCCCTTGCAATCATTAAACAAATGTTTCTCTGTGGTTTTAATAAAAGATAATCTAGGATCAGCATCAGCTGACACTACATCTTGATTTCAAGCCCTTATAAGTAAAGTGTTGTGTACGTTAAATGCTTTGGTCTTCTGTTTTAAAGAAAAATGATAGACTGGAATGAAATCTCCAAAGGCACTGCACATCAGAACAGTTGGTCATGCCCTTGTAATAACTTTAACAGAGTTGTTGAATAAAGCTACATTTTGTAATTTATGATGCTCTTGGCTTGTCTGCAAGTTTCATCCTGTTTAAATTGGAGCAGATTTCTGAACCATCCTCTTTTGTTGCATTCAATATACTATTAACATTTGTTTTTCTTGAATTTAAAACTTCCTCAGGGATGCAAGAATGGATTTCCATTTCTTTTGTACAGGATTCTTAAAGGTTTATGAATTTTCATTTACTGAATTTTCCAAATCGGAAAGGAACTATTTGAACAGCAGGTCTGTGGAAGCCTTTCCATGCTCTGGCTTTCTCTCTGTTAGGAATTTATTTTTATTTTTTTAAAGGAGTCAGCAGCTTTTACCCTCCTCCACTTGACTTCATGTTTCATGGAGAGAGCTTCTGGTTGAGTTATTTGGAAGGACCTGTAGACTCTTTCATAAGTAATATTAATGGATCCTTAGTCCCTTATTTCCCTCACTTCCATTCTTTGGTTGTCAGCACCTAGTTCTCAGAATAAATTAGGATCAATTCTGCTGGTAAAGGAAAGCTTCTTAGCGTTCAGACAGGTGAATCCAGAACCAGTGGGTTATGCACCTTTACCGGCAGATGGAGACAGAGCAAAGCTGACATCATGGCATATATGCCCCTGCAGTGACAGCCTGCCAGCATTCTCCATCTTAGCAGATTGTGGAGGTGCATCTCCCTTCTGGAGATTGATTTAAAAAAAAAAATTAAATTTTTTTTCAAAGGAGAACAGAAGAATTATTCGCCTGCTTTCCTGTGGTGATATCTTATGGTCCCTTTCTTCATATGAGTGCCTTGGTCCAGTAGCTGGTTTTCAGCTGGTGTGGACTTAGCTGTTAAAAAAAACAAAACAAAAAACAAAAAAACCAGCTGAAAGGCGGGTGCAGGAGGCCAAGTGTGGCAGTGAAAGTCCTTAACCTCTCCCCCCGCAGCTGGAGACTGATCTTGTACTGAGCTGGGATGGGCTGAGCTCAGGGAAAGGGATAATTAAGGGATTCCTCTCCATCTCCGTGCGCCAATCCGGCCATTCCCACCTCTGGGGAGCTTAGGGAAAGTCGGCAGCTTGGCGGGTTGAGCAGCCTTTGTCTAGACCCCGCTGTTAGGCTTGTCTTGTTCTTTGTGTGGTAGGTCTCAGCGGCGTTTTTGCACGTTTTTCAACTCACAAGACTGCCCTTTTCAGTTCTGTCAGGTTGTGCATGTGTGTGCGCACAGAGTGTCCTGGAGGAGCTCAGTTTGTGTGCTTATCAAGGCACGGTGTTGGGCGCTTACCTTTTGGGCACCTAGTTTTTGCAGCAGTATGTTTAAAAAAAAAAAAAAAAAAGACAGCTGAGCATACTTTTGACAGAATAATGCCTAAGTGTCTTGTTTGTCATGATCAGGCATCCCAACCTGGTGTTCCCTCTAACTTGTCAGCATTGTTTGGAGGCTCAAGGAGAATTGCCTCCATCTGATTTTACTAAGCCCAGTTCTTCCCACCCCGGTGCAGGAATGGAGAAAAAGCTGCCAGAGGTGTCGCCTGACTTTGGCACTCCCCTTATTGCTTCGTCAGTGCGGGAAGGTAGTTCAGTGGGCGCAGGTCCAATACCTCCTGGTTTTATCATGGATCCCTCTGCCTTGTCTTGGGTAGAATTTTTTCAAGTGCAAGACTGCAGTCCTTTCTTCAGGCGCAGGCCCTGGCAGATCTTGACAAGTCAGGATCGCTGGCTGCAGATTCCCACACGCCTGGTGCTATGGATAAGTGTCTGAGTAAGCCTAGATCTGCTGCAGGCCTCCCTGGCATGGATAATGGGGAAATTCTTCCAGGTTTGGAGCTGTAGAGATGAGTTACTGACTCTGATTGCCCAGACAATGAAGGTGCTGGGAGTTCCGGCTGAATCTGTCCCATTTTGATTTCTTTGTCTAAAGCCTATCTCTCAGATTTTTATATTCCGCTTTTTGGCACTTCAAAGCAGATTACATGCAAATACTATAGTTATTTCTCTGTCCCCAAAGGGCTCACAATCAGGCCGATACAGTAAGGACGCGTAAGAAAGAGTGCGGCAGTGCCGGGCGCACCCTAGTTTGCCGCGCGCACAATTTGGTTCACATACCACTCGATATAGTATTCAAATGAGACGCAAATGCAAGCGGCGTCCAAAGCGCGTCCATGAAGCGGTAGGCGTGCGCAATCCATTTTACTGTATGGAGCGGTATACAGCGCCTATACAGTATCCTGGGTGCGCTGGTACCTGTCATTTCAAATGTCATTTGAAATATTCCACCAGGTAAGTTCTTTTCTACAGACCCCGCTGCCTTGAGCACCCGGCTGGATGTCCAAGCCGTGACCATGGACGTCCAGCCGGGCGCTCAAGGCAGCGGGAAGATCCATGAACGGACGCTGCGACTCTCGTGGAATAACATCATTCCTCCATGTATTGCTGATGTCCTTTACCAAACTGCCACTTCCTCTGAAATCTCTCCAGACAGTGAATCTACAGCTCTGCACAGGAGGCGAATGCAGACCCCTGGCTTTCCTTTCCCATTAGCTCTTATTTGTTAAGTCTTCCTCGTGTGTGTGTGTGTGTGTGTGTGTGTGTGTGTGAGTGAGACTCACGAGCTCGGGCTCTGCCTTCAGTCTCTTGCAGGTCGGAAGCCATCTCCAGGCGGGGAGGACGGAAGAAGGAGATCCCAGATCCCAAAGGTTAGCGTGACCCGAGTGCCTCCCAGGCAGTGATTCCCTCCCCATGAACGCATCCATGAACGGATGCCGCGACCTCCCGCTGCCTTGAGTGCCCAGCTGGACGCCCAAGCCGCAGCGTCCAGCTGACAATAATATCTGAAAATGTACTTTTAGAAGAAATACAGTACAGATTTCTCTGGTTGAGTTATATTACCCCGACTCGAGCACACCAAATGAAGTTTGCACAAACACCACAATGCCCAAAGTGTGCTTGTAGTGATGGCACCTTTTTTCACTGTTTCTGGGACTGTACAAAGATATCCCTTTTTTGGCGGCAGGTGAAGCGCACTTGCTCAGCCATCCTGAAACAGACTTTACCACCAAATCCTAACCTCTGGCTGTTTGGGGTGGCGGAAACGTCCCCCATCCGGCTAAAGCCCTTTGAACTCCTATTTGTGAGGAAAGCAGGTCTGGTTGGTAAACAAGCTATTTTAACTAAATGACTAGATGCGAATGCCCCCAGCCATGACCAGTGGTTTAAACAATTGGTGCATTTATGCTCCCTAGAACATGCCATCCTAACAAAAAAAATACACCAAAGAAGTCGGTACAAACTAAATCCATATGGGCAGCTTTCACAGGGTATCTGGCTCCCAAGCCGGGACACTACACAGATCCATGGTTCCAAGAGGACACTTCCTAAGTCATAGAGAGGACGGAGGACTCCACCCAGAATGGCGGTATTACTGTAGTGGTGGCAATCATCAATGGATTCATCGATTCTTAAACATGGACAAAGGTTGTACCTTTTATTTGACTGTACTTTTTCAGAGAACAATGAAAAGGAGGGTTAGGAAGGGGGGTGAGGGAAAAAAAAGTGACAGCATGCGTTTTCACAATTGGTAAGTTGTACATTGGAAAACTTTAATAAACATATTTACAAAAAAAATAAATAGACAACCAGGTAGACATGTTCTAGACCTCACAGACACAACCACAGCAACCTCCTCATGGATCAATCTCACCAATAAAATTGCAGATCAAATCTGCCCAACATCAACCAAAACCTTACAACCCGCATCGGACAACAGAAAACCTTGGTTTACCCCTGAACTTAAATTCCTCAAGCAAACACTAAGAAATAAAGAACAAAGCTGGAGAAAAAACCCAACCTCTTCGTCACACAATATTTACAAATCCCTTCTCAACACATACAGGAACGCCATCCTTAGAACCAAGAAAGATTTCTACGCAAAAAAAATCCACAACTTCATTTTTGACTCAAAGGCTCTTTTCTCCTACGTCTCCTCACTTACCAAACCATCCCCTCCCACTATCCCAGACCACCAAGCACTCAACAAAGCCAACAAACTCGCCAATTATTTCAAGACTAAAATCTCCAACCTTACCTATTCTCTCACAACCAACAGCCTCCCTCCAATACATTACCTCATAACCCTGCCTCAACAAAACGCTAGTCTCGAGTCATTTGAGCCCACCTCTTCTTTGGAGATAGAAAATACCCTCAAGAAACTCAAATCATCCTCCCACCCATCAGACCCATTACCGACAAACCTGCTCATCGCCATCCCGAACACCATCTCTAAACCAATTTCTGAAATTATTAATAAATCGCTAGCTCAAGGTCTAGTACCTAACCAGTTAAAATTGGCAATCCTCAAACCTCTGCTAAAAAAAACCAAACACCTCTCCATCGGACCCAGCTAACTTCCGTCCAATCGCAAACCTACCTTTCATTGCCAAATTGATGGAAAAAATTGTCAACAAGCAACTGTCAGAATATCTGGAAGACCATAACATTCTATCTCCGGCTCAGTACGGCTTTCGCAAATCCCTAAACACCGAATCTCTCCTACTATCACTCATGGACTCCATCCTCATAAACCTGGAGAAAAAACAATCCTACCTGCTTGTTCTATTAGATTTGTCTGCAGCTTTTGACACGGTAAAACACACAATACTTATAGACCAACTAGCCAACATAGGCATCAAAGGCTCAGCTCTCAGTTAGCTTTGATCCTTTCTGAACAATAGGTTCTATAAAGTCAGGATAAACAAGAAGGAATCTCATCCCATCCTTACAGACCAAGGAGTCCCTCAAGGATCTTCACTTTCACCCACCCTCTTCAATATCTACCTCCTCCCTCTCTGCCACCTACTCGCAAACCTTAAGCTTACCCACTACCTCTATGCGGATGACATACAAATCCTTATCCCGATCACGGAATCCCTTCAAAAAACTATTTCCTACTGGTATGACTGCCTTCAGCCAATTAAAGACCTACTCTCTAGTCTGTGAAAAACGGAAATGCTCATTATCTCCCAGGACCCTTCCACCATCTCATCAAGCTCCTCTCAGTCAACAAATTCAAATATCAATTTCTCTCCTGACATCAGGGATCTAGGAGCTTGGCTAGACAGTCTTTTGTGGTAGTGTTTATAAACACTATCACAAAAGACTGCTTTTACAAATTGCAAGTCCTCAGAAAGTTAAAACCCCTCCTACACTTCAATGACTTCGGGCTAGTACTCCAATCCATCATACTATCTAAGCTAGATTACTGTAACTCCCTTCTACTCGGTCTCCCCACAAATACTATCAAACCCTTACAGATGGTACAGAACGCGGCTGCCAGAATCCTCACAAACTCCAACAAAAGAGAACATATCACTCCAATCCTCCGTAACCTTCACTGGCTTCCTATCAAACATAGGATCCTCTTCAAAGTTCTTACAATCGTTCACAAATCGACTCACAAACTCGCGCCCATCATGTTAAGCACACAACTTCAACCTCATACATCTTCCAGACCCATCAGAAGCGCTTACAAAGGCACACTGTATGCCCCGCCTGCAAAAAACATTACTAAGGAAACGAGCACTATCTTCAGCAGGCCCCCACCAATGGAACGCGCTCCCCCCAGATCTAAGACTTGAACCAAGTCATCAGGAGTTCAAAAAAAAACTTAAAACCTGGCTCTTCCGCCAAGCCTTTCCAGACACTTAACACTACCAAGATGCTCGCATACTCCCATACTATATATTCAATAGTCACGCACGTCAACCCATTCACTTGTTCCCTATTAAGATACTGCGCTTTATTGTATACTGTGTTCATATATACTTTATTTCCTAGCGTGTAGCAGATGGACTCAAAACAAGTGGGTATAGTGTGCTCGTGCTAGCAGTTGAAGACGGATCTGACGTCAGCACGGGTACATATACCCCCACAGGAAGTGCAGCAATTCAGTAATTTCTGTCTCCAAAGCAGTTTGGAGCTACCTCACGCTCGCTGAGCGTGTTTCCAAATTCTAATGACTAAATTAATAGAAGAAACCTACCTGAAGACGAGCCCCGCACTCCTGCGGTGATACCATTCGGTCCCTCCCTCAGTTGAGTTTCCCGAGGCGATTTCCGTGGTCCCTCGGAGGTAAGAGCCTCGGTCTGGTGGCCGACTCGTGGCAGGGACCTAGCCCCCGAGTGAGAAGGGCTCGCGAGTGGCATAGAGGCAGCCTCGGTCCCGGCGTGGACTTGGCCCCCGAGCGAGACGAGTTCGGGCACGGCCTAGAGGCAGCGGGTGCACCTCCTTGAGCGCGGCGGTGACGGTAATCACCCTCTCCCCCCGCAGCCGGAGACCGCCCGGGTCGCAGCCGGGAATCGCCGATGACAAGGTAAGGCGTACATCTTTACTTGGTCTTCGAGGAAGCGAGGAGTAGCAGAGTCTGCCTACGTGGCAACCCGCCAAGGGGGTCGCCATTTTGCCTGTCTGCTCGCCGACGCCTTCTGGCCTGGTTCATCACCGCGCAATAGGCGCATGTTGCTACGCATACTGTTAGGCGCCCGTGGCTAAGCGCACGTCCATAGGCGCCCGCTGATAGGCGCACGTTCATAGGTGCACGTCCATAGGCGCACATTGATAAGCGCACGTGGACAGGGGCACGTGGATAAGCGCATATTGGTAGGCGCACATCTTTCGCGCATATTACAAAGCGCAGACCAGCTGAGTTAACAGACGAGATGGAGCGTAAGAGAGCCCATGCGTCAGCGGAGCCGGCACCTCCAGAATCAGGCTTAAGCCTCTGCTCTGCATGCAACCTCAGAGCCACACAGAGCGAGGAAGCAGACTCCCTATGTGCCCAATGTGAAGAGGCCCTGGGAGTTCCAGGGCCGGTCGCAGCCCAGCGTACTTGCCGGTTCCTCAGGGAACACCCTGGACCTAGCAGGCAGCAGTGAGCAGCCAGGGAACTCGAGAGACCTGGTGCCCCTAAGGCCAGATCCTGCTTCGCTCTCCTGGGTGGAACTATTCAAGGGGATTCATGCCTTTGTCACAATGCAGGCTGCTCCCCGAACGGATCCATACGTACCAGATGACCCGGCCCCTGGATCCTCAAGGTCTAGGCACGGCCACTCGCCGCCCGGAACCCCCACTTATGGGGATTCAGATTGCCCTGAGGAAGAGGACGAGCCCCCCGAGGAGGGAGAACTTCCCTCGGGGATTGAACCATATCGCACCATGAGGTGCTTCTTTCTGAAAGAGGATCTCCCAGGCCTGATCGCTCAATGCCTGTCGGAACTGGCTCTCCCGGGCCATGACACCCCAGGGGAACCTAGAATGAACCCCCTGTTAGAGGGCCTGCACCAAACGACTCACCATTTTCCCCTCCTACAAGCAGCACAACAGCTAATCGATCTGGAATGGAATGCGCCGGAGGCCTCATTCAAAGGGGGTCGGGCCTTGGCTGGCATGTACCCCTTAGACCCGGCAACCAAGGAGCTGCTGGCGTGCCCCCGGGTAGACGCTATGGTTAGCGCAATTGTGAAGCGCACCACCATTCCGGTGGAAGGGGGGACGGCCCTCAAGGATACACATGACCGGCGCATGGACGCCATTCTGAAACAAGCCTTTGAGGTGGCAGCCATGTCCCTACGAATTGCGACCTGCTGCACCGTGGTGACGCGTTCCTGTTTATCACGGGCTAGGAACAACACCCCGGGAGAAGAGATGGAATCAGCTCTCTCGTTCCTCACTGACGCAGCCTCCGACCTAGTCCGTACGGCAGCCAAGGGAGTGGCATCCTCAGTGGCAGCCAGGAGACATCTCTGGCTATGTAATTGGTCGGCCGACTCCTCCTCCAAGACACGTCTCACGAGAATGCCCTTTAAGGGATCCCTCCTGTTCGGCAGCGACCTCGAGAAACTGGCCAATAAATGGGGCGCCTCTCCATTGCCCCGTCTACCAGAAGACAGGTCAAGGAGGAGCCATCGCCCTTTTCCTAGACCATCCAGAGGTAGAAACTCGCAGCGCTTCAACCCTTACAGGACTTGCTACCAAGCACCTCGTCCGCAGGCCAGGAACCAGTCCTTTCGGACTAAGCACAACAAGAGGGGAACCGGCCCGGGTTTGGGTCCTGGCCGTACCCCGCAATGACAATCGGCCGACCCATCTGGGGGTAGCAGCCATAGGGGGCAGGCTAACCCTCTTCTACTGCAGGTGGGTCGAGATCACCTTGGACCAGTGGGTCCTCGCCATCATCCGAGAAGGGTATTACCTGGACTTTCTTCGGCTCCCGCCGGACAAGTTTGTGGAATCTCCTTGTTCACCCCTCAAGAGGACGGCACTAGAAGTTACCTTGCGGAGGCTCCTGTTCCTAAAAGCCATAATCCCAGTGCCTGCAGAGGAGATACATTTTGGGCATTATTCCATTTATTTCATAGTGCCCAAGAAGGAGGGCACTTCCAGGCCCGTCCTGGACCTCAAGTCAATCAACAGACACTTACGGGTCCCCAGCTTTCACATGGAAACTCTGCGGTCTGTCAAATTCAGTACAGCCAGGGGAGTTTCTCACATCCCTAGATCTGTCGGAAGCCTACTTGCATATCCCAATCCATTGGGATCACCAGTGCTACTTACGCTTCAAAGTCCTGAACCAACACTTCCAGTTCCGAGCTTTACCCTTTGGGTTCGCCACCGCGCCGCAGACTTTTACCCAAGGTCATAGTAGTAGTGGCGGCGTCCCTCCGGAAGGAAGGAATCCTCGTCCATCCCTACCTGGACGATTGGCTGATCAGGGCAAAATCACCGGAGGAGAGCCAACAGGCAAACAACAGAGTTATAGCTCTTCTGGAGAGCCTAGGATGGGTAGTAAACTTGAACAAGAGTTCCCTACAGCCTTCTCAGTCACTGGAATACCTAGGAGTCTGATTCGACACCCAGGAAGACAAGGTCAATCTGACATCCAAGAGGAGGTCAAAGCTCCGGAATCATCTGCAGGCCCTGCTGAGCGCCACCTGGCCCACAGCTTGGGATTACCTACAGGTCCTCGGCCTTATGGCATCCACTCTGGAGGTGATACCATGGGCGCATATGAGACCATTACAACGTGCCCTCCTATCTCGGTGGAGCCCACGATCACAGAACTACACCGTACACTTACCTCTACCAGCCAGAGTGCGGATTCAGATACGGTGGTGGTTGCAGCCCGGCCATATGAGCCGAGGGTCAAGAATGTCCTCCCCAACCTGAACCCTGCTCACTACAGATGCCAGCCTGAACGGATGGGGAGCACACTGCGAAGAACTCACCGCCCAAGAGCGGTGGAACAGAGAAGAGTCGGGGTGGAACATCAACCGACTAGAGGCACGGGCAGTCAGGATAGCATGCCTGCGATTTGCCCACAGACTTCGAAATAGAGCGGTCAGAGTGATGTCGGACAACGCCACCACAGTGGCATACATCAACCGACAAGGCGGAACCAGAAGCTGACAGGTATCCCTAGAAATAGCCTCCCTGATGACTTGGGCAGAAGCAAATCTCCAGGACATCTCCGCCGTCCACAGCGCCGGGAAGGACAACACCACGGCAGACTTCCTCAGCAGAGAAAGCCTAAGTCCGGGGGAATGGCAGCTGTCGCCCACAGCTTTCCAGATGATTGTGGATCAGTGGGGGACACCGGGCATGGACCTACTAGCAGACAGGTCCAACTCTCAAGTATCCAGATATTTCAGCCGCAGGCGGGATCCTCTATCCCAGGGGATCGATGCCCTGGTACAGCCATGGCCTCAGGGGATCCTGCTATATGCCTTTCTTCCATGGCCCCTGCTGGGCGCCATTATACACAAGATTCAGCGGCACAGAGGCCTAGTTCTTCTAGTGGCCCCGGACTGGCCCAGAAGACCCTGGTATGCAGACATGAGAAGACTACTGGCAGGGAATCCATTACCCCTGCCTCCACACAGGGACCTGCTGCGGCAAGGTCCCATCCTCCACGAGGATCCAGCTCAATTCTCTCTTATGGTCTGGCCATTGAGAGGGCTAGACTGAAGAAAAGAGGATACTCTGGGCCGGTTATAGATACACTCCTCAGAGCACACAAGTTCTCCATATCACTAACATATATAAGGATCTGGAGAGTATTTGAAGCCTGGTGCGACACTCACAGCACCAATCCACATGCCACTAAGATCCCTATCATTTTGGATTTCCTGCAAGATGGACTTCAGAAGGGTCTGTCCCTCAATTCCATCAAGGTTCAAGCGGCAGCACTGTCCTGCTACGGTCCCCGGAGTGACTGCAACAGCATCGCCACACACCCAGATGTTTCACGTTTCCTGAAAGGAGTCAAACACATTCGTCCGCCACTGAAGTGGCCAGTGCCCCTGTGGAACCTCAACCTAGTTTTGGAATTTCTAGCGGGACCCGCCTTCAGACCCCTTTGAGGCCTGTCCCTCCGTTTGTTAACCTTGAAGATGGTGTTCCTGCTGGCCGTATGCTCAGCATGCCGCATCTCAGAACTACAAGCGCTGTCCTGCCGTGATCCGTTTCCCAGAATCACTCCAGAGGCTATCCATCTTTGCATGGTTCCTTCCTTCTTACCCAAAGTGGTCTCACACTTCCACCTCAACCAAACCATATCCTTGCCTACCATGGAAGGTTTGAAGAAGTCGGAAGAAGGTCGAATTCTACGCCATCTCGACATTGGCAGGCTGCTGTCCAGATACCTGGACATGTCGGAAGCAGTACGAAAGACGACCACCTGTTTGTCCTCCACAGCGGGAAGAAGCAAGGGGAAGCGGCCTCACGGGCAACCATCGCCCGCTAGATCAAAGAAGTTATCAAGGCAGCCTACGTAGAAGCGGGAAAACCACCACCTCTATGGGTCAAGGCTCACTCTACCAGAGCGCAAGCGGCCTCTTGGGCAGAAACTAGGATGCTGTCGCCTGCAGAGATATGTAAAGCGGCGACGTGGTCCTCCCTCCATACCTTCTCCAGATTCTACCGTCTGGATGTCCAGGCCAGGGAGGACACAGCATTTGCGAGGGCAATCCTAAACGGTCCTCGGGCAGCCTCCCACCCAGTCCGGGAGTAGCTTTTGTACATCCCACTTGTTTTGAGTCCATCTGCTACACGCTAGGAAATGTAGAGATTACTTACCTGATAATCTCCTTTTCCTTAGTGTATGCAGATGGACTCAGCATCCTGTCCGGCTGCCGGCGTACATAGGGATTCACAGACTCATGGTAAGCCATGTTTTCTTATGATAGGGCATCCACCCTGCCGGGTGTCGACGCCTTCCGGTTGAGAACACTGGCGGTCTCCAGCTACTGTCAATCGGTCAGGGTAATCCTGTTCATTTAATCGATCGTTCAGTTACACATATATCCATAAAGCTTTTGCAAGGAAGATTACTGAATTGCTGCACTTCCTGCGGGGGTATATGTACCTGTGCTGACGTCAGATCCGTCTCCAACTGCTAGCACGAGCACACTATACCCACTTGTTTTGAGTCCATCTGCATACACTAAGGAAAAGGAGATTATCAGGTAAGTAATCTCTACATTGTATATACTGTGCATTATTGTTTTATTTGTCACTATACTATGATACTTATTGTTTTAGTTGTTATCCCAGGACAAGCAGGATGCTAGTCCTCACATATGGGTGACATCAGTAATGGAGCCCTATGTGGCTCCATTACCGATGTCACCCATATGTGAGGACTACATCCTGCTGTCCTGGGATAACACCTATTACAAGGTAAGCAATTTTGCTTTATCCCAGGACAAGCAGGATGCTAGTCCTCACATATGGATGTCACCCATATGTGAGGACTACATCCTGCTGTCCTGGGATAACACCTATTACAAGGTAAGCAATTTTGCTTTACTATACTTTGATACTGAGTTCAAACGTTTCTTGTAACTATACTTTTCTAGGTTCAATTTGTACATTGTTCTATTGTTATATGTAAAGCCCCTCCCTTTTTTGGGCATCTCATTGTTTTATGTAAACCGGACGGATTTGTATTTGATACAAGAACCTCGGTATATAAAAATTAAAAATAAATAAAATAAATATAGAAGCAAACGGGGAGGAACAGGATCCTACCTACTCTGCAAAGCGTCCATTAACGTTCGGAACTGGGCAACTAAAAGGAAAATTCAGATCTCCGCAATCTACCTACCATGAAAGAACAACATAATAGCTAACTGATTAAACCATCAGTTGCAAACCACATGAATGGTCTCTCACTAATTGCATACTACTAAACAGTGTACCTTCTCAGCTGTACGTGCACACACCTGCATACAGCCTTACCCCCCCCCATCCCATTCAGGAAAGCTGGTAGGGCTGTGCTGGAGCCCATCCTGGCTCAGCCTGAAGAGAGGAAGATGACTTGAGTGTGTATCTGCACATGCATGTGTATGTGTGTGTGCATACATATGAGAGCCTGCATCACATATAAGATCTCACAGACACACACGCATGGCTACTTCATCTTGCCATCTACGGAAATACCGTTTACGGTAAGCAAACTTTATTTCAGATCATGCTCCTGTTTCTTTTCAATTACAACTTGAACCTTATATATCTCAAGCATTCAAATGGAAACTTAATTCTTATCTTTATTATGATCCTGCATTAAAAGATTTCTAATTAAGAAATGGAAAGAATATTTGGATTTTAATTCTTCTGACTCACTTTCCCCTGCTGTGGTGTGGGAAGTGGGTGAGGCCAAGGGGAAATTATTTCTAATGTGGCTAGAGACTAATAAAGTTAGAGATGGAGAGATCATGCATTTTACCAAACAATTGACATCCCTTAAATCACTTCAGATAGGGTATTTGAATCTTGAGACTAAATCACAACTGTTGGATGTCAGGAACACTTTGCCTACCCAGCTACGCCTTGAGACCTGCCCTAAGAAATTCAGACAGAATCTTAAGACTTGGCTGTTCACACATGCCTACGCATGAGCCCTCCTCCACCCACTGTCCTGCCTATTCTCCCATGCCCTTTTTGCCCACTCCCCTCTTCCTCCCCCTGCCCTCCTTTTCACCCCCTCCCTCCTTTCCTAGCCCCTTCCCCTCCAGATCCATGACCCTTAGTTATTGTATTTAATGCACCCCTCCCTCCTTGTATTCTTATTGTATATATTTTATACATTTGTACTTATTTGTGTTTCGCGTTTACTGAATGTACAGCAAAAGTCCCTGGTTACCCTCCCCCAGTTCTATTATCAGTTACACTGTAACGCCCTGTTGGCTATTTTCATGTTGTATGGAAACCGATGTGATGTTTTCTTAACGAATGTCGGTATACAAAAACTTTAAATAAATAAAAAAAATAAGCTCTTACATCAACAGGCAATTAGAGCACAATATAGATTTCATAGTAGACTATTTTGGTTCGGTAATAAGCCCAGTAAATTTTAGCTAGGCTGATTCAGGATACAAAACCATGATAATATGGTTTCTTAGGCATTCTTTCTACTTAGTTTTAGAAAGGAAGAATAGAGGGGAAGGGGTTGCCTTGCTGTAGTGTCTTTTTGTTTCTGCCTTTGGATTTAGTAGTTCAAAGGGACAGCTTTTTCTTTGAAGTTTGGCAGTGAAAGGAGCTCATTGCCTGTATTAATTGTTCCTCCAATCAAAGTTGTGCACCACTCAAGCATCAGAGACCGGACATTCTCTATCAAAGGTCCCTCCATCTGGAACGCCATGCCTCCGGACCTCAGGCAGGAAACTTGTCTACTAACTTTTAAAAAGAAACTCAAGACATGGCTGTTCTGCCGAGCCTTCCCCACTACTAGCCCAACAGCTTGACTTAGAATTATTCCATCACTTATGTAAATAAACAAACTCTAAATCACGCTTACAAGTTATCATGAGGTTGGCTCCTTGCCTCCCACCCATACCCTCTTGTATATAGTACTTTATCTTCGTTCTCCCTCCTCTATTTCCTACTCCCAGTTAAGGCATCCTTGTTATAATGTAACTTTATGCTCCTTCAAATTGTCTCTTGTTGTTTGGTTGGTTATAGTTACCGCTTAGTTCGATGTAAACTGAGTTGATTTGATTTGTATCAAGAAAATTGGTATATAAAAGCCATTAATTAATTAATTAATTAATTAATGGATGGATGGATGGATGGATGGATCAGGATCTGAGCTCTGCATATAGGTCACTACAGCTAAGAACTAATCTGCCTTATTTCAGGAGCTAAACTACAACAGGTAAGTTTTTCTGGCTGAATTCAACTGCAGATGCCTTACTTTAAAAGGGATAGATTTATTAATAACTTTTTGTTCATTTAATTTTTTAAAAAAGGGATTTTTTTTGCATTGCTTTTTTGTTTCTTAGGCATTATTTCTATTTAGTTTTAGAAAGAAGAGTAGAAGGAAGGAGCACCCTCCCCCACCCCTATCTTCACTTCTAACTTTATAGACTAACCCACTAGTTAGGGAGGTGGACATTGGATGACAGAGTATCACAAGGAAGTAATTTAGATAAATCAAATTATTGTGGAATCAAAGTTTCAGGAGGAGATTACCTGAAATATCTACTATGATATTACTAATTAATTAATTTTCAGGACAGAGAAAAATACTGATTGGTATCAGAAAAAGGTGTGAAAGCAAGTGAATTAGATCATTTTATGTTTTCTGTAAATAGAACAAATTAAGTACATTTCTTGTGAGCTGATTGGTAGTTTTGGGGAGAAGTAAACTATTGGGTCATATTCTTTAATGTGTTTGTGAGTCTGTATTAAATAGCTACTCAGAAGGCAGGCAGAAACCAGGAGTTTGGGTGTTTTGAATTTCCTCCCCCCCCCCCCCCCCCCGCTCAACCTTTGATTTATAGGTAAAAGACACTTTCACATAAATAATAATAATAAAACATTCAGCCTTTTAACTTAAACACGGGATTGCCCCAGGTCTTATCAAGAGTTTAATCATCCCCTTGTAGGTCACTACCAGATAAACAGTGAATACACTAATAAATTTAAAGGACTGAAATTGTACACATCCCTATTCCCATAGCAACCTAAACTTAACTAGGATCTGAACAAAATTAAGATGAAGGCATCAGTCTAGCAGCAAGAGGGGGGCCTTCCAGTCTTTTGCATTGAGTGTCACATGTATGATGTTTTACCTGCTGGTGAAGGGTTGTGTGTGTGCACCCCGGTGCAAAGAGCTCCTGGCTCTCAGAGAATGAGTCCTATCTCTGGAGGCTAGAGTGGCAGACCTGGAGAAGTTAAGGCAGACAGAGGTATATAGATGCGACCTTCAGGGACATAGTAGCCAAGTCCCAACTCCAGTCTCGCATCCCTGGTGCTGCCTTGGAGGAGGAAGGTCTCCTTGTTAGACAGCATCAACCTGGTGTGGCAAGAAATAATCCTATAGCAAGGACCTACTCTCCAGGTGATGCATTGTCCTCTCACACACAGGATGTCTCCCAGGGTTACTGTCCAGGATGGAAGGGTTAGGTCAGCTGTCATAGTTGGTGATTTGATTATTAGGAATGTAGATAGCGGGGTGGCTAGTGGGTGTGAGGATCGCCTGGTAACATGCCTATCTGGTGCAAAGGTGGCAGACCTCATGTATCACCTAGATAGGATTTTAGATAGTGCTGGGGAGGAGCTGGCTGTTGTTGTACATATGTGCACCAATGACATAGGAAAATGTGAGAGGGATGTTCTGGGAGCCATATTTAGGCTCTTAGGTAGAAAGCTGAAAACCAGAAACTCCAGGGTAACATTCTCTGAAATGCTCTGTTCCATGTTCAGGTCCCCAAAGGCAGGCAGAGCTCCGGAGTCTCAATGCATGGATAGTGCAAGGAAGAGGGATTCAGTTTTGTAGGGAAAGGGGAGTCTTTTCCAAAGGGATTGGGGTGGAACCAGGCTGCTGGCGCTAATCTTTAAAAAGGAGATAGAGCAGCTTTTAAACCAGAACAAAGGGGAAAGCTGACAGTTGCTCAGCAGTGCATGATTCGGAGGGAGGTATCTTGAAAAATACTAATCAAGCATTAGAGTTAGGGCATCATAACAGAGGTTCCAATAATGTGAAAAGTAGTCCATTTGCCTATATGTAAAGCATCACCTGAGCTAAAAGATTGCAAATTATTCCTGATAACTGAAAATCAGACTGTTAATACAAACAAAAAACACACTTTGAAATGTTTGTATGCTAATCCCAGAAGTCTAAAGTAAGATGAGAGAGTTAGAGTGTATAGCAGTGAATGATGACATAGATTTCATTGGCATCTCAGAGACAATGTGGAATTTTAGTACCTCATTTCTTGGTGCATGTATTCACATAGTGTATATATATATCCTACATAATGTAAAAGAGTATTTCACATAATGTATAAGAGTTCCTCAATTTGTTCAGCCATTTGTATGAAGTTGAGCGCAGTGCCTTCCCCGGAAAGCACTGTATACCACTTTATATTGTAACCCTTCGGTGGCTCCCTTTCAGTGACTGGTTCTTTTCCTTCCCTGCCTATGTTTCCATCCTTTCCTCGTCCCTCTTTTTCTAACTGCTCCCTCTTCCCTCCCCCTGGTTTTATGTATTTTCCTCCTTTCTATTACATTGTAAACAGACATGATCCCATGAATGTCAGTATATTAAAAACCAATAAATAAATAAATAAGGAGGATAACCAATGGGATAGTGCTATACCAGGGTACAAATTATATCGCAATCATAGAGAGGAGCAACTTGGTGGAGGGATGGTGTTTTATGTCCGGGATGGCATCCTGCAAGAGACTAAATGCACAATCGAATTTTTATGGTTAGAAATACTTTGTATGTTGGGAAAGAGTGTAGCGATAGGAGTATACTACCTTCCACCTGGCCAAAATGATGATGCTAAGAGAAATTAGGGAAGCTAACCAAATTAGTAGTGCGGTAATAATGGGAGATTTCAATTACCCCAGTATTGACTGGGTAAATGTAAATCAGGACATGCTAGAGAGATACATTTCCTAGATGAGATAAATGACAGTTTTATGGAGCAATTGATTCAGGCACCAACAAGAGAGGATCAGGTGAGAGAGGTAATGGTGGTGGGGCCGCTTGGCAATAGTGATCATAACATGATCAAATTTGAATTAATGATAAGGTGGACAGTAAGTAAATTCATGGCTCTAGTACTAAACTTTCAAAAGGGAAACTGACAAAATGAGGAAAATAGTTAAAAAAAACAAAACAAAAAAAACCACAACAAAGCCCCCCCCCTGCCAAAACAAAAAACAAAGGTGCAGCTACAAAGGTAAAGAGTGTACAACAGGCTTGGACACTGTTTAAAAATACCATCTTAGAAGCGCAGTCCAGATGTATTCCACACATTATGAAGATGGAAGAATGGCCAAATGATTGCCGGCATTGTTAAAAAGTGAGGTGAAAGAGGATATTTTAGCCAAAAGACCTTCATTAAAAAATTAGAAGAATCCATCAGAGGAAAGCAGGATAAAGCATAAGCATTGGCAAGTCAAATGTAAGACACTGATAAGACAGGCTAAGAGAGATTTTGAAAAGAAGTTGGCTGTAGAGGCAAAAATTCATAATAAAACCTTTAAATATATCCGAAGCAGAAAGCCTGTGAGGGAGTCGGCTGGACCATTAGATGTTCCAGGGGTTAAAGGGCATTTAGGGAAGATAAGGTCATTGCAGAAAAACTATACAACTTCTTTGCTTCAATGTTTACTGAAGAGGATGTTGGGGAGATACCCGTTCCGAAGACAGTTTTCAAGGGTGATGATTCAGCTGAACTGAACTAAATTATGGTGAACTGGAAGATGCAGTAGGCCAGATTTACAAACTGAAGAGTAGTAAATTGCCTAGACTGGATGGTATACACCCCAGGGTTCTGAAAGAACTAAAAAATGAAACTTATTAGTAAAAATTTGTAACCTATCATTAAAATCGTCCATTGTACCTAAAGACTGGAAGGTAGCCAGTGAAACCCTGATATTTAAAAAGGGCTCCAGTGGTGATCTGTGAAATTATAGACTGGTGAGCCTGACTTCAATTCAGGGAAAAATCGTGGAAACAGTTATAAAGAATAAAATCACAGTACATTTAGATAGACATGGTTTAATGGGACACAGCCAGCATGGATTTACCCAAGGGAAGTCTTGGCTCATAAATTTACATTTTTATGAAGGGGTGAATAAACATGGACAAAGTTGAACCGGTAGATGTGGTGTATTTGGATTTTCAGAAGGCGTTCAACAAAGTCCCTCATGAGAGACTTCTAAGAAAACTTAAAATTCATGGGATAAGAGGCGATGTCCTTTTGTGGCTTGCAAGCTTATTAAAAGACAGGAAACAGGGAGTAGGATTAAATGGTCTATTTTCACAGTGGAAAAAGGTAACAGTGCAGTGCCTCAGGGATCTGATCTAGGATTGGTGTTTTTCATATATTTATAAATGATCTGGAAAGGGGCATGATGCGTGAAGTGCTTAAATTTGCAATGACACAAAATTATGCAGTGTAGTTAAATCTCAAGCAGATTGTGATAAATTGCAGGAGGATTTTGTAAGACTGGAAGATTGGGCTTCCAAATGGCAGATGAAATTTAATGTGGACAAGTGCAAGGTGATGCATATAGGGAAAAATAAACTTAC